>NC_142012.1:69119072-69450322 GCF_049901735.1 Notechis scutatus | reverse complement strand
TGAGAAAGATGCCAAAATGTATGGTTTAATAAAGAATTAACAGAATTGGACCTGTGGAACTGTTTGCCACCAGAAGCTCTGGGTGCTCCAACACTGGAGGTTTTTAAGAAAAGAGTGAACAGCCATTTCTCTGAAATGGGGGTTCCCCCCAAGGTCCCCTCTAAGTGTTATTCTGTTATTCTGACATCTTTCCCTGGACCTCTACTCAGAGTTTGGCATCCTCTGTTTTCCTGCCTGAATAGGAAAGGTTGGACTAGAAGACCTTCAAAGTCCCTTTCAACTCTATTAAACACACATGTATAAATACATGTGTACTATAGACATTGAATTATAGACTCTGGACTATATACATTGAATGCATGTATTGTAAACCCTGAAAAATACCTGGGCAAAAGAAAGGCAGTAAAATCCCTCTAGGTGTAGGGACAGTGTAAAATATTAATATATGATAAATAATGGAACAATTAAAAATAATAGCACAGAGTTTTCTCTCTCTGCCCCTCTTCCTTCTTTTCTTTTCTTTTCTTTTCTTTTCTTTTCTTTTCTTTTCTTTTCTTTTCTTTCTTTCTTTCTTTCTTTCTTTCTTTCTTTCTTTCTTTCTTTCTTTCTTCCGATTTCTTTTTCTTTCTTTCTTCTTCCTTTCTCTTTCTCTCCCTTCCTTCCTTCCTTTCTTGCTATCTTTCTTTCTCTCCCTTCCTCTTTCTTTCTTTCTTTCTTTCTTTCTTTCTTTCTTTCTTTCTTTCTTTCTTTCTTTCTTTCTTTCTTTCTTTCTTTCTTCTTTCTCTTTCTTGCTCTTTCTCTTCCCTTCCTCTTTCTTTCTGTTTCTCTCTTTCTTTCTCTCCCTTTTTATTTTATTATCTTTCCCAGTTCTTTCTCTTCACTTCTGCTGTCTCCAGGTACTGCCACACCTACTATTCAGATTTTTTTGTCTTTCTTATTGACAATTGTTAAGTCTGGGGTGTTATGTGGTGTCTGTTTGAATTCTAAAGTCCCAGACAATTTATCTTCTACATTTTCTATGGCTTTTTCTATTTTTTGGTCCCACCAGTTCTTGCTTGCAGGCAAATGATATTTCTTGCAGATTTTCCAGTGCACCATTGTTGCTATTTTGTAATGACATCGTTTGTGGTCACTCTGTGTAATATTGCAGCAGCTTGCCAGGTGGACCACTGTTTCTTCAGCTACTTTGCATAGGCGGCACTTATTGGCTGTTGCTTTTCTTCAATTTTCCTGCTTTTAATCATTGCCAGGTCTTATTATTATCAGTTTTCCCTCCTATTTTTTTTAATGTACTGGTCATGTAGTGCTTTGTCTTACCATACCTCCATTCTGTTCTTACAATGTATGATTTTGGCAACTTGATCATGATGCTGTAGACAATCAGTTTGTGAGATTTTACTGCAACCACTGATAAGCAGCATTCACTGTTGTTACAAACATGTTGAATTTTTGCTTTCATGGAATTGGTCTGCAGACTTCTTCTTGGGCAACCAGAATGAAGCCTTCAGTTTCTTTCTTCAGTACCCCGATCTCAACTATCTCCATGTTAGCTGTGTATTGACCTTTGTTTCAATGTCCTTCACATATTGACTATGTATAGGCTTCTTTTTTTAGTTAGAAGCTTGATGCTCAATTGTTTCATTTCAATATTCTGCTTTCAGTCTCACTGTTTGCAAGAGGCGTCCCTTGTTCACATTTTTCACTCTTTTGCTTTTTTACATAGTCATTTTCCTGTTTTCCTCTTCCTCTTTTCCTTTTCTATGATGATGTTGATGATGATGTTATTAGTCTTCTAAATGCCACTATTTTCTATCTACTGCACCTATAATTAAAAATCGTTATCATCATCGTCGCTATCACCAAGAATCTACACAAATATAACAATCATAATTACCATATCATTGTAACCTTGTTTAGCTGATCTGAAGAAGAAAAAACAATAATCAATATTTTGGGTTTTTTCCTTATTCTTATCATTCCTATCATCAGTTTGCCAGTAGAAATTTTAAAAATATAACTCTATTATAAACCTAATTTACAATTTAATTGGTATATTAAACTGAGACATGGTTGTTAAGAGAATCACTGAAGTTGCTGAGTGAATCATGTGATTATCAAGCACATCTGGCTGGGAAGGTTGCAGTGGGCAGTCACATGACCCAGCATGCTGCAACCATCATAAATAAATGCCATGTGTTTCTTTGTTTGGGTTTGATAATTGGACTGTTGACATTAAACCAATTCTCTTAACTCAATGTAGCCTACTCGGATAACTCTGAGAGAGTTGTAAGTTATGATGTCCAGAATGGAGTGAAAAGCTAATGCCACAGTGAAGCCTAGATCGCTCCCTCCTTAGGGGGCACCAGCAGACACTTAAGTGGAAGCCGGAGCGCAGATTGTGGTAACCCAGTCCAAAATGAGAGCAGAGAGAAGACAGAATAGCCTTCGGTATGTGAGGAGATCATGACCAGATCCATTTGCCCTGACCCAAAAGTGCAGTGGCCAAGCAGAGTGGAGAAGGCAGCCAAATTGAAGCTCCCCTTGGTCCCTCCTGGAGTTGCCATGACTTGTGGGAACAAATGAAAGGCCCAAAAAGTGGACTTAAATATTGGAACCTGCTGGATTATAAAGGTTATAGATAAATGAAAGATCACAAGTACTGTAAAATTTAATGTGAAATCTAAACTTTTTATTGATATATTGAATAAGTTTTGCTATATTGGACAACATATAAAGTTGTGTTAAGCCCTGCTAAACTGAGACTAACCTTCAGATGACCCCAACTGTTAACTCCAACTGTTTTTGAGGAAAACTTAGAATTCATATTTGGGCGGGGTTTTCAAGTATTATGATTGGTTAAGGTCTTGTGGGCCCAGAGTGTAAAATTACAGGCTTTTGCCTGCTGTTCCCCAGTTCCAGTTTAGACTCAATAAATGTTGTTGTATTATGCTGTTCCTTGCCTACTGAAGCCTACTACACAACAGTGGCAATGAGGGTGGGATGCTGCAGAGGAGAGAGCTGCTGCTAACCAAAAGACTGAATCACTGGGCATCAGACCGGGTGAAAGCCTTTGTGGGACCACGCTCCCTGCCCTGCCTGCAAGTACGACACACTGGAGCCATAAACGTACCTGAGGGATCTGTCTCCAGGTCTCCTAAGTGCAGCCCAAGTCCAACCACAGTAGTACAGGCATTAACCAGCACCACAGGCCTTCTCAAAATGGCTAAATTGGGAATACTTAATGAGCTCAATATTACACACACAGAACAATGGAGCTCATACGTCTCCTGAGTAGACAACTATCTGCGGGCTAACCAGGTTACAGGTGACAGCCTCAACGCAACAACCCTGCTATGTGTCTGCGGACAGGTCACGTTTGATATTGCTAAAAACTTGATAGCACCAGCAAGCGTAGAGACAGTGGCCTACGCAGACCTCAAGAAAAAAATTAAGAGAACATTTTGAGCCTAAACTCTCAGTCATAGCCCAGCGCCATGCATTCGAGCAACGTGAACAATGGTCCGGGGAATCTGCAGCAGAGTTTGTGGCAGCCTTTCACCAAGCTTCATGCCAATGCAAGTTCCCTGATCTGGAAGACCATCTCAGAGACAGACTCATTTGCGGCCTGCGTAATCGCAAATTACAGCAGTGCCTATTCGCCATGGAAAAACTGACTTTCCAAATAAAACAATATCTAGAAAAAGCAGAATTACCTACAGTACCAGACACAGTTAAAGCAGCATTAGAAGCAAGAATAACAATGATGGAATTAACAGAAGCTATCAAAAAACAAAAGAATGGCAAAACACCAGGTCCAGATAGTCTACCAGCAGTTGTACAAAAGTTTACAAAACTCTTTGAGCAACGTAATGTTGGAAGTATTTAATGAACACTTCCAATGAAAGTACTAAATTCTTGGATGGAAGCATATATTACTGTCATACCAAAAGAAGATTCAGATTTACAGCAGAAAAAAAAAATTACAGACCCATATCGTTATTGAATGAGGATTATAAAATATTTGCATCAACAATAGCAAAAAGACTAAAGAGATTTTTAAATCAATTTATACATACAGATCAAAATGGCTTTTTAACCTAAGAGACAAATTAAAGACAACTTGAGAATAATCTTTTTTTTAAAAAGTTATTTGTTTTTATAACAAAAACCACAAATAAAATCATCTTTCAATTATACAGTGTGTCGGTTGGGTACATATATCTTGTGCATATAATAATATTGGTATTTCTTATTCAGTTTACATTCATATTATATTATAGTCAACATTATATATCATTATTACATTGTCATTAAGTTTTTATTTCAATTTCAAACTATCCTTAAAGGCAAATCCCAAATCTTACTAAATTTTATTCATATTAAAGCTTATTCAAAAATAATCAATTTTAGTATATCATTATTAATACAATATCCTTTAATTTCTTACTCTATTTTCTAGCCATCCATAAAATAACTCCCAAAAAACATGAGAATAATCTTGAACACACTGGAATACTATGAAGCACACCCAGAGAAGCAAATGGTGTTGATTTTCCTTGATGCACAGAAGGCGTTTGATAATGTGAACCAGCACTTTATGTTAACACAACTAAAAGAAGTGGACTTTGGGAGAGATTCATAAAGATGATTAAGGCAATAAACAAACTGCTAAGGTGATGGTAAATGGAGACATGACTGAAAAGGTTAATATTAAGAAGGGTACAAGACAGGGGTGTCACTTGTCACCATTGTTATTTGTATTGATACTAGAAGTATTAAAAATAAATATTAGACAAGATAAGGAGATAAAAGGTATGGAAATAAAAAAGGAAGAATATAAATTACAGATGATTTAGTTTTTATTTTAGAAGATCCACAAGAGACTGGACCCAAGTTAATAAAAAAAATAGAAGAGTATGGGGAAATAGCAGGATTAAAAATAAATAGAGAAAAAAACTAAGACCTTTGAAAAACATCACAGAAAAACAAAAAAAGAATTAATGGAAAGATTAGATATTCAGATCACTAAAAAGTAAAATATTTAGGGGTACAATTAACAGCAAGATGTGTAACAATTAAGGAAGATAACTATTACAAATTGATACCACAAATTAATGTGGATTTGGAAAAATGGAAAAATTTGCAATTATCATTAATAGGAAGAATAGCTACAATTAAGACTGCCAAGATTGTTGTAGTTGTTCCAAGTAATTCTGATAAAATTGGAAAAAAATATTTTGAGGATCTTAATAAAATAATAGTAAAATTTATTTGGCAGGGGGAAAAAGCAAGAATTAACTTTAAAATGTTACAGGATATAAGAACTAGAGGTGGTTTTGGTCTACCAAACTGGGAATTATATTAGCAGGCTGCAGTGTTAACATGGATGAAAGAGTGGATTGAGCTGAGAAACACAAGACAATTGACCTTGGAGGGACATGATCTGCAACTGTGATGACAAGCAAGCCTTCTTATGGTATGGGAAAAGTACGATACATGGTTACTTTCAAATAAGAAATGCTCACATAAGAAATGCTTTATTGTGATTCATTCCGGTTTGTCAAGCTTCGGAGGCGGCAGGAATTCGTGTTTGTGCGCAATCCCTGCTGCGCTCGCTGCCGGAGTGCCTTCGATCCAATTGGATTGGGAGGCTATAGTTATCCTGTAGGGATAACTGAAGAGAGGGGAGATCCGGGCAGGGGTCTGGGGATATCGCACCCTCCTTCCCCAGCCGGCTTAACTCCCTTTTCCAAAGGTGGTGGAGCGGCGGTCAGCAATGGCCGCCACAAAGAACCTCTCAGCCGGACAAGTTTTGTGCAGGAGGAAGTGAAGAAAGTGAAAGCTTTTGGCTGAACCGGGATGACAATCAACATCTGAATACCCTGGAACTTTGGCTCTTTAAGTGATATATTGTTTCCCAGAAGATCGTAAAGCTGTGGTGGAAAGTAAAAGGGAAAGCTTTTTTTTCCTCCTCACTCTCCTTCCCTACGGAGACATCAGATGGAAATTGGAAATACCCGCTTTGGCAGCAGAAGGTACTAACTTTGAAAATTAAAGCCAAGGGGACATTAGATTTCTAAACACTGACATTTAAAAATTAAAATCTTTTTGCTTTAAGTGGGAAGGAAGAGAGGTAAATGATTTATACCAAGGTTTGTTGAAGGAGATTGCTTGGAGTTTTATAAGATCAGAGATTAAATTGCAATAAAACTTCCAAAAAATACCTTGGAATTGTGTAATTGAATTCTACCCCAGGAAGAGAAAGTAGAAGAAAGTGCTAAATGAAACAGACTGTGCTGATTGTGCTGACTTTGATTGCTTGATGACTTTGGGACTTTTGTGAACTATCTTTTGAAAGACTAAGAAAACATTTGGATTGTTTAAAAAATTTTTCACAATGGTATCTGTTGAAGAACTGAAAATGCAATTTGAAAAGTTAAGAGAAGAGGAAGAAGAAGGCAAGGACTCCTTTGGATCTATCCTTCGCTTCTTAGAAATGGCGATTTCTACTTATCAGGAAATGCAACAAGAAAAAGACTGGGATGATGAAGAAGAAGCCATCTTTAATGGACATATGATTTTAAATGAGAAAGAAAAGGGTAAAAAGGAAAAGAAAATGGAGAATTTAAGTTCTAAAAAAACAACCAAGAAAGGGAAAAATAAGGTGAAAAATCGATATAATGTCAGAAAGCAACAGAAAAGAGGAATACAACAGAGTGGGGAGACTAAAAGACTGGAGATTGAGAGAGTGGGGGGTAAAAAGGCTAGATTTGACAAGGAAGGAAGGGAAAAAGTGAAGGGAAGTTATAAAGGCTTAAAACAAGATGCTAATAAACAGGTTTTTTTTCAGAGATAAAGGGTAAAACATAATCTAAAAAGAGATTCTGCAAAAGTACATAAGATTGTATTGTAGTATTTGTATTTGAAATAGAGTTAGAAAATTGGAATAACATATGTGTTAATAGAATATTGTAGGGAATGTGTAAAATGTCTAAGATTTAATTAATAGAGTTTAATTAATTAATTTGTTATGGAACATTATTTTTAATATTCTATAAGCTCATTATGTTTTATATTTTAAAATGTTATGTAGAATGTACTAAGCAGAATCAGAATAGAAACTATGTATTATTTTAAGTGTTAAATTTGGGGGAAAGATAGAAAGGTGTCATACTTCAACCAGTGATTACAGGAAAAAGTTTGTGTTAAAGAGAAAAGATAAATAGATAATTGAAAAAGAACGGACAAAAGATACAAGTATAATGATTTAAATTGAGATTAAATAAATAAAATAGAATTAAGAGAGTGAAAAGAGGGGAGAAGACATATGGAAAATATAGAATGTTAAATAAGATATGAAATAGTATATAAGGTGAGCATGAATTTGATTTATGTCTGTACGAAAAGTTATAACCCGGGGTTAAGCCGCTTTCTAAAAATAAGTTTTATGTTTTTATGTTATGTATTTTGTTTGCTTATGTTTGTTTATCGAGGATTAATGATGTTGGATAAGAACATATGAAACTAATAATACGAAATATTGTAATATGAAATACATGAAAGTAAAAGTTTAATGAATAAAATTGAACAGAAATAAAGGAAGAAACAGTGAGAAGTTGGAAAAGAGTAATAAGATATGAAGTTGAATATATAAGATGCATATTAAATTGTGTGTGGAAACGTGATAATTTAGAATTATGTTGTACTTAAATAAGATGTTTTATTTGTTTTGTTAAGCAGTTTTTAGAAAAGATGTTCTATGTTCTTATGTTTTATGTTTTGTTTGTCTGTGTATTGTCTTTGAAAATTAATAAAATTTATTTTTAAAAAAAGAAAGAAATGCTTTATTGTTAGTATGGGAGAAAATTAGAGATCACCACTATTTGAAGATACCAGTCTTGCTTTCGACAATAGAATACACAGGGGTGAGATTCAAAAATTGTAACAACCAGTTCTGTTGGCGTGGCTTAGTTGGTGGGCGTGGCTTGGTGGTCATGTTATTGGCTGGGTGTGGCCAACTCAATATCACTCACATCAAGGCACACATCTCCTCGCCTGGCCTCTCCTGACTGTGGGGATACTGCAACAGTCGTAAGTGTGAAAAGTCATAAGTCATCATTGTAACTTTAAATGGTCACTCCACACAAGCAAAATACCAGCAAAGGAAGGCGAAAAAACTCCAGAGAAGTTCCAGAGACAGGAAGTCTAGTCCTGCCAAGAACGTAAGAAGGGTTAACAGAGAGGCAGTTTCTGTAAGCAACACCAGAATGTTTCCTTCCTGCCTTCCTTAGAGGATTAGGCCAGTAATTTCTTCTAAAAACCGGTTCTCTGAACTGCTTAGAATGTTAACAACCGGTTCTAGAAAACAGGTGCGAACTGGTAGAATCCCACCCCTGCTTATACATCCAAATATAATTAATACGGGAAGTATTGTGAGATACAAAGATATTTTGAATGAGAAGGGTGAGCTCAAAACTAAGCAAGAATTGAATGAACAAGGGATCGAAATAGCTTGGCATTCACAACTGCAAATACAGTCTAGATATGAAAAAGATGTAAAGCTATATGGTTTTTACAAAAAGCTGACAGAATTGGATAAGATCTTAAGAGGGACTGATGAAAGATTGATTTAAAAAAACCTACTTATTGGGCATTATTTTTTAAATTATTTATTTAAGGTTTCAAGAATTTTTTTTAAAAAAGAAACAAGTTCTCACATTTTACAGCGTTGTCATAACAGTGTGCATATTCTTTAGTGACAATTCGGTTCATTTACTATAAAATATCGCTTGTTTACCAAGTCCTTACTTATTGTATTATTATTAAATTACCATATTTATTTATTTACATTGCTTTACATATATACATATTTACATACAAATACATCATGTATCCTGTTATTCTTTAGAGTTTCTTTGGTCATTTTCACTAAACATCTTTACTTCCCTTTTTTAGCCAATTATACTATATATTCCATATTATAAAAAAATCTTCTTCTTGCTTATTTTTTAATAGCATGGTTAATCTAATCATTTCTGCACATTGGTGAATATTGTTGATTACTGCCAAATCTGTGGGTACCGTTGTCAATTTCCAATTTTGGACAAAACCTATCCTTACAGCTATTATAATGTGTAGTATTAGATGCTGATGCTTCTTGTCCCATGTCAGTTCTGACATTCCCAGTAAGAAAGTCTCTGATTTAAACTTAATCTTTTATTCTATCAACTCTTCTAGCCACGCCTGGATCTTGAGCCAGTACTTTTGCTCTTGGGGACAAGTCCACCACATGTGAAAATATGTTCCCTCGCTATGGTGACACTTCCAACATTTAGCAGACAGGTTAAGAAACATTCTAGCTAATCTCGCTGGTGGAAGGTGCCAGTGATAAAACATTTTCTAGATATTAGTTTATAAAATAATTTGCCATATTCGTTCCCATTGTTCTATATCAACACTGTGGCCAAAATTTTTGGCCCATGTTATCATATTCTCCTTAACCGTTTCCTCTTCCATTTTAAATTCCAATAAGCAATTATACATTTTAGTAATCATCTTTTTTTTTTTGCCTCCTTGTAATATTTTATCTAATTCCTGAACAGTATTATAAAATCCAAATTGTTCCTTATCTTTTTTATATCTTGTTTGAACATAAGGCCACCACCCTATTTCAATTCCTTGTGTTTTTAATTGTGTCTGTATTTTTAGGTCACCTTCATCCGTTATAAGTTCCTTATATTTTATTGTTTTATTGAAATCCATAGCATTGGGATATATTAGTGCCTCCATTAGAGATAGCCAGAGAGGTATTTTCACATAATGGTTTCTTTTAATTTTTTCCCATACACGTATCAAGGCATTTCTTATCCAGTGTCTTTGGAGATTAGATTAGATTAGATTAGAATACTTTATTGGCCAAGTGTGATTGGACACACAAGGAATTTGTCTTGGTGTAAATACTCTCATGATACATAAAAGAAAAGATACATTTGTCAGGAGTCAAGAATCATAAGGTACGACACTTAATGATAGTCATAGGATACAATAAGCAATCAATCATGCTAGGAAATAGTCAATATAAATCGTAAGTATACAAGTGACAAAGTTACAGTCATACAGTCACAAGTGGGAGGGGTTGGGTGATAAGGAGTGATGACAAGATTAACAGTAATAGTAGTGCAGACTTTGTAATAGTTGAACAGAATTATTTGTTTAGCAGAGTGATGGCCTTTGGGAAAAAACTGTCCTTGTGTCTAGTTGTTCTGGTGTGCAATGCTCTATAGCATCGTTTTGAGGGTAGGAGTTGAAACAGTTTATGTCCAGGATGTGCGGGGTCTGTAAATATTTTCACAGCCCTCTTTTTGACTCGTGCAGTATACAGGTCCTTGATTGAAGGCAGGTTGGTAGTTGTTTTTTCTGCAGTCCTAATTATCCTCTGAAGTCTGTGTCTGTCTTGTTGGGTTGCAGAACCAAACCAGACAGTTATAGAGGTGCAGATGACAGACTCAATCATTCCTCTGTAGAACTGTATCAGCAGCTCCTTGGGCAGTTTGAGCTTCCTAAGCTGGTGCAGAAAGAACATTCTTCGTTGTGATTTTTTGATGACGTTTTTGATGTTAGTGTCCATTTTAGGTCATGTGATATAGTAGAACATAGAAATATGAAGGTCTCTATGTTGATATGGTGTAGTCAAGTATTGTAAGAGGTGGTAGTATGGGAGGGTTTCTTCTAAAGTCTACCACCATTTCTACGGTTTTGAGTGTGTTCAGTTCCAGATTGTTCCGGTTATACCACAAGGCAAGTTGTATAACCTCCTGTCTGTATGCGGATTCGTCGTTGTCTCGAATGAGACCAATCACTGTTGTGTCATCAGCAAACTTCAGTATTTTAACAGATGGATCGTTTGAGATGCAGTCATTGGTATATAGGGAGAAATGAAGTGGGGAAAGCACACAGCCTTGTGGGTGGGGCTGTGCTGATTGTACAAGTATCGGATGTGATTCTGCCTAGCTTCACCTGCTGCTTCCTGTCTGTTAGGAAGCTTATGATCCACTTACAAGTGTGTTCAGGTACTGCTAGTTGGTTTAATTTACTTAGAAGAGTGTCTGGAATGATGGTATTGAATGCTGAAAGTCTACAAAGAGGACCCTTGTGTAGGTATTTGGAGATTCAAGGTGTTGTAGGATGTAATGCAGAGCCATGTTAACAGCATCATCTGTCGATCTATTTGCTCGGTATGGAAACTGCATAGGATCTAACAGCGGATCCATGATGGTTTTCAGGTGGGACAGTACAAGCCTTTCAAAGATTTTCATAACTACAGATGTTAGAGCAACTGGTCTGTAATTGTGACATCTATTTTTCCCATCCCAAAGGAACGCGTGCCAGCTCAAGTGTAGATCGAAGCTTTCTATCGTCAGTATTCTTTTGTCTATCAAATTAATCCAATCTTTAATCCAAGTACTAACTGAAGCCTGATAGTATAACTCAAAGTCTGGGAGAGTCAATCCTCCCTTGCTTCTACTTTCCTGCATTAGTTTATACTTTACTCTTGCTTTTTTCTTTTGCCAGATAAATTTGGCAATTCTTTTGTTCAGGTCTTCGAAGAATTTTTTCCCTAGTTTGACTGGCATGGTTTGGAATAGATATAATAATTTTGGTAACACATTTCTTTTAATGGTCGCTATCCTTCCCATCCAAGAGAGTTGTAAGTTTGCCCATCTATCTAGGTCTTTCTGGATATGGTCTGTCAATTTATCATAGTTATCAGCCTTTATTGTGGAGCATTTCGCTGTGAGCCAAATTCCCAAATATTTTACTCTTTTTGTTATCTGGATCCCGAATTCCTTTGTCAGTTCCTCATTTTGCCTTTTAGTACAGTTTTTAGTTATTATCTTGGTCTTTTCTTTATTGATTTTGAGCCCTGCTACTTTGCCGAATGCCTCTATCTCTTGCAATAAGTTTTTGCTTGACTCTTTTGGGTCTTCCATTATGAAGACCATATCATCAGCGAATGCTTGCAATTTGTATGTTTCTTGTTTAATAGTCAATCCTTAAATATTTTGGTTTTTCCTTATCTGAGTCAACAATACCTCGACTGATAGTATATATAGTAATGGGGCAGAGGTGGTATTCAGCCGGTTCGCACCTATTCAGGCGAACTGGTAGCAACATCTGGCTGGCCATGCCCCCAACCTGGTCGCCTGGTTTCCACTCACTTGCTTGCCCCGCCCGCCCGATGCTTGCTCACTCCAGTTTAAAGGAGGACTGCTCCTCTGCCCTAGCCATGCATTTTCAAGCAGTCACTTGAAAACACATGGCTGTGGGTGGAGCAGCAGTCTGTTAACCTGCAAAACTGCTCCAAGGCTGGATTCTTCATGGACACTAGAAGTATCACTTCCCCTTGTGAGTAAAGTGTCTGGGGTGAAAGGGAATGAAGGCTGGAGGAGGGGGGGGAGGAAGTCCAGCCACTGAATGAGCTGCAAATGCATGTTCATTAACTTGCAAAACTTACCCAATGCTGGATTCATTTCCCCTTGTGAGTAAAGTGGCTGGAGTGAGAGGGAATGAAGGCTGACAGGGGTGTGTGTGTGAGAGAGAGAGAGAGAGAGAGAGAAGAAAAAAAGAAAGAACGAGAAAGAAAGAAGAAGAGAAAGAAAGAAAGAAAAAGAAAGAAAGAAAGAAAGAAAGAAAGAAAGAAAGAAAGAAAGAAAGAAAGAAAGAAAGAAAGAAAGAAAGAAAGAAAGAAAGAAAGAAAGAAGAAAGAAAGAAAGTGTGTGTGGTGTGTGTGTGTGAGAGAGAGAGAGACAGAGAGAGAGAAAGGAAGGGAGAGAAAGACAGAAAGAGACAAAGAAAGAGAAAGAAAGAAAAAGAAATAGGAAGGGAGAGAGAGAGAGACAGAGAAAACTCTGTGCTATTATTTTTAATTGTTCTATTATTTATCATGTGTTAATATTTTACACTGTCCCTACGCCTAGAGTGATTCTACTGCCTTTCTTTTGCCCAGGGCTACCACATATTTTTCAGGGTTTACATGCATTCAATGTCTATAATCCAGAGCCTAAATACATGTGTGTTTAAAGGGACTTAGGAGGTCTTCTAGTCCAAGCCCCTGCTCAGGCAGGAATACTGAGGATGCCGAACTCTGAGTAGAGGTCCTGGGAAAGGGGTCAGAATAACAGAATAACACTTAGAAGGGACTTTAGGGGGAACCCTGTACCATTTCAGAGAAATGGCTGTCCAGTCTTTAAAAATTTCCAGTGATTGAGCACCCAGAACTTCTAGGGACAAGCAGGTCCACTGGTTAATTGTTCTCACTGTCAGAAAGTTTCTCCTTAGTTCTAGGTTGCTTCTCTCTTTGTTCAGTTTCCATCCATTGCTTCTTGTTTGCCTCCTGGTGCTTTGGAAAATACATTCCCCCCCCCCTTTCTTTCTCCATTAATCACTACTTTTGCATTTTGTGTAGAATATATTGTTTTAATTAGTTCTATAATTTTTTTGCCAAATTTCATCCTAGATAGTTGTTCAATCAAAAATTGCCAATTTAAATTATCAAACGCCTTCTGGGTGTCGAAGAACATTAATGGCATCTGCTTATTAGAGTTAGTCTCATAATACTCTATTATTATTCTTGTATTTTTTATGTATCTATTTGGGAGAAACCCATTCTGATCTGGATGGATGATATCATTTAATATTTTTTTTTTAGTCTTTCAGACATTATTACCACTAAGATCTTACAATCAACATTCAGGAGTGAGATAGGTCTGTAGTTTTTGATTTGATGGGATCCATTTGTTCTTTAGGGATACGGGTTATCAAGGCTTCTGTCCATGTTTGGAGTATTTTAGCTCGATTTAAGGCCTCATTGTATAGCTCCACCAACAACTCCCCTATTATATCTTGGAATTCTTTATAAAATTCCACTGGTATTCCATCTGGTCCTGGAGTTTTGTTAGTTTTTTGTCTTCCAATTGCCTCTTTTACTTCTTTTAAGGTTATTCTAACATTGAACATATCCTGAGCAGTTTCCGTTATGATGGGTAGGTCCTTGCCCTCAAAATATTGTGTAATGTTCTCATCTGGGCTTTCTTCTTTTTTATATAAATTGGCAAAAAAAAGTGGGCTATTGTTTTCTTTTGGTCTGTTTGTGAGCATAATATTCCACTGTCATCCTGTAGGGGTATTATAATTTTTTTCTCCTGCTCTTTCTTTAATTTGTATGAGAGCCATCTCTCGGGCTTGTTCACATTCTCAAAATAATTTTGTTCAACTAGTTTCAGTTTCCGGGCCATTTCTTCTTGGAGGCTTAAATTTATTTCATGTTTGGTCAAACTTAATTCTTTTTTAATTAATTCGTTGCATGGGTCTTTTTGCAATTTAGCTTCCAAGTTTTCCAATTTCTCCAGTCTCGCAATCTGTTGATTTTTTCTGTCTTTGTTTTTTTTTTTTTGTTGCGAAAGCTATTGTCAGTCCCCTCAGATAGGCCTTTGTTGTATCCCACAAATTTTGGATTGTTGTATGTTCATTCATATTGATTTCAAGAAATATCTTCAGTTCCTTGTTTATCATTTGGGTGTATTCTTTGTCTCTCAGTAAGCTCTTATTAAAAGTCCATCTACCTATCTTTTTCTTTCCTCTCCAAATCAATGTAGTTGGATTGTGGTCAGCCCAGGTGTTTGGCGATATTTCCACTGTGTCTACTTTTTCTAGTAATTCCGAGTCCATCCATATCATATCAATCCTGGATCACGATTTGTGTGGGTTGGAAAAGAAGGTAAATTGTCTTTTAAATAAGTTTAATTCCCTCCAAGCATCTTTTAAGTTCATTTCTTGGGCTAATTGATCAAATGTTATTGGGAGTATTCTCCTATTTTTTATTATTTTTGCTACTTTTATAGTCCTTTTCTATACTTGGCACTGCATTATAGTCCCCTACTATGCAAATGTTAGTTAATTTGGTCTCTATGATTTTCTTGCAGAGCTTATGGTGAAATTCCTTTTGATTGGTATTTGGGGCATAAATTGCTACCAATAATATCTTTTTTTTTTGTTCTATTGTTATCTCTATAAGAAGTATCCTTCCATCATCATCATTATAAATTAATGTTGAATTTAGCCAATTCTTAACATACACCGCAACACCGCTCTTCTTTTGATTCATCAGGGCCAAATGTAATTTACCCAATTTGGGGACTTCTAATACATTTCCATATTGTTTCGAAATATGTACTTCTTGTAAACATGTGATATCTGCATTTTGCTTTACAAGTTTCTTAAACGTTTGCTTCCTTTAAGGTAACAAATTTAGTCCATTTATATTTAGAGATAGTAGGGTAATCCCTCTGTCCATTTTATTGTTGGTATTCTACAACTCTTGTTCACAGTTGTCCGCAGTCGGTTGTTTTCTTCCTCTTCTCGGTTCTTCTGTTCTCTTCTTTCCCTTTCTATTCCTTATCTTCTGATGTTATCTCCTCTTGGCTTCTACTCTCCATTTTTTCGTTGCTTTCTTGTTCTACCTCCGATATCAGGTAACGTCCATAGAACTTATGTGCCTTGTCGAGAGAATTGATTTTAAACTTCTTCTCCTGCCATGATATCAGTAATCCTCTGGAGTTAGCCATCTAAACGGTATGTTGTTTCTGATCAGTTGTGATGAAAGGAACTGATAGTTCCTTCTCTGTTCTCTCACCCTCCTCGGTATCTGTTTTAAGGTCACTACTTCATGACCTTTGTATATCAGTGGTTCATCCCTCGTTCGTCCATACAACAGATCTCTGGTAGCTTTCTTTGCAAAGCATACATGGATCTCCCTTGTTAACTTATGTCTATGTGCATAATATGTTTGCACCTGGTAGACCTCATCCAAATCATTCATTATCTCCATCTTGTCTTTCTGGAGGACCTTCGCAATTAGCTCTGCCATAAGAGGGCATAAGAGGCCATTTTTTCATTGCTTTCTTGTTCTACCTCCGATACCTTCTTTCCTATCCTCAACAGTGTTCTGGAATCTGAGGAAGAACGCTGCCTTTTCCAGCTCTAGATGAACCACTGCCTCTTGGAGTTCACAATAAAGGATTTTCCAGTTTTGTTCAGTCTCTTCAAGTTTCTTTTCTACATTCTCAGTTCTAAGTTCCATGGTCGTCAATTTCTGTTCATTTCTCACTACTGCCTCTTGGATTGTTCCAAATTTATCATCCAGTTTCTGGATATCTGCTTTCACTTCTGCTATGTCGTTCTTCATCTCACTTTTCAATTCTTTGTGGTTTCTAGCTATAAGTTCTTGTATTCTTACCATCATTTCTTGCATCATTGCAAGGGAAGACTGTACAGCTTGTAGTGTTGGAGTAGGTGTTGATTTTTCTGCCCCCAACATTGTATCCAAGGATCTTTGTCCTGCAGGAGAGGGTATACTTGTTGTCATCTTTTTTCCAACTTTCGTACGTCTTGTTGTTGTTGTCATTCTCAACACTCTCAAAAGATCTTTCCAATCTACCATTCCCAGATATGTTTCAGAACTACCACTCCCTTTCCACTGCACTCTGCATTCTCCCTCTTATTTCACTCTTTTTCTAATATATTTCTTAGATTAAGATATTCATAAATACATACTGACTTTCTACCGTAATTTTACAATTAACTTTCAATTCTACAATATTTAATCTATCTTCAAATCAATTCTGACAATCAGCAATTCATAAGCAGTAATCAAGAGTTCCTTAATTAATTAGTAAAAAAATCAAATAAGCACTTAATCAGCAATTAATCAACAATAGACCATCTTTTTCTTAAACACTTAATTGTTATATTCACTTGTTTGTAGATATCTATTTTATAAATGCACAATTGTAATATCTATATGCTTCTTGAATGGAGTATATATCAATATGTATTCTTACTTATAAATTAATTACAGAGTCCCAGTTTTCCTTTACTCAGCTTGCTTCTTTCTTCTTCAAGATGTCTTCCCTTTTCTCAAATTGCAACGTCACTCCAGCTATAGATCACCACTTTCACTTCTTATTAAGTTCACTCTGTTTCAATCTCTATCACCAAACAGCATAACACAGTCAAGATGTCTCAAAAGTCTTTCTCTCTGGGTCTCAGAAACGAACAGTAACGAAATCAAATATAAAAGACATATTTTCTTCTCTCTCCATCCCGGTCTACCACCTGTCAGCTTCACCGTGCCATTACCATTTAATCTGTCTGATATGCCAGCTTCTACCGCCGAGTCCGCCACTGCTTCAATCCTTCGTTTGGAGCCTCCTTCTCACTTAGATTTTAGAGTTTTCTTTCATCAGTATCCCCTGTTAATCCACTTTTCACTGCTATTCCATGCTGTTCACAATCTTCGCTTCCACCTTTAATCGGCTGGGCTGCCACTTCTCCGGATCAGGTCTTAAAGACCGATTTCTTTCGCACCAGTTTTCAGTACTTTCCCCTGCAGGATCTGGGAGTTGTGGATCTCCCTCGATACCCCAGGGTCTTCTCCTCTCTATCATCAACCCCTCCAGGCTCCGACTTCACCGCTACGGACTACCAGGCATGAACTTTCGGGCATACAGGATGGAGCACCGTCCCTCCACACTGCTTCGATATGGCGCCTCAACCGGAAGTCCTACCTATTGGGCAATAAATTGGAAGAAGAGCAAATGAAGGAGACAATGATAGTATGGGCTAAAATTTTTGGTTATACAATAGAATTAGATAAATGGCAGAAACTTTGGGATAGAAATGATAAATTAACAATATCAACTGCATATGAAGAAAACTTGTATAAGATGTTTTACAGATGGCATTACGCGCCAGTGCGAATGGCAAGAATGTTCAAAGATAAATCTGATAAATGTTGGAAATGCCACCAGGCACCTGGATCATATTATCATATGTGTGGACATGTATAGAAGCCAAAAATATTGGACAAAAATACATGGTTGGAAAAGATGATACAGCAGAGACTGGCAAATAGAAAATATATTTATAGAAGTGAATAAGCTAAGATGAGGACTGTTATAAAAATCAGACATGTATATTTGCAATAATTTAAGAGTAGAGAATTAACATTAATGTAATGATTATGGCTGGAAATTTTAATTGTTATTGCACAAAACATTTGTACCCAGATGACACACTGTTTAATGTATAATGGATTGTTTGTATTAAAAAAAAATAAAAAAAATATGAGGCAGTTGCAGGTTTGAAAATAAATAAAGAGAAAACAAAACTATTGGTTAAAAACTTTACAGATAAACAGGAGAGAATTTACAAGAATGATGAACATGTGAATTGTAAACAAAATTAAATACTAGGGGTTCAATTAACAGCAAGATGTGTATTCCTCAAAGAAGATAACTATGATAAACTGAAAGTACAATTTAAATGGATTTGGAAAATTGGAAAAACCTACACCTGTCCCTATTGGGTAGAATAGCTACAATTAAGATGAATATTCTGCCCAGATTATTCTACAGCAGAATCTTTTCTCTAGGGAGAGTACATACCTGTTGAAAAAAAATATAATGCATGTTTGTGTTTTCTTTTTCTAAGAAGCAGTATCTCATGATACAATTGTTCCTGCTTTAGCCAAGCAGAGGGTTAAATCAGATTCAAACTACTTATAACCAAGCACAATGAAATAATTCTATTCTCCACACAAACATTGTTTCCCCTGAAAATAAGACCTGGTCTTATTTTCTTTGGGCTCCAAAATAAGCACCAGGTCATATTTTCAGGGAATGACTTACCCACTTAGGACCACCACAGCCAGGCCTCCCATACCCTGATACCTATCATGCCACTGCCTGACTTCTGTGGATGCTTGCAGCTACTTGCAGTCCGACGCCATGTGGCTCATTATGCAAATGCTGCCGCTCACAGCAGGAGGCTGCATGACACCTCACGCCAGTGCTGCGCTCACAGCAGGAGGCCACATGATGTTGAGACTCTAGAAAAAGTGCAGAGAAGAGCAACCAAGGATGATTAGGGGATTGGAGACTAAAACATGAAGAATGGAATTGGGCTTGGCTAGTCTAGTGAAGAGAAGGACCAAGGGAGACATGATAGCAATCTTCCAATATTTGAAGGGCTTCCACAGAGATGAAGGGGTCAAGCTATTTTCCAAAGCACCTGTAGGCCAGACAAGAATAATGGATGGAAACTGGAGAAATTTAACCTGGAAATAAGGAAAAATTTTCTGACAGTGAGAATAATCAATCAATGAAACAACTTGCCTTCGGAAATTGTGGGAGCTTCATCACTTGAGACTTTCAAGAAGAGTCTGGGCTGCCATTTGTCAGGAATGGTGTAGGGTTTCCTTCTTGTGCGGGGGAAGGGGGTTGGAGTAGATGGTCTACAACAGTGATCCCCAACCTTTTTTATGCCGCGGCCCGGTACCGGCATCAGCTGGGCACCGCCATCTTTTTTTGATGAAAAAGTGCTTCCGGTGAGCTTTTCCGGTAGAAAGCTCACCGGAAGCACTTTTCATCAAAAGATGGCGGCGCCAACGCTTCCAGTGAGCTTTTCCGGGTAGAAATGGCTTTCTGCCGGAAAAGCTCACGAGCTACTGGCGCCGCCATCTTTTTGATGAAAAAGTGCTTCCGGTGAGCTTTCTACCGGAAAGCTCACCGAGCACTTTTCATCAAAAGATGGCGGCGCCAACAACCAGCGCCGGTAGGACTTGTTTTGCGGCCCGGTACCGGTCCGCAGACCGGTGGTTGGGGACCCCTGGTCTACAAGGTCCCTTCCAACTCTGTTAATCTGTTATTTTACTTAGATTCATGAGGCAAGAAGAGCCCAGAGTCCACAAGGCATGATCCAAAGTCAAGCTACAGTGTCAGTCTGAAGCAAGGCAGGAATCATAACAACCAGGGAACATACAGCTAGGAAACCAACACATTGTTCCCCGTGTCATCTTCATTTGTCTGCTTTGCTAAATAGCCAGCTTCAGGTGCACTCCAGGCTGCCACCTTGCGAGTACTCAGGCTAACTTCACTGCTCCTGCCTTTTCTCCACCTTAAATGGCTGCAGGAGCTGTGGTGGCGCAGTGGTTAGAATGCAGCATTGCAGGCTAACTCAACTGCTCACTGCCAGAAGTTTAATTTTGACTGAACTGTACTTTCCCTTTCTTCCTTATCCTTGCTTTTTTTAGGATTACTATCACAGCTGCCTGTATGATGGATTTACGCAGATATCCTTTGGATGAACAAAACTGCACACTGGAAATTGAAAGCTGTAAGTCTTACTGTTTTCCATTGATACATAAAATTACAATTTTACTTGGAAACATATCACATTGAAGAATCATGACATGTTCTGACTTTGTTTCCATCATTAAAAAAAATCCTGTCAACATTACTGGCACTTTTTCAACTTTGATGAAGTCATTTACATACTCCCTTGCATTATTTGAGGCCTTGTTTAAATGTTATGGTCAAGTTCTTAGTTGATGGTTTTGCCAACTATTAAATTCTTTAAATCCTTGGAAATATATTGTTTCCTATAATAGTTTTCTTCTCTTTCTCCTTCTCTCTCTGTATACACACACACACACACATACACACACAGAGTATATGCATATGTTATGGTAAAATAAGTCTACTGTGCTAAATGGAACTTACTTCCAGAGAAATGAACCAAAAATTCCTGTCTCTCTAAAATGTGGTATTCTGTTATAATTTATTGATCTGGTTTAAAGCATTAAATGTTATAATATTCAGCAGCGCTATGTTGTATTTGATAGAAAACTGGAGAAAAATCTCTAAAATCTTTTAACTTTGAATCTCTGCTTTTAAAACAAGAATTTAATAAGTACCATAAAAAGGGATGTTAATTTAATATGCAGTATTAAATAGAACAAAAGTAGCTTGTTCAAAAAAGGCATGATGTAAGCTGGGTTTATTGATATACAGCTGTGAAATATTTACAATGCTATAATTTAGATTATGTCTCCTAATGTTTTGTCTTTTTTGCAATTTTCTTTACAAATAGATTTAAACTGTAAAACATTTAGCTGACATACTAACATACTTGCTTATGTCTCTAACTGCAGATGGATACACAACTGATGATATTGGTTTCTACTGGATTGGAGGGGAATCTGCTGTTAGCGGAGTTAATAAAATCGAGCTCCCTCAGTTCTCGATTATTGATTACAAAATGATCACAAAAAGAGCAAAGTTTGCAACAGGTAAGCACCAACCAGCTGCAAACATATACTGGAAACATTACCAGAAAACAAATACATTTGTGACATGATTTCATTTCATTTGTTTCAAATAGGGGCTTATCCCCGTCTGTCCCTGAGTTTTCGACTGAAAAGAAATATCGGGTATTTCATTCTGCAAACCTACATGCCTTCCACTCTAATTACAATTCTGTCTTGGGTATCCTTCTGGATCAACTATGATGCATCTGCTGCAAGAGTTGCACTAGGTAAATTATTTCTTGGATGATGCTACTGTTGGAAAAAAAATGGGGGGGGGGTAATTTTCTGTTTAATTTGTACCCAACAGCCTTCCAGCCAATTAATGTATTCAGATTAGAGCAAAAAGCACAGACCATGTCACACCGTTCAGCTAGCAAATATATATATAACTTGATACCTATTTATTAAATATCATCAAAGATAAAAAAATATTTCATTTGTCAAAATAGACAAAAAGTAAGCAAAAGCAAAGACAAATGTGAACAATAGGCAAGAGAAAAATGGAGTTAATAGCAACAATTTAAGAGAGCCAGTTTGATGTAGCGGTTCAGACACCAGTTTACAAACCAGAGATTGTGAGTTCTAGTCCCACCTTGGGTAGAAAGCCAGGTTGGGGGCCTTGGACCAGTCATTCTCTCTGTCTAGGAATAAGGCAAGGACGAACTACTTCAAAAATCTTGCCAAGAAAACTGCAGGGACAAGTCCAGGAAGCCTCCAGAAGCCAACACTGATTTGAAAGCACCAAAAAAGAAAAATCAACAATCTACATTATCTCTGTCTATCAAAAGGCACACAGGTTTCCAGTGCCTCTAAAGCAACCCTGGAGATGATTAGCATGGATAATCCCAAAGAGAGGATCTTTAACCCTTTTATGTATGTAACAGCAGCAGCAAGGAGAAGAAATTAAAGCATCAGGCAGCCTGTCCTTTATGTTGGATACATCCAACATTCCCCATCTCATTAGCTCCATGCACTGATTTGTATATTGTAATTGGTCTGATTATGCATTATTACATACCCTGAATCCCAATCCTTCCCTCTACCTGAGGAAGTAGTCCCAGAATAATGGCTTGGTAAATGTGGCATTTGCCACCACATCATCTGTTTGCCAGTATAAAAATTTTACTTGCTTCTTTTCTTGTATGTCCTTCATATGATATGGTTTAATATCTGGCTATTTCCTATTGAGTCTAGATTGCTTTGTGCCTGAAATTCTAATACATCCATTGTTATCCTCATATAATGTGTTAGCTGCCAAAGTAAAGTTCAGGTGCTGCAGTGTCAAATGACCACACATAAAAGACTCCAAGGTCCCTTCCAGCTCATTCTACTCTATCTCAAAGGCTATGGTCAGAGACTGTGATGGGAAGGAATTGCATGTCCAACAAGCAATCAGAGAAAGATGACAGAAATATGAAGAACAACTTTACCCAAATGAAAAACAAGGCCAAGTTGAAAGAGGAGAAGCTGATGTACCAGAAATAGAACCAGATATCCTGGAGGAGGAAGTAGTGTGGGAACTCAACAAGTTGCCTAACCACAAAGCCCCAAGATCGGTTGGAATTCCTACAAAATTGCTAAGACCACTTTGTCAAAGTGTATGGAAGTCTGGTCGGTGGCCAAAAGAATGGAAAAGATCAATATTTATCCCAATACAAAGGAAAGGTGATGTGAAAAACTGTTCCAAACACTGTGTAAGGTCCTGCCTCTCCTTCCCATTCAAAAAAGCATGGACTCTTGAAACTTTAGCATTTCAAAAGGAAACTTTTATTGAAAGAAAGTGAATGCAGGACAATGCAAAGCAGGGTCTGATTCCTCCCAGGCAATTCCGTTAGGAGAAAGTGGTTAGAAACCACTCCCCTCTGTCTGATGTTGAATGAGCCAATCCACAGGTGCAAAGATGTTGTGGAAATGGTGATCCTGAGAAAGAGATAAGGAGTTGTTCCCATGTGATTCTTCTGTGAGGCTTCCGAACTGAGAGAAAACAGATGGCCCTCCCCCCTTGTACATTCCCCAAGGTAAATCAAAGCACAGGGCAGAATAGGTGACAGGGTAAAAGTTATAAACTAGGGGAATTACTGGATACATAGGAAACAGGATGAGAGCAATAAATGAGTAAAAGAATCCAGGGGTCCCTCCCCCCCACATGAAAGTCAATATCACAATACGGATTGACACACTGAACCATAGTCTGGATACCACATGTGAGTAAAATTCTCTTGAAGATAATCCAGCAACATTTGAATCAAACTGCCAACACAGAACTGCCTGATGTACAAGCAGGATTTCAGAAAGGAAGAGGAATCTATGATCATATTACCAATCTACATTGCATGATGGAAAAGCAAAGTAATACCAAAAAGACCTGTACATGTGCTTCATTGACTACATAAAAGTTTTTGATTAAACGGACCTTGACAAATGCTGGAACTGCCTCACAGAACTGGAATATCACCACACCACATCCAGCTCATTATATTCTGATCAGGCTAATAATAAGAATGGTACATGGAGACACAAAATGGTTCAGAATTGGAAAAAACACTCGACAAAGTTGTATCCTGTCAACTATATTATTCAACATGTACACAGAAATAGTTATAAGAAATGCATATTTGGAGGAGTCTACCATTGGAGTTAAGAGCAATTGAGTTCTCTTCGCTGATGATGTAAATCTATTCAACACCACAGATAATTCTGCTACCCTTCAAAAAGACCTCGACTGTGTATCAGAATGGTCAAACAAATGGCAACTTCAAATCTCAACAAATAAATGCTCTGTCTTACATATTGGCAAAAATAAAAAAATAATTTTTAAAAAATAATCAGAAAATAAAATACAGGCTGAATAGTCAAGACCTTGTTGATGATCCAAACTCTGTCAAGGACCTTGGAGTACTCACCTCTAATGATCTAAGTGCTAGAGCCCACTGTAACTACATAGCCAAAAAGGCATTAAGAGTTGTTAACCTAATCCTATGTAGCTTTTTTTCTAGTAATATCACACTACTAACTAGAGCATACAAAACATTTGCTAGACCAATACTTGAATACAGCTCACCAGTCTGGAACCCACATTACGTATCTGATATTAACACAGTTGAGAAAGTCCAGAAATATTTCACAAGAAGAGTTCTCCACTCCTCTACTCATTGCAGTTTCATGCATTTTTGTAGCAATATAGTGGTCCTTTACATACAGTGCAACTCCATCTCCTCTTTTATAGGATCTGTTGTTGTTTTTTTGAAGAGTTTGTATCCTTCTTCAGTATGTTCCAGTCATGGGTTACATCCCACCAAGTTTCTATTATTCCAACTATATCATATCTACCGTCATGTATTAATAGTTCAAGTTTGTTCCCCAGACTTTGTGCATTTGTATATAGGCACTTGGGAACTTTATGTTGGACACTGGGTATGCTTCCTATGTCTCCGGTTTGGTGTTTGCGTTTGTCTTCCTTCTCATCCCTCCTTACTTCATTATTTGACTTGCTTTCTAGGGGTTGGGATTAGGTCTGGAGATCCTAAAGATTGGTCACTCTCCCCCCTCAATTTTAGTTTAAAGCCCTCCTGATAAGTTGAGCTAGTCACTTTCCAACAACATTCTTCCCAGTGTTTGTGAGGTGCAACCCATCCCTTACCAAAAGCCCATTATGCAGACCCTGGTCCAGGAATACAAATACAATACCAATCCTTTAGCCAGTGATTCATTTCTAGAATCTTTTGTTCTCTTACTGGAGAACCACATCAGCTCTTTTCCAGTTCTCTGGTAGTTCCCCGGGGCTCCAGGATTTTTGAAAGATGTGGTACACTGGTTCTGAGATGACACCTGCCAGCTCCTTTAGAACTCTGGGATCTATCATGTCCCAGTGATTTGTATTTATCAAGATCAGACAGGTAAGAAAGGTGTTAGGCAGGGATGCCCATTGTCGCCTCTGCTTTTCATAACAATATTAGAAACACTATATTGGATAGAATTAGACTGAATAAAGAAATTAAAGGAACAAAGATTAAAAGGCAAGAATACAAAATTACAAGCATTTGCGGATGATATAGTATTTATTATAGAAGATCCAATGGATTCAGGACCAATATTACTAGGGAAATAGATAAATTCGGCAAATTAGCAGGGTTGAAAATTAACAAAGAAAAGACTAAAATGTTATTTAAAAATTTAACAGAAAGCAGACAAAAAGAATTAGAAGAAATAATGGGATTATAAATCATTAACAAAATCAAATACCTAGGCATATGGTTAAGACCCAAAACTTCAACTTTGAAGGAAGACAATTATACAAAAATACTACAACAAATTGGTAGAGATTTGGAAAATTGGAGTAAAATGCAAATTTCATTACTAGGTAGACACTCAAGATGAGTGCCCTACCTAAAGTATTATATCTATTTGAAATGATTCCTATACAATTACACAAAAAATTATTCAAAGATTTGGACAAGATTACTATGAAATTCATTTGGGCAGGTAAAAAAGCAAGAATCAAAAAGACTTTACAAGATAATAAAAGCAGAAGCGGCTTTGGACTCTCTGCCTGGGAGACCTATTATAGAGCGACGGTGCTAGTTTGGATAAAGGATTGGATTAAATTGGAAAATAAAAGAGTTTTAACATTAGAAGGTCATGATTTAGAAATAGGGGGGCATGCCTTCTTGTGGAATCCAAACACTAAAAGTCACACATATTTTCATAGACACACCCTGCGTAAATCTTTGATAAAAACTTGGTCAGGTATTAGGAGAAATCATTATATTAAAATCCTGACATGGTTATCAACAATGGAGGCAATATTCCATCCCAATACAATGGATATTAGTAAAAAGCTTAAATACCATCAAATTTTAGATAATGAAGGAAAACTTAAATCAATCCAAGAATTAGAAGCTCAAGGACTGTCTATCGACCATTGGTCCTATCTCCAAGTAGCAATGAGATACGACAGGGATTCAAAAGAATTTGGATTAGAAATAAAAAATACACAATTGGATAAAATACTCCTGGGTCCAGAAAAAAACATGATATCTAAATTATACAATTATCTATTAGAATATGACCTAGCCAAGGAAATTGTGAAAGGACCAATGATAGCATGGCCAAAAATTTTTTGGCCATAATATAGATCTAGATGATTGGGAAGAGATTTGGCAAAGGAACCTCACATTAACAAAATCAGTATCCTATAAAGAAAATTTATACAAAATATTATATAGATGGCATCTGGCACCCTCTAGATTGGCAAAAATGTATCCAGCAGCAAACCCAACCTGCTGGAAATGTAAGGGTATGGTACCTTCTTTCATCTCTGGTGGAAATGTCCAGAAGTTAAAAAAAATCTGGTGCAGAATTAAATTATAGATAGAAGAAATAATCCAGGATGGATTGGAGTGGAAACCTGAATTGTTTTTCCTGGGTATAATTAAAGGGGATTATTCACTTAAAGTAAGGTATCTGATTATTCACATCTTAACAGCGGCACGAATCTCACTGGCATACTACTGGAAAACGCCTAATTTATTGTCTATATATTTCGTTATTCAGAAAATATATGAATACGCCAAAATGGAAAGGCTTACATTTAAATTAAAAGAAAAAGATGATATGGAATATTATCGGATCTGGGATAAATGATACAAGTGGATAGATCATAAAGAAAAACAATGTATAAAATAAAAAGAAATAAGGACTTTAAGAAACATACTACTATATATAGGTTAAAGGACAGGAAATCATAGAGTACAAGCTTTTATTCCTCTCTCATTTTGATTAAGCCAAATAAATGATTTATTTATAAAATTGTATAGTTGTAATCCAGAAGTAAGAATAGATTAATACGTAATATATATTATTAACATAGGTATTTTACAAGCGATAGAAAATAACCACCACTTAATAATCTAGATGGAATATTTAAATCACTATCAAACTGTACTAGAGGAAAACATGATTGGTTGCACTATAGAATTTGTCGTGATGTTTATTTGTACAATTTTGTATTTTTTACGTTTGTATTTGTATATTTTAATCTTTTGTATTTAATAAAGTTTTTAAAAATTAAAAAAAAATTCAGGTTTGTGTACTATCTTTAGACTTGTTATTTCCTGTAGCCAGATCTGCATCTTATTCCAGAATTCTTTCACTTTTGGGCAGGTCAACCACATGTGAAAGAATGTACCAGGTTTCTTTTTGCATTTTCAACATTCTGATTTTAAATTTGGATAAATTTTAGCCAATTTCGCCAGTGGTAGATGCGAACGATAAAACATTTTATATAAATTTTCTTTATATGAGGCTGCCAATGTTAATTTATAATTTTTAGTCCATAATCTTTCCCAATCTTTTAATTGTATGCTGTATCCAAAAATTTTCATCCAGGTTATCATGGTTGGTTTCACTACTTCCTCTTCTCTACTGAATTTTAAAAGATAATTATACATTTTGGTTATAATTTTTTCCTCTGAGCCTAATAATATTTCATCTAGTTGTGGAGTTTTATCTATAGCAAATTCTTCTATGTCTTTTTTGTATCTTGTTTGCAATTGTAGGCAGGGCCACCAATCTATCACTATGCCTTCCTCTTTCAATGGATCTATGTCTACATGGAGTCTACGTCTACATGGAAGGAAGTAATCAGTGGAGTACCACATGGCTCCATCTTAGGCCCAGTACTCTTCAATATTTTCATAAATGACTTATATGAGAGAATAGAGGGAGAACTTATGAAATTTGTAGATGATACTAAGCTGGCAGGAATAGCTAACACCCTAAAAGATAGGCTCAAGATCTAGATGGATCTTGACAGACTTGAACACTGGGCCCTATCTAACAAAATGAAATTCAATGTAGAGAAAAGTAAAGTCTTACACTTAGGCAAGAAAAACTAAAGTACACCTATCGATTGGGTGAAACCAGGCTTAATAACAGTAACTATGAGAGGGATCTTGGAGTCTTAGTGGACAACCAGTTAAATAGGAGCTAGCAGTTTGTGGCAGCAGCCAAAAAAGCCAATGCAATCCTAATTTGCATTAACAGAGGGATACAATCAAGATCAAGTGAGATACTAATACCACTCTATAAAGCCTTAGTCAGACCACACCTAGAATACTGCATGCAATTTTCGTCACCACACTATAAAAAAGATGTTGAGAAGAACTCTAGAAAAAGTGCAGAAAAGAACAACCAGGATGATTAGGAGACTGGAGACTAAAACATATGAAGAATGATTACAGGATCTGTGCATGGCTAGTCTAGTGAAGAGAAGGACCAAGGAAGACATGAAAGCAGTATTCCAGTATTTGAGGGGCTGCCACAGAGAGGAAGGGGTCAAACTATTTTCCAAGATACCCGAAGGCCAGACAAGGAATAATGGATGGAAACTGAGCAAGGAGAGATTCAACCTGGAAATAAGGAGAAACTTTCTGACAGTGAGAACCATCAACCAATTGAACAGCTTGCCTTTGGAACTTGTGGGAGTTTCATCACTGGAGGTTTTCAAAAAGAGATTGGACTGCCGTTTGTCAGAAATGGTGTAGGGTCTTCTGCTTGGGCAGGGGGTTGGACTAGATGACCTACAAAGCCCCTTCCAACTCTGTTAATCCGTAAGAGTCTGTAAGAAAAGTCAACGGTGCTGGCAATAATCAGTGGAAAAAGAAGAAGGGACCACTCTAATACCCATTGGCTGAACAATATAAAGGATGACACCAGGATGAACATAGCAGATCTGAAGGAGGTGATGCGACACAGAGGGGCATGGAAAGTGCTCATCCATAGAGTGGTCAAGGGTCAGACATGTCTGAATGGCTGATGACAAGAATGAATGTAGTTGGAATTGATTTTTTATCTGAAGTCTAGTAGTAGTTTGTGTAGTAAACTAATTCAAAGAACATCAAACAAAGATGAAATTCTGTACAGAAAAGAGTCACTTCCAATATACCATAAAAGATATTTTCTATATACAGGTATCAGGCCACGCAGGCAGTGGTTTTCCTTATGACTCTCTACGGAAGTAAAAATTGAAGCAGGATAGAAAGGATAGTGATGCTTTTTGAACTTTAGTTTGGTGTTGAAGAAGGCTCTTGAGAATACCATAGATAGCCAAGAAAGCAAAGAAATTGATCATAAAATCAATCCATGTTTTCACTCAAACCACAAACACCCAGGCTCAAATTATCATGTTTTGCAAGCATTATATGAAGAACAAGGAAGGAAAGAAAAGAGGAGGATGACCAATAGACCGATGGATAGGTTTGATTATATGGCAAATCAAGACCCATTAGACGACCCAAAGGACTTGGTTGAGGACAGATCATCCTGAAGAAAATCTGTCAGTGTGGTCACTGAGAACCAAAACCAACTTCAATTAGATGAGATTAGACTAGATTAAACTAGACTAGACTAGTTTACCAGAGTTGGAAGAGATCTTGTAAGTCATCTAGTCCAACCGCCCACCCAAACAGGAGACCCTATCAAGAAACTTGATGGCACATAATCAACTAATCAAATCCTGCAGGTGGGAAGAAAACATGGTGAAGCAAATTTATCTTAAAATGCCAGAGATTTTTCAATAATAATGTATATCTGTCAAAATTATATACATTTAACTCACAAACATCTATACAAAATCTTTGACTTATGCATATAAGACTTTCCTAGGAAGATGTACTCCTAGATCAAATATCCAGGTCAAATATTCTAACTTGGTGAAATGTAGTTGAAGACAATTTCCTGTAACTTAAGAATTAGCATGTATCCTGCAATTTTTGAGGCATGTAATCCTGCAATTTTTCCACGTACAGCCAGCATTGTACATGGAATATTATTCAGATCATGGTAGTTAAGCTTCTGCTGCCTTAGAAAGAAACAAACTCATATTATTTCCCATTGTCCCAAAGTCTCTAAGGTCTCATCTACTCACTGTGGCAAGTCTTAAGAGTTGTAATTCCCAAATCTGATTGATACAATGGAAAAGATGGTAAAAGGCATAGAAAACTAGAGCATTGTAGAAATGGCTCAGGCAGCAAGGTGGATGCCTGTGCTAGGAATTCTGTATGATGTGGTATCTTCAGAAATGAAGTATGTCTTTAGAAAGGTAACTGTTTCCTTCTCTGTAGGAATCACCACTGTGCTGACAATGACCACCATTAGCACTCACCTCAGGGAAACCCTTCCCAAAATCCCATACGTGAAGGCAATTGACATCTACCTTATGGGCTGCTTTGTGTTTGTGTTCCTTGCTTTATTGGAATATGCATTTGTCAACTACACATTCTTTGGCAAAGGCCCTCAACATCAGAAGAAAGCAGCAGAAAAAGCCATCACTGAGAGGAAGAAAGTGGAGATGAATAAAGTTCAGGTAACCAATTCTCTGAAAGTTGGTATAGTTTCCTATTTATCTGAACAAGCATTGCTGAAGCAGAAGATTATAACACTCCAAACAAGATAATTTGTAAGTGAATCCTTATTACAAATGTGAATATGCTTTATAAAGTGGCTTAATCTTCTTCATTGAAAACCAATTTTGGGAAAAACAATTTTTGAATTAGAGAATATGAAAGGAATGAGCATCAGAACATATTCAGAATATTCAATAGTTCATCATGTCAGTAACTAGTATAAGATATTCAATAATCAGTGATTTTAATATCAATATTTATTGTTTAAATATATTTCTCTCAAAATTAGCCTAGAAATATATTTGTGCACTCCATACATCCATAAATGTATGTATAAAGCAGAAAACTTTAAAATTGATGTGGGAAATCTGTTGACCATCTTATACTGATCATCTGTTTTTATTGTATTATGGACCTGGGTGTGAGAATTTACATTTTTGACACATGCAAGAAATATTAGAGTAAAATAAAGAAGCCAACAAGATGCATGCACTTCAATAGTGAAAAAAGTAAAATACTACACATAGACAGGAAAAAAAAATCAAATCAAATGCACAGCTATAAAATAGACAGGACCTGGCTCAACAGTAGTAACTGTGAGAGCAATGTAGGATCCTAGTGGTCAACAGCTTATGAGCCAGCACTGTGCTGCAGCTACCAAAAACTGCATCAAAAACTGCATCAACAGGGAAAACATCAAGATCACAAGAAGTAATAGTACTGCTCTATGCTGCACTAGTGAAGCCACATTTGAAATTCTGCATCCAATTCTGATCACCATGATACAAAAAGATGCTTTTAAAAAAATCTAGAAAAAGTGTAGAGAAAAGCAACATAGATGATAAGAGATCTGGAAATTAAATAGATGAATGGTTATGGAAACTAGGTATGTCTAATGACGTGAAAGACTATGTCACCATGTTAGCAACCTTACAGTACTTGAAGGGCTATCACAGAGAAGAGGTGGACAGCCTATTCTCCAAAGCACCTGGGCAGGAAGTAACTTACGGCCATTTTTCACACTTATGACCATTGCAGCATCCCAATGAGTCACATGATTTACATTCAGATGCTTGACAACTGACTCATATTTATGACGTTTGCTGCATCCTGAAATCAAGTGATAAACTTTTACAGCATTCTGATAGGCAAAGCCAGTGGGAAACTAAATTCATTTAACAATTGTGCTACTAATTTAACAACTGCGGTGATTCACTTAACAAACGTGGCAAGAAAAGTTGTAAGATGGGGCAAAAGTCACTTAACAAATTTCTCACTTAGCAACATAAATTTTGGTAAGTTGAGTCGTAAGTTGAGAACTACCTATATTAATACCAATGAAATGTGCAGGTGATAGGAATGTGATCTTGGAGGCACTTTTCAGTTATCCATAGATTCCTTTCAATAATCCTTCCCTGTTTTTATCTCTCTTCATCCTTCTTTTTTCTTCCCTAACTAAAGTATCAGCTGTTTGAGCTCTGAAGTTTGGCTCTGTGCGTTCCAAGAACAGAAGCAATAGGCGTAGACTCAAAATCACATGAGCACTACTTAGTACAGCTTTAGAAACTCTTAGTAAGGCCACACCAGGAATACTTCATCCAGTTTTTGTCACCACATTATAAAAAAGATGTTGAGGTTTTGGAACCCAAAATTTATGTTGGTAAGTGAGAAATTTGTTAAGTGAGGTTTTAGAAAAAGTGCAAAGAAGAGCAACTAACATGATTAAAGGCCTGGAGACAAAAACATATGAAGAATGGTTGCAGGATTTGGGTTTGGCCAGTCTAGAGAAAAGACAGACTAGGGGGGACATAATCAGCAGTGGGATTCAATTTTTTTTACTGTGGACACGGCTAGGTGATCATATGACTGGGTGGACATGGCTAGGTAGTCATGTGACTGGGTAGGCATGGATAGGCACAAGGTCATAAGTGTGCGACTGTCATAAGTGCAATTCACTTTTCTCAGCCCTCTGAATAGTCCCTGTGTGTCGGGAAATAAAACTCAGCTCGTCCTTGACTCACGACCACAACTGAGTCCAAAATTTCTGTTGCTTAAGTGAGATGTTGGTTCAAAGTGAGTTTTGCTCCCATTTTAAGACCTATCTTGTCACCGTGGTGAAATGAAGCACCACAGTTGTAAAATGAGTAACATGGTTGTTAAGATGGTCATAAATGTGAGGACCAGTCATAAGCGTGAGGATTGGTCATAAGTGCGAGAACCGTCATAATTCACTTTTTTCAGCCTTCTGAATAGTCCCTATGTGTAATGTAGGGCGATGAAGTAGGATTGTGTCCAGCCAGATGTTCTGAAACACCCCCAAAACAAGTCAAACTTTCTTTGAGAAGAGAAAAAATATCTGAATTTCAGCTATTTTAAAATAATCCAGGCAGCTTTTCTTCCCTGGACTTTTTGGTTAGAAGGACTCAGAGCCTGCCTTATATGAGATGGCTCCCAGTGGATTTCATTCTAAATTTTGATATGATTTCTGTAAATAAGGAATGTAGAATTATAATGGCTGAGTTTTTGATCCTTCATGCATGCCTCCCTCCCCCCCCCAAAAAAACAAATGAAGGGATAAACAAATAAAAAACAGATTTGAAAAAAAGAAAAGGCTAAGGAAAGGAAAAGAGTGAAAGTGTAAGAAAGAAACAGGAAAAGAAGGAAAACCAAAAAAGAATGACTTCCAACTTTCTTTGGTACGTATCAAACTCTTACTCTAAGATTAACATTTGTCTACAATATTTCCATAATCCCGTATCTAATCATCAAAGCCCAGATCAACTTCTAATTTCAGTTTCTCACAAAAAGTTCAGTAATGGTTCATATCGCTTTAATCACTATTTGTTAAGGAAACCACAACTGATTTATTTAATTGCACCAAACTCTAAATAAAACAGGAATGGGAAATCCTAAATTGTAGTGTAGACTCATGCTTCTCCACTTTGGCAATTCTAAGGTGCATGGACTTCAATTCCCAGAGTTCCCCAAGGCAGCACGTAGTTCGTCCATTTTAAACTTGCCAAGACTGAAAAACGCTGATCTGCAAAGAGGGATTTTTCCTTTCCTCTTTTACTGGGTCTTACTTACTTATAAGCCATCATAATGCAAAATCCTCACTTCCACCCCCTTCCAGAGCAACCACCATTCCCTCACTAACCTGCATTCCAGTGTGCAAAAGAAGACCATGTGACTACCAGTTTAAAAAAGGTTCAGTCAGACCTTCCAAAAAAGAAGTCCTTCCCAAAAAAGAAGTTCCAACTTCTTTTTTTGGAAGGTCTGACCGAATCTTTTTTAAACTGGTAGTCACATGGTCTTCTTTTGTTGCCCTGCACGGAGGAGAATGGAGCTGGAAAGCAGGTTAGTGAGAGAATGGTGGGTGTTCTGGAATGCCTACGTGCAGGGCAACAAAAGACGACCATGTGACTACCAATTTTAAGAAAAAGTTCAGTCAGACGTCCAACTTCTGAGGGGGAAAAAGATCTCCCGAAGTTGTAAGGTCTGACAAATGTCTGATTAGTCTCCCAGCTGATCAGGGCTGTTGTTCCATTGCCGCCTCATGGCTCCCAGCCATGCAGCCTATAGTAGGCCTCCCTGCAGCTCCCTGGGAGCGAGAATGAGATGAGGAGGGACTGGGCAGGGAGGGGAGAGGAGGGGAGGGACGGGGCCAGCCAGAACTTTTACTACCAGTTTGCCCGAACCAGCCTATCCCGGCTGAATCCCATCACTGGACATGATAGTAGTATTCTAGTATTTGAGAGGTTGCCACAAAGAAGAGGATATCAACTTATTTACCAAAGTACTGGAGGGCAGGACAAGAAACAGTGGATGGAAACTGTTCCTCTCCTTAATTAGTTTATCTCCTTAAGGAGTTGTTTCTCTCCTTAATTAACCTGGAACTAAAGAGAAACTTCCTAACAGTAAGGACAATTAATCACTTGAACAGCTTGCAGTCAGAAGTTGTGGGTGCTTCATCACTGGAGGTTTTTAAGAAGAGACTGGACAGTCAGTCACTTGTCTGAAATGTTATAAGGTCAGGGGTGGGATTCAAATTTTTTAACAACCGGTTCTGTGGGCATGGCTTAGGTAGTGGGCGTGGCTTGGTGGTCATGTGACTGGGTGGACATGGCTTGGTCATGTTATTGGCTGGGCGTGGCCAACTCAACATCACTCACATTGAGGCATGCATCTCCTCTCCTGGCCTCTCATGACTGTGGCGATGTTGCAACAGTCGTAAGTGTGAAAAATGGTCATAAGTCACTTTTTTCAGTGCCATTATAACTTTGAATGGTCACTCCACACAAGTAAAGTATCAGCAAAGGAGGGGAAAAAACCTCCAGAGACGTTCCTGAGAACACGAAGTCTAGTCCTGCCAAGAATGTAATAAGGATTAATGGAGAGGTAGTTTCTGTAAGCAACACCAGAATGTTTCCTTACTGCCTTCCTTACAGGATTAGGCCAGTAATTTCTTCTAACAACCGGTTCTCCGAATTGCTTAGAATCTTAACAACTGGTTCTAGCGAATAGGTGGGAACCGGTAGAATCCCACCCATATATAAGGTGTCCTGCTTGAGGAGGGGTTGAATAGGGGTTGGATCCTACTAGCATAACAACCGATTTGGTGAGCGTAGGCTTTGCGGTCTGCCACAAGGAATGAATAAAAGAAGGGAACCTTACATAGTATCAGGGTGGCACCCTCTTTGTCATTTGCTAGCCCACATCCCATCCCAGCCACTCTGTAGATGCCACTAAGTACATCCCAAGCTTACTGGGTGGCATTATTGCCCCATTTCACCAGAGAGCACTTATTCCTCAGTGAGAATGTGATAATCTGTCAGAAATGGTGTAGAGTCTCCTGCTTGGGCAGGAAGGGGGATTAGCAGTGGTAGGATTCACATTTTTTTACTACCGGTTCTGTGGGCATGGCTTGGTGGGCGTGGCAGGGGAAGGATACTGTAAAATCTCTAGTCAGAGGTGGTATTTGCTGGTTCTCCCAACGACTCAAAATTTCCGCTACCGGTTCTCCAGAACTGGTCAGAACCTGCTGAATAACATCTCTGGGGGTTAGACTAGATGACCTACAAGGTCCCTTCCAACTCCATTAATCTGTTAATCCCTGGTGAAACACATCACAGATTGTCCCTGTTTCTCTTCTCGGTTTTACTCAAATAATAGCCTCTATTCTTTACCTAAGGGTAAAAAGTGCTAATGTTAGTTTCTTAGATTTTAAGATAATTCTCATTTAGTGATTGACTCATTGAGCAATCATTCACAGTTACAGTGGTGATGAAAAGTAATTTTACACCAGTCTTCAATTTACAACCTTCATAGATTAGTAAAGCAAAAAATACTTTGTAAGTGCAACTGCAGTTTCTCTTAGTGACTGTTTTGCTTTACTACCAAGATTCTGGTCACAACTGTGGTCACTAAATAAGGCTTAGCTTCCTGATGTACTGCAAAGTCACTGTAAAATAGACAATAAACAATGTTACCATTGCCAGAAATGAAAGAATAAACTGAAACTGAAATAAAATGACAAAATTTTCAGGAAAACAAAACAAGATTCTATTTCAGCAAATTCTCTCAATATTCCCTGAATAAGCTGACACTAGAAAAAAAAATCCAAACTTGGTCCTTCTTACAGTATGGGACTTGAAATGTATTGTGCTTGAAGCTAGTTTTGACTAATCTAAACTTCACTGAAAGCAACAAGACTATTCAGAACTAAATAAATTAGTTTTTAAGATGTCCTTAAAAGGAATGGATTTTCCATTTTTTAAATCTTTTTTGGGGGGGTGGATGTGGAGAGTGTCATTCAATCTGGAGTGGGCCATTGTTTCGGGTAACTTGCAAGAATGTAAAGAGCACTAGAGATACAGGGACTCTTTCTAAAGTGTCATCCTCCTTTAGATTGACACCTGTGGGAATATCCTTCTTACTACCTTGGAAATGAGAAATGAAGTCAGCCGCTCCGATGTGCTTGCAAGTTTGAATGATCCGAGAGCCACCATGTACTCTTATGATAGTGCCAGCATCCATTACCGGAGACCACCTACTATGAAAGACCCCAACAGCAGAAACACCCTGGACAGACATACTGCCCACCAAAAGGGACGACTACGGAGAAGAGCATCAAAGCTCAAAGTCAAAATCCCAGATTTGACTGATGTTAATTCCATAGACAAGTGGTCCAGAATGGTCTTTCCTATCACTTTTATTCTTTTTAATGTTGTCTATTGGCTTTATTACGTGCGCTGAGTTATGCTGTGATCCCTCCATCAAGTCATCCTAGACGCCATTTCTTCTTCTCTTCACTTTCTGTCAATCTTAAGGAAGATTCACAGTACGGAGTCCACCTATTCAGTGGGCTTTTACTCATATACCCCAGTTTAAACCCTGTATATTCCAAAAAACCAAAAGTATCTCTTTGAATATCATCATTCTTTTAAATCTGCTTTCAAAGAGCAAAGATGTTGAAGACACGTGTTTTTCTCCTGTTTTGTTTAACCCTATTTCTGGTAATCTTCCCTTTTTTTTCCTTAACATTTAAAATGTGAAATGAAATTCTGTCTAATCCCACCCCCTCCAAAACTGATGTCTAATGGCATCATAACAGTGTTTTCCAAATAAAGTTAAAACATCTGTTTGCAAACAAGACAGATGATAGCTTCAATCATATGCACATTTACTTAGAAGAAGACCCAGCTACACAACTCCTGACAAATCACACATTGGTTTTCAGTGCAGGTCTTTTATTATGAATAAGCTACCAGAACAATATATAATTTTACAGTGTGAAAAAAAATACATGGGTACACAGAGGTCTACCAATATTGATGGGAAAAAGAACAGCATTGTTAAATAATTTATTAATTTGTAAATGTCAAAACGTTTTTGTAAATTAAAATGTGCTCCTGCTGAAACAGGCAGCATATATTTTTCAAATGATTAATGCTTTTAATACACATCTTTAAATATTGGAGATGGTAAGAAATAGCTTAGAAAGAACATGGTTTTTCTCTCAGATAATAAAAGTTCATCTCTTGAAAAGTAGTACTGCTGTGATGAATTAATGGATTTCCTTTAAACAAAGATAATTATATTCTTCAGAATTATTACTTTATTTATATATACATTTATGCAGCTTTAATTAATATTTGATTACAATTCATACATTCGGTCAATAAGGATACCTTTATGAAGTGACAATGCTAGAAGGAATATATACCAGTAGAAGTCTACAATAGTTGCAAAGCTTTACTGTAGTGTATTGATTTAACATAATACTTTAAGTTTTGTTGGAAGAAAAATATTTTCATTTTTACTTCCATTAAAGGCTACTTTAAACCTGTATCAGGTTATCGCTTTAACTATCATCCCTCTATCCCAGGAATCCTGGGAGTTATTGTTGGGAGAAGAGGGAAAGACATTGAGAATTCTTTATGGGTTATTTTTGCCAGATAATAGAAATTTACATTTCATGGGGAAAGCTGTGGCTATGGCATAAATTTATTTTAGGTGCCAATGTGGATGTATCTCTAGTCACATCATTAGTTTTTTTTTATGCCTTTTCTTTAGCAGAGAACAGCCCTAAGGTTGCCTGACCAAGATCATTCAACCTTCAAAGCCCCTCTCTGACTATAATTGCTAAAGCACTAAAATCAGTGGCACAAATTATCTTTTATTTTGAGGTGGAAAAAGTTGAAATCTCACAATAAGCTTTAAAATGGACTCCCTCCTTTTTTTTTTTTTTTTTAAAAAAAGGGAGGATTTCCCAAATCCTCCAGACCAAGCTACTCTATGGGTGTGGTTTGGGCAATACCATTCCCTGGTCTTCAGTCCTTTTACAAAATTGTAAACATTGGCAGCATATCTTGGCCACCAAAATTTGGCCCACTATTATGGTAGGAGATAGGGTGAGAAAAGAGGACTTTTTTTTTTCCTTCTTGCTATTCTAATTCAAATAAATAGTGTTCCATCCTACAGTTTCTGTTTTCATGAAAGCTGATTCTAGTGTCCATAATGGTTTCTTCCTGATGCAAATAGCAGACATGAGAAAAATAATCCAAACTGAAATCAAGATGGAATGTAGATAATAAAAGCCTCCCATTGAACTCTACCTTCAGATAGCAGCTTCTGCTTTTGAGTTAGAGGGGGAAAGCATGCCAGAGTCAAGTAATCAATAGCATAGCAATTATAACCCTTTGATATAACGTATCCCAGAATAGGATCATCAGATCTGGCCTGCAAACATCAGCAAAATTGTTAGCTGGAAGAGGAGATGTTGTTATCTTGTTGGTTGCCATCTACTGGTGATCTGAATTTTTGCAGCACCAATAAATAGCCCCAAAATGATGAAAAAGGAATAAAGTGTCATAAATAGTCCCAAGGCCTGTTATTATTTCATTATTTTATAAGGTGGAAGACTATTTATTTTATGTATTACTAAAGCAATTAATAATTATTTTATGAGCGGAACATGATCAAGTACAGTGTAGATCTCCTCCCTCCCACACCAATGTAGATGAAGGACCAAATTCAGAGGGATGTGTTAGAAGAAAAATCCAGGTCCATTCAGACATTGGAAATAACATAGAGGCTGATTGGAAAGAAATATTCTGTTTATTGATGAGCACAGCCACCAACAGCATATGATTCTGGGACAGCTGACCAAATGGTTGAGTGAGAGGATGGATTTATATAGGTTTCTGTGACTTTGAACTGTTCTGGGGATTCTGCAATGAAGGCACTTGTCTTTTGATAAATGGTAGTCGGTTAATCCTATTATGTCCTAAAAGGTCATGTCCTGTCCTTCTTAATCCCATCACCCCTGAGCTAAAGATGTTTTGTTTATGAATAGATTGTCTCAGACTTCTTAATGGGCCCAAAATCTCCATCTCTAAGGATTTCTGTTGGAAGCTGTTTTACTGTGCAGGAAATTGGGGCTGAAGCATGTTTCTCCATTTCTCCTTTGGGGAAATATAACATTCTGTCTCTTTTAATATTCTCCCAAATATTTCATTCTTCTAGAAGGGGGGGTGCGTGATTACTTCTTACAGATGTATTTCGATTACATCATCTTACAGTGCCCCCCATTGAGAGTGGCATTATAGTAGCACAATATTGCATTAACTGTATCTTAGAAATCATGTTTTTAAAATTTTCCTGGGAATAACAAATTTCTCTTTTAATTTAGTTACACTGTTGTGTGACGACGGACAAAAATCTTAAGTTATATTCATTATATACCATCAGATTCCCCCTTTTTCTGTGACTTTCTCCCTTGACAGAGCATCCTTTGAAAACAATTTGGAATATCCTTTGAACTGAATGCAAACACACACTCCTCCCTTTGCTGTTAATGAAAGCAATGTCACTTTTTTAGATTACCACACAACACTGAAAAAGAGGGCCTAACTTTAAGAGTCTAATTGCTGACAATAGCTGTTTTCAAGAATAGTAGAGAGGTGCTGCATGTAGAGATCCAAAGCATGTATGCATATATACAGTGTGTGTGTGTGTGTATACAAAAAAAATGATGTGATATGAAACTATCCAAAAGTATCAGTATATATTATTAGTAATTATATTATTATTACCGGTATATATTACAACTGATTTCCTAGAAGCTGTAGAAACCATCTATTTCTTTGTTAAATAGTTTGGTGGCAAACTTCTTCATAGTTCCCAGCCCTTCTTTTTTAAGGAGGGAGCTAAGATTCATGAATAAAAGTATAATAGTATAATTTTCTGTGCAATGATGGATGGTCATAACTAATCAAAGGTGAGAGGGTGGGCGTAATGGAGGTGTGAACCATCTCAAGATTCAGTTCACACCTGTTGATAATGTCCTTTAGCAATTAGACCTCATCAGTTACACACAGTGAGTTTATTATGCCAAAGTGCCCTTAGTATGAAAGCTTGTACTTATCATATCATTGAAAACTCAGGATATAGAACCACTTTGCTTTGACTTAATCTGTAAATATATAGTGTTTACAGAACTGGAAATTGAAACATTAACATATAATTGCTGAAAATTTACTTCAAAGCATCTGTTGCAAAACTTGAGAAGACACAGTTGAACACATGGGTTTTCATTTATTTGTTTGTTGTCTTTAAATTATTGTTGATTCCTGATAACTGCCTGGATTAGTCCCTTAAGTTTTATTGGCAAAATTTTAGAAATGTTTTTTCCATTGCCTGCTTTCTAGGGCAGAAAAGGAGTGGCCGACCTAAGGTCACCCAGTTGGATTTGTGCCCAAGGCAGGTCTAGAATTCATAGTCTCTCAGCTTCTAGCCTCAAGAGCCATGGTTAGAATGTAGTATTGCAGGCTAATTCACTGCCCATTCCCAGGAGTTCAGTTCTGATTGGCTCAAGGTTGACTCAGCCTTCTATCCTTCCAAGGTTAGTAAAATGAGGACCCACATTATTGGGAGCAATATGCTGACTCTTAAACCGCTTAGAGAGGACTGCAAAACACTATGAAGCTATGTCTAAGTGCTATTGCTATGCCCTAATGACTATATTAAACTGGCTCCCATTATTTCTTATAATGGCTCCCAATAAACAACTATCAATCCAAAAAAGAGCTGGAGATTTCTGATTCTCACACAGATCATCCCATTACTAAGTGTGTTAAAGTGAAATTGTTGACTGAAATAAGGTTAAGAAAATTCATGTGAAATAAAAGTTTCCATCCCCAGCTAATTTTATGCTGCAGTTCCTTGCCATCATAGTTTACAGTGAGCAGGATGCAAACCTGTTAAATTTGCTTACTCAGTCTTCGTTTAAGGCATCAGACTAGGAAATAGAGCATATATATTTAAAGCATTCTGGCTGGGGAATTCTAGGAATTGAAGGCCACATGCCTTACAGTTGCTGAGACTAACATTGCTCTAGAACACATGTGTCAAACTTGCGCCATCACGTTGCCGTCATGTGACGTATCACAACATTTCCCCCCCAGAGCTGGGAGGGGCGGCATGGCCTGCACATGACACATCCAGCCCACCAGTCGCCACTGTGATAGCCCTGGGTATGATAGAAGGTATGAATAACAGACACTGGTAATGTTAAATCAAGCAGGGAAATAGCTCTATTTTCCTCTGTTCAGAAAACAAACAATATGAAAAGGGATATTAAATGTTAGCCCAAAATTCTCTTATCAATGAAGTCTTATTTTCATAAATTAATGTAATCCTAAAATCATTTTAAGTGAAAGTAAGCTCTGTTGAACAGTAGAAAGTAGTTTTAAATAAACACACACAAGTTTCCTACTCAAGTTAAATCAATGACTGGTATCTTTTTCAAATTATTTCTGGCTTATTAAAAATGGTTTAGCTAAAAAAGAGCATGTTTTGATAAAATAGAGTTTAATTGTCAGTTTAATTTAATTGACAATTACACAAAAATCTCTCTCAATGGTCTAAGCTCGAGAGTGATTTGGCAACAGCCAAATAATTTGCCATTTCTCCTGTTGTTGTTTTTTAATATAAATTTTATTTGGGTTTCCACAAAAACATAATACAAATAAAACATCTTTTTTGAGAATAGCATGATCCTGGGTTATCACTTCTTCATACAGACACAAACTCAACTTCATATTCATCTTTGTGTTCTATTCCATATCTTATTACTATTTTAACATTTTCTCCATAATTTTTCCCCTCCCTTGGTTTTCTCAACTTTGTTTTTAATTATCTCATATCTAAATTCAATTATATATCTTTTTCAATGTCTTTCCAATCATGTTTATACTTTTGTCTGCCCTGTTTCAATTTCATATTATCTTTTCTCATTAAACAAATTTTCCCCTGTAGTTACTAATTGGAGTATGACACCTTTATATATTTTAATTTTATCCATTCAACTCTTATTTAAATGTCAATTTATGCCTTTAAAATTATAACATTCAATATAGTACATAACTTCTAATCAAATTCTGCTTGGTACATTCTTAAAATACATACTATTTTCTCTCTCTCTCTCTCTCTCTCTCTCTCTCTCTCTCTTTCTCACAATAATAAATAAAACACTCATTCCATTCCAATTCAATTCTATCATTAATATTAGTTAGAATCTTAACATCTTTAACATTTCTTTTCAATTGAATATCATACTTCCTTTCCTTTCCTTCTTCCCACTCTTCTTCTCCCTCCCCTTTTTGCCCCCTTGTCTCTCTACTTCTAATTCTCTCTTCTGTGATCCTCTCTTCTGTTGCTTCCTAATATTGTAATTATTTTTCAAACTATTTTTTTTTTGGGGGGGAGTTTTAAAATCTTAAACTTTTCACTCTCTTCCCCACCTTTCCTTCCCCCCCCATAAAATTACTTGATCATTAAAGATGGCTTCTTCTTTGTCCCAATCTTCTTGTTCTACAAGCGTTTCTTGTTGTTTCTCATAGTTCCAAATCTCCATTTCTAAAAAGTGAAATATGAAGCCAAAAGAACCTCTTCCTTCTTGTGCATCTTCTTTCTGTTTTTTAAGTTCCATTTTCAGTTCTTCTAAAAGTGATGCCATTTTAAACACTTTTAAACAACCACCCGATTGATTTTAGTCATTTAAATCCAATAGCCAAAAATCCAAAAATCACCAAGTAATCCAAATAATCCAAACTGTTTCTTCTTGCTTCTTTTTTTCCACTTTCTCCTCCTGGGGTTCTATTATTTTGTTACAAAGTTTCAGTTAGAATGTATCTTTTCGGAATCTTGTTTCACTGTAAGTTCCTTTTAGTTCCAGGCAGTCTCCTCCATTTTTCCAGATCCCGCCCTTTTATTCTTTCCTTTTCTCTCCTTTCCTGCTTTTAAAGGTTTTTGAGTATCCAAAAGTCTTTATTATCCCTTTGACATTTTAATTTCAGCTTAAATGCCTATTGATGTCAAAGTGGATTTTTGTCAATTTCTTACTTAAATCTCTTAGCTGTCAGTATAAGGAAGGGAAGAAAAAAAAAGCCAAATCCTTTCCCTTCCCCCTCTCCTTTGCTGCTTCAAAGTCTTCTTTGGGAACAATGTTATTTTTTATAGTTCAAATTCCAGGGTACCTTACATTGTTGCTTTTTCAGTTTAATCCAGTCAACCAAAACTTTCTCTTCTTATCTTCCTCCTGCACATTCTTTTCCGGTCAAGTTCTTCTTTGAGGTGGCCATTTCTGACCACCGCTGCAACCTCCTTCGGGAAAGGGAGTAATGGCCAGCTGAGGAGGAGAGATGTGGCTCTCCTCAACCCTGCTGGTGGTCTCCCCCCTCTTCACCACCTCTATGGGATAGTTTATCCCTGAATCCAGCCGGCTTGGGGCGCTCCAGTGGCGAGCACGGATCGAAACTGCACATGATCGTGGATTTTGGTCCATCGCCGAAGAAGCTCAAACCGGAAGTCCCCATTTCTCCTGTTTTTATGTGTTGGAACTTGGTATGTTTAAGCTTTTAAAACTTATTCCTATTTGAGTATGAGTTTAGTATCACATATTCAATGGTAAATTCATAAATGTTATCCTAGCTGAAATCCGATGCGTTTGACATTGAATATAAAACCAGCCACTGTTATTGCTCATACAACATTCACAAGTTGAGATTCTGTATCTCAGAAGTACACAATGATCGTAGATGACAGTACACACACAGCTCAACATATATGCATTGAGCATATAGAACCCTAAAAAATTTGGCAATCTCAATAGAGTTATCTCTTAATACAATTTTTTTTTTACAGGTGAGCAGTATTGTTCTACTAGGGCTGTCATCTACCTATTAAAAGATGAGATTACTGTCAAAAGTTGCCAGCTTTTGTGTAACTCAGGCTGTAATCCATCTAGCATATATCATTCAGAATACAACACAGCAGAATTTCCTATTGTGCAATATTCATGGGAATGGGTGAAAAGTTGAAATAAATTGTCCTTAAGAAATAAAATGAGCAATGAATGTGACTATTGTGTTCTACTACTTGTCTCCCAGAGCATTTGCTCATTGAGGTGATCCTCCTAAAAATGATGGATGTCCAAGTAAAATACTTTTTCAGCACATCTTTTATTTAAAAAAAGGCAGAAAACCTCAGTTTAGTTAATGCAATTTAGCAAATAAGCCATGTATCTTCATTTGGAGGCCCCAGTACAATTACAATAAAAGCTGATCAAAAAAGGGAACCTTTTGGACAGGATTGATTGAAATAATTCTATGTGATAATCTTCATTAAGTCAAGAGTTAACTCAGCACTCCTCAAGTTTGACAACTTTAAGATGTATGGACTTTTAACTCCCAAATTCCCCAGCCAATGCAATACCTTAAAGTTGCCAAGGCTGAGAAACACTGAGTTAAAATATCACTTTTAATTATATTCAATTACTCCTCCCCTACTATATAACAAATCCTCTGCTGCTTTTTCCAATCTAAATGTCTCAGGAAATTTGGAGTTTCATTAGTACTATAGTATTTTCCTCCTTCATTGTTGAAGTGTTATTCTAATATCAGATTTTCTTTGAAGGTGAATTTAGGTTTAGTTCAAAGAATCTCCTCACGCTGTGCCTATGCCTTCACTCTTGAGAGTGGTATTGAAATCCATGAAATATGAATCCATGTTTGCAACAAAGTGCCTTGTTCAAATAAACCTTGACTGAATTCCCTTTTGATTGAGACAAACTTTTTACAGAGAAGTGTGTGCCCTCTCACTATTCTATCAAACTGTATGTGTAAATACTTAATATTATGATTTGGTAAAAACATTAATTCACTGGCAGCATGGAAAGTAGACACAATTAACAGAATATATTTGGGCTGATGGTCAGGAGATAGCTCCATACATGATCAATTTTCTTGACATTCATAAAAAAATATTTCCAAATTTCAGTTCAAGTCATTGCTTTAAAATCTGATTTCCAAAAATACTTTAAAATAACCCCAAACATACATCTCTAGGTAGTTATTAGGTAGTAATTCCTACAGGCACTTCACAAAACCCTGTTCCAGATCTTTTCTCTAATACTCATAAATTGCCCCATATCCAAATGTTTGTGTGTTTCCTACTATGATTCCTAAAACTGGTCATTATCAAAAACTGATACCAATTAGTTATCTCCAAGCTCACTAAAACTTGTACTTGTCAAAGCTTTGTAAATGATTTGGCATTAAACACAAACTAATGAAATAAACGTCTCTCTTTTCATTCACCTTTTATCTCTGGACCTTGGAAATCTGATAAAATATCACCTGTGAAGCTAAGATCAATTGGAACTAATGGCTTGCCTCATAAGAATATTATTGCATGACAATGAGAGGCCTTCCTACCTCTATCACTGTTCTTTGTCGTATCTGAAAAGCTAATGCCACCATAAGATTAAAAACAAAGTGGTGCCAACATTTGATTGAATCTGTATGGATAATGGATATGACAATTGAGAAGTTTTACTCAATCCCAGAGCCTCACTTATTTATTTATTTATTTATTTATTTATTTATTTATTATTTTATTATTTATTTAATCAAGCAGATATGTTTTTCAGTCAGAAAGACTCTGAGCAAATACTGTATAACAATATCAGAACATGTCTATTATTCTGATCAATTTTGGATGTGAACTTAGTGAGGAACAAAAGCCATCTATGTCCATCCACCATTCTGCTGAGCTCTTTCTCTATGTGTTGTGCTGTCATTACACACATTTCAGCCTTTTCACATCTTTGTGCTCTGTATTGAATATCTCTGTCCTTAAAGTGGGGGAACAAAATCATTAGAAGCCTTTTGGCTGGAGAACTTCTGAATGAAATTTCTGAATTGAAAGTTCTATTGCCTTTTTTTTCAACACAACTTTATGAAAATAGACATCCAGCATTTACTAACCCAAAACCAAATATCAAAGTAGACTAAATGTTAAGATTTTCTTTATTAAATCTCATTGTAGCAATTGATGAAATGCACCCTCATTTGCAAACTTATACTTCCTCATCTGATCTACCTAGAATATTTTTTTTATTTTCATATATTTTTTTATTTTCAATATGCTGACATTGTAAACTGCCCAGACAGTGCTGTAAAACACCATGGAGTGGTATATAAGTCTAAGTACTATTGTTATGGCTACTTTATCTGATATTTATTGCCCCCAATGTGAAATTGTGCAAATGAATATATTTTAGCATCCAATTTTACATGAAGATAGTTTAACAATGCTTACAAATGTAGTTCAAAAATCTCTTTTATAGACCATTGGGTATTGTCCTAATATAAACCCAACAAATTATTACTACTTAAAAGTCTGTGCAATATTGCCTAATGGTTGCTGTAAAATGCAGTAGTTCCATGTTTAAAATTACTCTTCTGTTAAATAAAAAAGATTTTGACATGATGAATTTATGGAAGTGCAGCTCAATAAAATGACTAAATCACTATCTTAAATTGAGATAGGTTATATAGGTTGGAAGGAAAACTAGCCATAACTCTTAATGAATTGTTGTACATGTCTATGGGAACTGTAAATCAGCTTGCTAGAAGTCATTATGCAAATTTATTGAAATATATTTATTGACTGATTATTTGTATACCACTGACTCCACATAAACACTCAGAATTTTTTTAAAATCAGACCTACAATTCAAAAGCCATTAAAATCATAACCAGAATCTTTGCCCCTACAGCAACCCAATTAAGATATCTCCCAATTTTTTAAAAAAAACCTCTGTAATTTTCCATTAAAAATTATTCATTAATAAATTCCTCTGCCAGTTATCATTTAATTAAGTTATCAGAACCCCTAAATTTCTGCCAACTTGGTGAAGGCTATAGTATTTCCGATTTTTTTTCTAAAAGAGAAGATTGAGGATCTATGCAGGGGGCCTGTAGCCAAATGAGATGTCATCAGAATGATAAAACATACATTACTATGTCCTGCCATGCAGGTAGAAAAAAGGCAGAGCTGGAGCTGGAAATCAGATTTTTCTATTTCATCATTTGGTCCCCTCTCTCCAGTTCATGGATGCCTGTGATTACGAAAGAAATCAGAAGCAAAGATGAGGGTTCAACTAATTCTTAAGAACTGGCTATTCCCCCAAGCCTGGACAGGGTGAAGTTGGAGATGGAAGATAGTAATATTAGTTGCATTGGATTGGTTCTGGTGCTTCAAATTTGTTTCTGCTTTCACTGTTTTTTTGCTGTTATTGTTTTATGACGTTTGGTTTTACATAACTTTCTGAGCTGTCCAGAGTTGTGGTTTTAAGATGAATGGCCGTTCAAGGCTTTTAAATAAATAAATAATTTGTGAGTGGCATTATGCTTTCCTTGAAATTACCATTTCATACAATCCGTTACAAATCTACATACAGTATATCTTGTCTCCAGGTAGCATCTGTGGCAAAAACTACTTCCACATTCCATAAATTTACCTTCTATTATTCCTGAGCCAACTGAGTCTAGCAATAGTTAGATACGTCTTAGTTATTTCGTGCTTACACCTTAAAACAATTTAGCACCTAGTAATTTGTTTTGCTTTGACTTTTTCTAGGTACAATGATCTGTAGGGACAATTGTGTTGAAGATGCTCCTCTCTCCCCCCCCACCCACATACATATTTTGGAACAGCAGCAACTGCAGGGGAGGCAAAAAAGACAAAATGATTGTTGTTGTAAAGAGCCAGAGCTTTTATTCTGCTGCTTCAGCACCTCATTCAGAAGGAAGCTCACAAATAGGGAAATTTTGCACAACCACACACAATTTTAGAAAAGGAATGAACAACAGGTTTTAAACATTCTTTTTAGCAGTATGCCATAGTGCTTTGATTATGAATTTTGTTATAAGTATGTGTTTTAAATTTTATTTCTGTTTGCTTAATTTGGTTGCTTTTAACTTACTTTTTTATTTTTCTTGTTAACTACATTACCTGTCCTGCTTACAGGTGAGGCATAAATGAAATTAATATTTCAGTGACACTATTAGAACTATTACTGTGCCTGACCCAAAGAAAATATTTTTCACTTAATTGAGTTGCTAATACAATTCACAGTTGCAACATTTCCCTTATAAATGTAAAGAATTAGCTTTTGTTCTTGGAAATCATATGTATAAAGTCTTCAAGACATGCTTAATGAAACATCTATCTTGAAATGCTAAATACATTTTTTCATGAGAATTTAAAAACACAAATACTTATTTCAATTTTGTTAATTGTTTGTAAATAAAATATTTTGAACCATTCTTTTGACATGGATTGAGATAGCTTTTACAAAACTGTAATTTATAGGAATTGAAAGGATCATTAGATGTTTATTTTCCAAACTGAAAGGAAAGATTTCTAGGAAGTATGAAAATAACCAGAATGCCAAGGAAGAGAAATAAACTAATTTTTTATGATTAACTTTTCTACTTTGTATAAATCAATGCTGCATTTTCGCAAACTCCTGATCTGTTAGAGCAATGTGATTTTGTATATATGCTTCTTACACTTTCAGCCTTGAATTTTTGTTTTGTGTAACAGTTTGTGTATTGTATTTGTTAAGGTATTTCTTTACTGTTTATAAATGCATGTTTGAGGTGGATGTTGCACATATGTAAAAAAAAGTCCATTTCATGTAGCATTAGTGTTGTTTGCTGTCAACACAAATGCTTAGATGTTTTTCCAAAATGTTCTCTTGGATTATATTGTATATTTTATATGTTTCAGAATTCTGTAAAGTCCACAATACTGTGATTATTTGCATTGCTAATTCAACTGATCTGATAAGAGCAAGGACCCAATCAATATGAAGGCATCCATTGAAAGGCGATTGCTCCTGATAATTTCACATCATTGGGCCAATTTTAGCTGGGAATAGGATGCCACTGACCATTTAAAAAATAAGCTGCAAATAAATAAAAAAGTAAAGTATGTTAAGGTCACTTGTTGCCATTTTCTTTAAAATAATAAAAGTTACAATAGCACTTTAGAAGCTTCCTGCCTTGTGTTTAACCAAGGATGGTAATATTTCTCAGTTTCAAACATTTCTGTCTATATGTTTGCAAATGTTGGTGAGTTGGCTTCTTTTGGAACCATTACCCCCCTTATTTTCCTGATTAGGTGCTTCTTCACACCCAACACCCTTTATTAAGCTGTACTCAAAGTTGTGCAGCCTTAATTCAGGTAAATCACAAAAAATATTCTTTGGAGGAGTAGTTTAAGATAGCAATTATAGCAAGGACTCTCCTAAGCAACAGATTATAGCACTAAATAAAATTGTGAAAAATGTTTCATCATAAAGCATCTAAACTGATTAAATACTCAGATGCTCAAAATATAAACTACATATCTACTAACTAACCTGAAGAGAAGTTGTAATTCAAGATGTAAATAATCTCATAGTTCTTAACATAGTGCCTATTTGTTATGAAAGTGTAAATACTTCTGAGAGTTCTTAGCATTAATATATTGTGATAGTTGTTGGAAGTGAGTGGTTTACTCTTCTGTTTAATCCACAACTTTATTCCCAACCAGTGTTCTAAATACAAAAGTACCATTAATAAATCACTGAAGACTTTTCTAAACAGTCTTGCAATTAAAACAATGCCTCTGTAAAAATATTAATTTGCATTTTACATGACAATTGTTTTATAAATAAGCAAATTGAATCTTAACTTAGTGATAGACTGCACAGCTACATTACAGGTAATCCTTGACTTACAACCATTTGTTTAACTATTCAAAGTTACAATGACACTGAAAAAAAGTGATCTACAACTGGTCTCCATGACTGTTGCACAGTCACATCATCAAAATTTAGGTGCTTGGCAACTGACATGTATTTATAATACGGTTGTAGCATCCCAGAGTCATATGGTCACTATTATCTCAGCCAGCTTCCAACAAGCAAAGTCAATGGAGACAGCCAGATCACTTAATAATCCTCTGATCAACTTAACAACTGTTTAACAACAGTGACAGAAAAGGTTGTAAAATCAGGCACAACTCACACTGCCTTGTTTAGCAATGGAAGTTCTAGTCCCAATTGTGACCCAGGACTATCTGTGCAATGTCTTTCCTCAGGATACATTTAGACTAAATTATCCTCTTAATAACCCCTGAAAGAAGCCAGGTTAATGGTAACTTTTTCTAGACAACCATGTGAGTTTTGTGTCGAATTGCCAATGTGAGCTCAGGCCTCACTAGTGTTTAGCTCTACCTTTGAGAAATGATAAAGTACATAGAATTTGGAAGGTGACAAGCACCCCTAGTTGGTGGCCTTCAATTTCTAATTAAAAATTTCTAATCTAACAGCTGCAATTACAGGAGCATCTTCCTTTATTCCCATTTGGGTAATTTGTATATTTATGTAATTTATCTTTTTTCCCCAGTGACACAGGAACATTTCTTTTAAACATTTCACTGTCTTCATTACTTATAAATTTCAGTATCCCAAGTTCCACCATTCTTCTCTCCATATTGATTCTATTCTTGCTTTTTCATACAATTTGATTTTACCTTTCTGTATTTTAAAAAACAATAGCAATTCTAAGTATAATGAGGACAGTTAGCATTACCGTGATATGAAAATAGCTATTGGCCTTCCATTTCTTATGCTGTATTTATTTTTATTTTCCTGTTAAATGCTGCAGCAGTTAGGAGGTTAAAAATACAAAGATAAAGTAAAAGATAGTTGCATTATCTACCTTTTACCTTTCTTTGCAATTATTCGATAAAATTGTTCATTCTTTTATATGCTGGGGCTACATCTTCCTTTTTTGTCTGTGTAAAACATAAGAGTCTTTCACAAAGGCATCATTCTTGTCCCCATGAATAACAAATACAATTAAAAAGTGTACTAATGGTAGGGTACCAGCTCTATATTCAGACTTGTTTGATTATCAAGGAGATCAAAACTTGAAGATGAGCAACTAAGTGACCACCTTTAAAAAATTGCATTATGTTGTGTTAGTGCAGGAGTGGAGACAGTTCATACTTAAGAGTGGAATTGTTGCAACCTTGGCATTATCTTTCAAGATTTCATTATTGAGTAATATTGTCAGTGCCCAGCAGAAAAGATAAGCTTTCAGTTTGATATTTAACAGCTTGCCTCACCAGCTGGGTGTCTATGGAGATTCTTAATCACCCAGGTCACGGTTCTCCCAAAGATGCTTTTCAAAAGGCAACTGGACTTTCTGACTGAAGAAGCTTCATGATGTGAAGCAAAACAATTTCAAAGAAAAACCAGGAACGTCCAGTTGCCTTTTTGAAAAACAGTTTTGGGATGACCAGCTGCATATTTTTTCCTACTTGTTCTTATTTATCTAATGTCGGTTCCTTCCTATATGAGTACCAGTTAAAAGGTGTGTAACAAGACAGAAACTTTCAAAATCTTGCTGGTAATTTAGCAGAAAGAGGACTGTTTTACATGTCTATGTACACATGAAAAAGTTTCCTTTCTAAAGTCCCAGTCCAAATCATTACTGTTTAGATAAACAGTTTAAAATTACTTAGGGTTTTACTTTTTTTGTAATTCCACATATGGTTTCAGTTCGTTTTTTCTGCAATTCCATTTCAAATGACAAGTGGCAATAAAAACCAAAAGTATACATATAGACTGGGTGAAACCAGGCTTAATAGCAGTAACTGAGAGGGATCTTGGCATGGTTAAGAGTGGACAAGAGATTAAAATGTTAAATGTTTAAAAATGATTGGCTTTAAAACTTAATAATAGTAGAGGTTTAGAATATTGCGAGTTTAATAAAATTATGGTATTGATGTTATTATAAAATTTTTATTATAGTATTTTTTTTAATATTTGGATTTATTGTCTAATTATGCAATCCTAAATTGCATTAACAGAGGGATGCAATCAAGATTAAGTGAGGTAATAATACCACTCTATAAAGCCTTAGTAAGACCACGCCTAGAATACTGCATCCAGTTTTGGTCACCACACTAGATTTTGAGACTCTAGAAAAAGTGTAGAGCAGAGCAATCAGGATGATTAGGGGACGGGAGATTTTGGGGGGGGGGGGGAAAAAAATACAGCTGAAGAACGATTACAGGAACTGGGTTTGGCTAGTCTAGTGAAGAGAAGGACCAGGGGAGACATGATAGTGGTCTCTCCAATATTTGAGAGGCTGCCACAGAGAGGAGGCAACTGGACTTTCTGACTGAAGAAGCTTCATGATGTGAAGCAAAACAATTTCAAAGAAAAACCAGGAACGTCCAGTTGCCTTTTTGAAAAACAGTTTTGGGATGACCAGCTGCATATTTTTTCCTACTTGTTCTTATTTATCTAATGTCGGTTCTTTCCTATATGAGTACCAATTAAAAGGTGTGTAACAAGACAGAAACTTTCAAAATCTTGCTGGTAATTTAGCAGAAAGAGGACTGTTTTACATGTCTATGTACACATGAAAAAGTTTCCTTTCTAAAGTCCCAGTCCAAATCATTACTGTTTAGATAAACAGTTTAAAATTACTTAGGGTTTTACTTTTTTTGTAATTCCACATATGGTTTCAGTTCGTTTTTCTGCAATTCCATTTCAAATGACAAGTGGCAATAAAAACCAAAAGTATACATATAGACTGGGTGAAACCAGGCTTAATAGCAGTAACTGAGAGGGATCTTGGCATCTTAGTGGACAACCAATTAAATATGAGCCTACAGTATGCGGCGGCAGCCGAAAAAGCCAATGCAATCCTAAATTGCATTAACAGAGGGATGCAATCAAGATTAAGTGAGGTAATAATACCACTCTATAAAGCCTTAGTAAGACCACGCCTAGAATACTAAATCCAGTTTTGGTCACCACACTAGATTTTGAGACTCTAGAAAAAGTGTAGAGCAGAGCAATCAGGATGATTAGGGGACGGGAGATAAAAAGATATGAAGAACGATTACAGGAACTGGGTTTGGCTAGTCTAGTGAAGAGAAGGACCAGGGGAGACATGATAGTGGTCTTCCAATATTTGAGAGGCTGCCACAGAGAGGAGGGAGTCAAGCTATTTTCCAAAGCACCCAAAGGCCAGACAAGGAATAATGGATGGAAACTGAACAAGGAGAGGTTCAGCCTGGAAATAAGGAGAATTTTTCTGACAGTGAGAACAATCAACCAGTGGAAGACCTTGCCTTCAGAAGTTGTGGGAGCTTCATCACTGGAAGCCTTCAAGAAGAGATTGGATTGTCATCTGCCATCTGTCAAAAAAGGTGTAGACTCTCCTGTTTGGGCGACAGGTTGGACTAGACCAGGGGTCCCCAACCGCCGGTCCGCGGACCGGTACCGGGCGCGGAACAAGCCTTACCGGGCCGCTGGTTGCTGGGCGCCGCCATCTTTTTGGTAAAAAGCGCCCGGTGAGCTTTTCCGGGTAGAAAGCTCACCGGAAGCGCCGTATAAAACATGGCGGCGCCAGCGCTTCGTGAGCTTTTCCGGTAGAAAGCCATTTCTACCCGAAAAAGCTCACCGAAGGCATGCCGCCATCTTTTTGACGAAACAGCGCTCGGTGACGCCACCGGAAGCGCCTTTTCGCATAAAAAGATGGCGGCACCCAGTTGACGCCGTACCGGGCATGGCACCCAGCTGATGCCGGAACCGGGCGCAGCGTCGAAAAGGTTGGGGATCCCTGGACTAGACAACCTAGAAGGACCCTTTGAACTCTGTTAATCTGTTAAATCTGTTAAATATTTTATTTTTTAATATACTGTTAATTTTCACTACAAATATCATGCATGTACATCACTAAAGATAGGTGAAACAGTAATTGCTGCTGCCCAACACACTGCTTTTCAGAATCCCTCCAAGCAATTCCAAATGTCAAGCCAGGAATTAGACAAACTGATTTTCATAATTTAAACAGATTGATTTTTAACAGATTATTATATTTTCAGGTATCTTCCCGGATGTTGATGTTAGGCTGATTGGTCTGTAGTTTCCTGGGTCTGTTCCCCCCACCCCCCTTTTTTAAGGTGGGAAGTACATCAGCTCTTTTTCAGTCCTCTGATAGTCCCCCGGTGCTCCAGGATTTTTGAAAGATATGGTGCAGTGGTTCTGAGATGACACCTGCCAGCTCCTTTAGAACTCTGGGATGCAACCCATCAGGTCCTGGTTCGTATTCATCAAAACCAGACAGGTATTCTCTTACCATCTTTTTGCTTATTTTAACTTTTATTTCTAGTTTGTCTTTTACAGTTATGTTTTTGGTAGGTTGGATTATAGTTTCTTTTTGCTATAGAGAAAAAGACCGATGCAAAGAATGAATTAAGCAGTTCTTCTTTCTCTCTGCTGCCTGTTACCTTCCTCCCGTCTTCTCTTTAGTGGACTGACTGTTTCCTTGATTTTTTTCTTGTTACCGTATTTATATGTTGGAAGAAACTTTTAAAAATTATCTTTGACTTTTATTGCAAGTCTTTGTTCATTCTGAGCCTTTGCTTTCCTGACTTCGTCTTTGCAGATTGTGGCTATCTGCTGATATTGAGCCTTAGTTATGTGTCCACAACTAAGTTAGTTCTATTGTTTGTACTTGTTCTTTTTGTCTTTCAATTTGTTAGAGAGATCTTTATGCAGCCATGCTGGTTTCTTCTTGGATTTCTTGTTTTCCTTTTTCAATGGTACTGAGCTGGTCTGGGCTTTTATGATCATATTTTTCAGAGTTTCCCAAGATTCTTGAATTGGTTTCCCCTTTAGCATTTTCATCCAAGGAATCTTTCCTAAGTTCTCCCTGAGTTTGTTAAAATCAGCTCTTTAAAATCTAAGACTCTTGTATCATTATATTCTATTTCTTGTGTTTATGCTATGTTGAATTCTAGTATGACATGGTCACACTCGCCCAAAGTTCCTGCAGTTTCAACTTCCTCTATCGCTTCTCTGTTTGTAAGAATTAAGTCCAGTATGGCTGTCCCTCTAGTTTCATCCTCTACCTTTTGGACAACAAAGTTGTCAGTTAGGTTGGTCAGGAACCTATTCGATTTCTCACTTGGTGCAGAATTAGTCTTCCAATTGATGTCAGGGTAATTGAAGTCCCCCATTACTATTGTAGTATGTTTCCTAAATACAGGTATATTTGTTACTTGGCTAGCAAAAATTACATCTATTTTTTTCTGCTTGATTGGGTGGCCTGTAGTATATATCTATGGCAATGTCATTCTTTTTTTCTTTTATGCATTTCCCATATGCATTCTAAGAGGTTTTCATCTTTGGTTTCGTGCATTTCGTACATTTTGAAAGATTTGCTTTTCACTAAGCTAGCAAAAGGACAAAATATCATATAAACCAGAGAGGCAAATTGTTTGAAAACCTTCATTTAAACAGTTTATTTATAAACTTATATGCTGCATTTTGCTTTCAGGAGATAATACGTAGTAAGTGGACATTTGCATTTCCACAAGACATTAAACTTGAATTTAATAATAGCAGGGGTTCTTATGTGGGCTTGAATTTGTAATGATCATCTTGTTGCTATCCAGTTGTCTAAACTTAAAATATCTCATGACCAAAAGAACACATTTAAATTTAATTCATCCAGAAATTAGAATAATAATTCTGAATTAGTTGCATAGTCTTATCAGATAGATATAAGATTCAACATTGTATTAATTCTGTGAGCTACTTGACACTGTTCTGACCAAGGCTTCCTGAGGCCATAATTAAGCACATGCTTAGTTAAAACAACTCTTGTTTTATTTCAAGGCTGGGAATTATGTCCAGCCTGTAATGAGTCCCAAACAGTCCCTTGAGATAACCTTTCTCTCCTTTGAATTGCTGCCAAAAACTAAAGTGCCAAATGAACTATAAAAAACTAACCGAAATACAAAGTCCACACAGAGCTTCAAGGATTAATCTGAACAGAATGAACGACTTTGCTTCTTACAAAGGTTTCTTTACCTTTGCATGTCCTTTATACCTTATGGGAGGGGCAATCACCTCCAACCCTTACTCCTGAGTTGTCCCTTTTGTCTCAGCTGCTCTTGCCTTCTAGCAGCTCTGCACGCACACACACACACTGGGAACAGGCTCCCCTGGATCCTCTGCCTCACTGCTGCCAGACTCCGGAGGCTCCAGAGTCAGCACACCAGTCCCAGATGCTCCTGACCCCATCTCTGCATTGGACACATGATCCTAGTCCCACTGCCCAATTCCACTACCATCTGCACAGACTGCTGGCATACCACAACAGACAGCTTATGTTTCATTCATTTCTGATATACCCAATTATAAAAACATTTATTGATTTCTCCCACATACAAGTATTACTCTAATGTCATAAGACCACTTAACATGAATGGGAGTGTTCCTAATGTCACCTTCAAACTGATGTACTTAATTAAGTGCTATATTTCATTACGGATTTCAACTCACTGTGGATTTCAGACTCATGAGACCATCTGCTAAGAACTGGGCAATGTTCCTTTAAGAAGCAGCTTTCTGATTCTTCATTCCCCACCCCGCCCCCGTCTTTGCTAACAAATTTCCCAGTGCTATGGATTACAACAAAGGAAAGAAACGTCAGTGCCGAAAAAGGAGACGAGGCAAAAGAGTGGAAATTTTTAATAGACTAAGGAATTGGCTCACCCTTCAATCCTTCTGACTAATTTATGCTCACTTGCTAACAAGATGGATGAAATACTCCTTTTAAATAGATGCAATTCTGATTTCTACAACGCAACAGTTCTCTGCTTTACTGAAACCTGGCTTAATGCAGAAATTCATGACAACAGCATAAATAGCCCAGGATTTCAGATATTTAGATCAGACAGAAACATCAGGTAAAAAGAAGTGTGGAGGATTATGTTTATATATCAACAACAGCTGGTCTCAGGATATAACTATAATATATAAATTCTGTGATGAAAACTTAACAGTCTTTATATATCAACTGCAAGCCATTTTATACTCCACATGACTTTTCCTCATTTCTCCTAATAGCTGTATATGTTCCTCCACAAATTTGTGTAAACAAGGCATTACGAACTCTAGCTCATCAGATTATGGAGGCTGAAGCCAAACACCCAGATTCCCTTCCCATCATTTTAGAAGATTTCAATCAAGCAAATTTAAGGAAAGAGCTCCCAAAATATGTCCAGCATGTCAATTGTCCCACCAGAGGCAAAAATACTTTAGACCACTGCTAGACAACAGTAAAAGATGCTTATAGGTCTTTACCACAAGCAGCTGTGGGACGCTCTGATCACTGCATGATTCACCTTGTATCTGCCTACAGACAAAGACTTAAAACTACAAACCAACAATTAAATCAGTGAGGACTTAGACCGATGAGGCAAAGCTGAAGCTACAGGCTTGCCTTGGTTGCACTGATTCGAATGTTTTCGAAGATACCTCTGCAGACCTAGATGCGCTCACAGATACTGTAATATCTATCATATGTCAGCTTCTGTGAAGTCCTATGTGTACCGACCAGGAACCTGCAAATATATAGTAACAATAAACCTTGGTTCACAGCTAAACTTAAGCAATTATGTTGTTCCAAAGAGGAAGCCTCCAACAGAAAATGCTGTATAATCAGGCCAGAAACTATAGGTGGTGTTCAGCAGGTTCTGATCAGTTCTGGAGAACCAGTAGCGGAAATGTTGAGTAGTTAGAGAACCGGTTCTGGAGAACCAGCAAATATCACCTCTGACTAGTCCCGCCCCCATCTATTCTCTGCTTCCTGAGTCCCAGCTGATCAGCTGGATCTTCTTTTGTTGCCCTGCATAGGAGAATGGAGATGGAAAGCAGGTTGGTGGGGTGGGGAAGGAATGGAGATTTTACAGTATCCTTCCCCTGGAGTGGGGTGGGAATGAAGATTTTACAATAAACTTCCCCTGCCATGCCCACCAAACCATGCCCATGAAGCCACACCACACCCACCAAGTCACGCCCACAGAACCAGTAGTAAAAAAAATTGAATCCCACCACTGCCAGAAATGTATTAACAAGAGAGATCAGAGCAGCAAAAAGAAGCTACTATGAAAAGTTAAGGAATCAGCTCTTAACAAATGAACCAGCAAACATGTGGAAAACTCTTTAAAACATCACCAACTACAGCAAACCTCCTTCTCAGGCAGAAGGAAATCAATAACTAGCAGATGACCTGAATGTGTTTTACTGCAGGTTTGAAAGGAAACTATAGCCACCAATCTCCACAACCCCCATCTCAAACACACCAACAACATCCAAAGCTCCCACAACTGATCCCAACCCATTGGGCTCACAACCTCTGGTGATCACAGAAAAAGAAGTGCAAGATCTATTTCACAGACAAAAGCCAGGAATAGCACCAGGCCCAGACAAAATAACTCCTTCTTGCTTAAAAGTCTATGCTGACCAATTGGCCTCCATCTTCACCCGAATCTTCAATAAATCACTAGATATGTGCTGTGTTCCTTCTTGCTTCAAATGCTCTACTATCATCCCAGTGCCAAAGAAGCCCTCCATCAGGGAACTGAATGACTACAGACCAGTTGCTCTAACAACTGTAGTTATGAAAACCTTTGAAAGGCTAGTGCTGTCCCACCTGAAAACCATCACGGACCTGCTGTTAGATACCCTGCAATTTGCATACCGAGCAAATAGACTCACAGATGATGCTGTTAATATGGCTCTGCACTACATCCTACAACATCATGAATCTCCAAATACCTACACAAGGGTCCTCTTTGTAGACTTTAGTTCAGCATTCAAAACCATCATTCCAGACATTCTTCTTACTAAACTAAACCAGCTAACGGTATCTGAACACACTTGTAAGTGGATCATAAGCTTCTTAATAGACAGGAAGCAGCAAGTGAAGCTAGGCAGAATCACATCTGATACTGGTACAATTAGCACAGAGCCCCCTCAAGGCTGTGTGCTCTCTCCACTTCTCTTCTCCCTATATACCAATGACTACATCTCAAACGATCCACTTGTTAAAATACTGAAGTTTGCAGATGATACAACAGTGATTGGTCTCATTCGAGACAACGACGAATCTGCATACAGACGGAAGGTTGTACAACTTGCCTCATGGTGTGACCAGAACAATCTGAAACTGTAGAAATGGTGGTAGACTTTAGGAGAAATCCTCCCAAACGACCACCTCTTACAATACTAGACAACATAGTATCAACAGTAGAGACCTTCAAATTTCTAGTTTCTATCATATCACAAGACCAAAAATGGATACCTAACATCAAAAACGTCATAAAAAAAGCACAAGAATGTTCTTTCTGCACCAACTCAGAAAGCTCAAACTGCCCAAGGAACTGCTGATACAGTTCTATAGAGGAATTATTGAGTCTGTCATCTGCATCTCTATAACTGTCTGGTTTGCTTCTGCAACCCAACAAGACAGACACAGACTTCAGAGAATAATTAGGACTGCAGAAAAAACAATTACCACCAATCTGCCATCCGTTGAGGACCTGTATACAGCACAAGTCAGAAAGAGGGCTGTGAAAATATTTACAGACCCCTCACATCCTGGACATAAACTGTTTCAACTCCTACCTCAAAACGACGCTATAGAGCACTTCACACCAGAACAACTGCACACAAGAACAGTTTGTTTCCGAATGCCATCACTCTGCTAAACAAATAATTCCCTCAACACTGTCAAACTATTTACTAAATCTGCATTACTATTACTATTAATTCTCCCATCCTTCTTTTCACTCCCTTATGACTGTATGATTGTAACCTTGTTGTTTGTATCCTAACAATTTTTATTGACTGTTTCCTAGTATGATTTGATTGCTTATTGTACCCTATGACCATCATTAAGTGTTGTACCTTATGATTCTTGACTCATGACAAATGTATCTTTTTTATGTATACTGAGAGCATTTGCACCAAGACAAATTCCTTGTGTGTCCAATCACACTTGGCCAATAAAGAATTCTATTCTATTATAGTATGACAAAAGTAAAGTTAATGTTGATTTTAATAACCATTTTGTTAGACATGAGTTTGGAATAAATATAAAACAAGGCTCTCTTGAAGCTGCCCCTTTGAATGTCACCAGAGGAAGCTTTTTAAAGAAAAGAAATGGTGGCAAAACCAGATTGGCTGATGTGTGGTAAAATTTTATCTTTTAATTCTAGTGACCCAACACTAAAACTGAGGGAAGAACTTGAAACAGAAGATTATGCTTGCCACTGGTTTATTTCTCAGCAATTGAAAGAAAGGTTCAAATTGGATAAAAAGTGCTATGGATTTGTTTTTGTTTAAAATGAATGGGAATGTCATGCCCCTGTCAGAATCTGATTCCGAGGGGGAGGCCAAGAAGCTGACAGGAAGTGGGAATGTGGTTCTGTTGGCTGTGGAAGAAACGGGGGAAGGGCAAAGTCCATCTGGGCAGAGCAGTGGAGAGGTAGAGCAAGGCAGAGGGGATTCAGAGGAAGACTCAGGGCCACTCCCTCTTCATCCTAGGGCACGCAGGGAGGAACAGAGAAGGGAGCAACATGAGTTGCATGGCTTACAGGGGAGGAAAGGGCCCTGATTCCCTTCATTAGCTGCAGCTGGGAACACAGTGTTTAAAAAGGGAAGGTACGCATAGCAAAGTTGTTGGAAGCAAATTGTGAGTTATCTATTATTGTCAAGGCTTATCTGGGTTCCTGGTGTCTTTCCAACTGTGTGTGTTTTGTTGGCCTTTGAAGTCTGCAATTCCTTATCCTGCCCTGTCAAGTTAATTGCTGCAGCATGGTTTGTGTGGATTTTTATTTACAGTTTGTATATACTTTGTTTTTGGACTGAATTTCCTCCACTTAAAGACTGTTCTTGGGAGAAGTTTTTCTCCAGTCGAAGGTAACCTGGACATTGGGGGCAAAGTTAGAGGTATTAAAGGGACTCTTCTTACTTATGTGACTGCGTTGCCTTTATGCCATGTCCCGGGTCATCACAGGGAACTTTCAATATGTGGCAACAATGAACATATAATTGCTAAGATTTATAAAATGCTATTGAAATTTAATTTGGAAAATGGACATGTATATGATTCAGTGGGCAAGGAACTTTCGATATCCAACGATTTCCTCCTTTCTGGATAATCTAAATCATGCGGCACAGCTGATGGTTGTCCAGCTGATAGTCGGAAATACTGGTTCAGCTGAACCGGTAGAAATTTTTTTACTATCGGTTCGGCTGAACTGGGCCGAACCGGTAGAATACCACCACTGATATGGTCCAAACAATCCATCCCAGCTGGAGATGTTGTCCAGTCACGCCTCTCCAGGTGTAAGGTGAACGTCTTTGACTGCCAGAGAAAAGAATGTTGTAATGGCTATATATTTCCATCAACTCCATACAACTCGTCCCATTTTCCCACAGCACTAAATGTGGCAGCCCTGAAGATCCAAAGAAAAAGATGGCCTCCAGGGTGTCAAAGAAAAAGATGGCCTCCAGGCTGTCACCCCTCAGCCAATGATTGCATCCTGGAATGAGAGGAACATAGGGTGAATCTCTAAGTCCATTGCCACGGCCATATTGTACCAGTCCTGTATACAATCCATATGCCAGCCTTCAAGATCTTCTACTATTGCTTTGCATCTTTCGGCTGTCATAAGTAACGGGGGGAGGAGTGGGGTAAAGTCTGGGAAGCGAGCTGGAGGAGTTACATTCTAGTGTTGTATAAAATGAGGAGGGGGGAGAGGACATTCTTGCTTAGGTTTCTATTTCTTGCTTAGCTTTCTTTCTTCTGCGCAACTGCAAACTTTTATCAAAGTATGCCAAGGTCAACGGACAGAAACCTCATCACCACCTGAGGATGTCCACATGATCATATTCACAACTTGTAATTGGAAGACTCATCTGAACTACTAAAGTCCCAGCAATAATCCTTCCAAGGGTTAATTTCAAGAACAGACCTTATCAGTCCTTGGATACTTGCCAGGCTGAGAGCTTCCAGTCACAAAGCTGTAAATTAAATACCTGTCAAGGAGTCTCTGTGAGGCACAATTCTGATAAGCAAATATTCCAAAAGAAATATGAACTAATTGTTTCCTGCAACCACCACTACCCTTTTGCTTCCATTTATTCCCCAGGGAGGGGCCATTCAGCGTCCACGTGAGCCTTTCCTTCCAAGTTGGCCCCTGTTCTTTAATTGTTCTCCTCTCCTGATAGCTCTGTGCATACATGCATCTGGAACAAGCTCCAGGTGTTCTTCTTCCCCACTTATCTCTGACTCCGTAGGCAGCTGGGAAATGTTGGACAGCCCTGGCCCTATCTCTGCTTATGATGCAGAGCATCCATCAGAGCCTTCCCCAGACTCTAGGACTGGCGCAAGATCCTCCCCAACCTCCTCACTGTTCGAGTCTGTTGCCAGCTCTGCTGGCAGCTGGTGGGCCACAACAGGTCTTCTGCCTGTGGGCCATATCTTCCAATCAGACCCAGAGGAGCTGCATCCTCTAGCTCTGGGGCTCCCTCATCATGTAGCTGGGCTATACAATCCACTGAGTCCCCTCATTCATGTTGTCCGCAATGGCCGACACTATGTGTCGCTCAGTCTGATATTAGTCCCCATAACGGTAAATGTGGGACCAAATCCAGTTGTTTTTTTTCCTGTTGTTACGGGGATGGGGGAAAAGCAGGAGCGACTCAGATGCTGTTTTTGGAGACGGCACTGGCGAGAGAGGCACCAGCACCGGTGGGAACCGTGGAAGCTACGGAGGCCTGAGAAGCAGCTGAAACACTGCCGGCGGACATCCATGCTGACACCGCCCACCTGCTGACCTGGGTCTGCAGCAAAGGTGCTTGGTGGGGGTAGGGAGCCATCCACGCTCCGCCATGATCGGCTGTTAGGAGCAGCTGATGGTGAGGCATAGCTGCCCATGGGGCACTCCTAATGGCAAGTTCTCCCCGCCTTCCCCCCCAATTTCGCATGTTTTAAAATAGCCCTAAATTTGGGGGAAGGGGCTTAATTTCATTTTATGCCTAGAAAACATGCTGGGTCTTCCTATTGGGGGGGGGCGTATTGTTGGAGAAACATGGTAGCTAAATTTGTATGGTCAGGGAAGAAACCCCAAATAAAATTAAAATTATTACAGGATATAGAAGTACAGGTGGCTTCGGACTCCCTCATCGGGAACTATACTATCATGCAGCAGCACTAGCATGGATTAAAGAGTGGATACTCCTAATCAATAAAAGAATACTAACCTTAGAAGGACATGACGTACAGACAGGATGGTATGCCTTTTTCTGGGAAAAAAAGAATAAAACACATTCACACTTTCAAAATCATTTAATTAGGAATGCATTATTACAGGTCTGGGGTAAAATTAAAAAAAACCACTATATTAAAATACCTGGCTGGCTATCAACAATGGAAGCAATGATCTACCCAAACACACTAGACATAACCAAAATGATAAGATACAATCAACTGTTAGACAACCAAGGAAGATTGAAAACAAATCAAGAATTGAGAGAACAGGGAATAAATATAGACTGGTTGCCCTATCTACAATTGCAGACAAGATATAAAAAAGATTTAAAGAATTTGGTGTTGATAGGGAACAACAACAAATAGATAAAATTGTATTAGGACCAGAAGAGAAATTTATAACCAAAATGTACGATTATCTACTTAGATCTGATAGGGAAGAGGAAGTAGTTAAAGGAAATATGATAGCCTGAGCAGGAAATTTTGGTTACAACATTCAATTAGAGGAATGGGAAAAACTGTGGTCTAAAAACTAAAAATTAACAAGGGTGGCTGCCTATAAGGAAAATCTTTATAAAATGTTCGGCATCTAGCACCGGCAAGATTGCCCAAAATATATCCAAACATGAGTCCAGAATGCTGGAAATGTAAATACAGACAAGGTATCTTCTTTCATATGTGGTGGTCTTGCCCCAAAGCAATAAAATATTGGAACCATGATAAGGAAACGGTTGCAGGAAAAAACTGAACTCAAACCTGAAATGTTTCTCTTAGGAATAATTAGAGAAGTATTTAAGAAAGAAATCAAATATATAATAATACATATATTGACAGCGGCAAGAATCACTTACGCACAGAATTGGAAATTAGTAAATACCCTCCCTCCCAATAGTATGATATTAAAGAAAATAATGGATTGTGCAGAAATGGTCAAACTCACATTGGAATTGCAAGATAGAGAAGATATGAAATATAGAGTCTGGGAGAAGTGGTATAATTGGTTAGACTTTAAACCAATTGGAAAAGTCAATGTCATAATGCTGAGAAGATTGTATATGAGTTTTTAAAATGTGGAAAAGTTCAATTAAATTTAAAAATAATAATAAAGATACCAGCTGGTCTCACTCACCTCACAAGATATCCTAAGGAAATCATCCAGATTTAAGGAAATATCTCATGCTCCCAGAAAGGCACTAAAAAAATCAGTGCCAAGCTTGCATCCTGCCTCTTGAAAGTACACCCCAAAAGGACAGTGCCAGGAACCACTAAAGTAGTGGAGGAAGACCCCCTCCCCAGATAGAAAAAGAAACCATGAGGCATGAAAAAATTCAAACACAATACAAATAATTAAATCACAACAGTTTTAAATCTTTTTAGAACTAAAATACAAGACTTTTACTGGCTCATTGCTGACACCCCAGGCAAGCTCAAGTGTAAACACTTGAGATAAACCTAACTACAAAGAAAGCAATTAGTGCTAGAATGTAGCAAAAGAGCAAACACAGTAGCTGTTGCTTGCTAAACCAGAATAGACACAGGAACTAGCCAGATTTCTGAACCCTGCTTCTTTTCAGGAACAGAGATTAATATTTTTCCTTCCAAACAAAGCTGAATAAGGAAATTTATCCCATCAATAAACACAGGATTAAACCTCACCAAGCACAGAATTAAACTTCACCAAAAACCAGTTTTAGACAAAAACTGAGAAAGGGTATATAACAATCACGTTTGAATGTCAATCTTTCTAGCTAGCTTGCTGAATGTCACTCATCTTGGTTCCTTGTCATTAAAAGCTTCTTTCTGACAGCTCTGCTTCATTATTCAATTATTTCTTCAAAGTGTTGATCATTGCATCCCGGCTGGAAGAACTCCAACAGGAGAGTATTTCCTCCCAACAGCAGTATAAAAAGCAAAACAACCCTTCCCCTTTAAGAAAGTCAAGCCCCAGCAAAGTACCAGCAAAGAGGAAAAAAAACTCCAGAGCTCAGGCAACAGTAAGTCTGTGTGTACTGCCAAGAACCTTTAACTCAGGGGTCTTCAAATTTGAGAGTTTTAAGACTTGTGGACTTCAACTCCCAGAATTCCTCCTCCAGTCATGTTAGCTCAGGAATTTTGGAGTTGAAGTCCACAAGTCTTAAACTTGCCAAGTTTGAAGACCCTTTAACTGAAAGGCGGTTTCAGTAAGCAGGGCAATAAAGATTAGGTTAGAAACACCAAGAAACAACAAGAATGTTTCCTTCCTGCATTCCTTACAAGATTAGCCCTATAAAGTAGAAAAAAACAAAAGGAGTTTTTTTCCAACAACCGGTTCTCTGAACTGCTTAGAAAGTTAACTGGTTTTAGTGAATAGATATGAACCGGTTGAATCCCACCACTCGTCACCACACTATAAAAAAGATGCTGTGACTCTAGAAAAAGTGCAGAGAAGAACAACCAGGATGATTAGGGGACTGGAGACTAAAACATATGAAGAATGATTACAGGAACTGGCCATGGCTAGTCTAGTGAAGAGAAGGACCAGGGAAGACATGATAGCAGTGTTCCAGTATTTGAGAGGCTGCCACAGACAGGAAGGGGTCAAACTAATTTCCAAGGCGCCCAAAGGCCAGACAAGGAATAATGAATGGAAACCAATCAAGGAGAGATTCAACCTAGAAATGAGAACTATCAACCAATGGAACAGCTTGCCTTCAGAAGTTGTGGGAGTTTCCTCACTGGAGGGCTTTCAAGAAGAGATTGGACTGTCAGAAATGGTGTAGGGTCTCCTGCTTGGGTGGTGGTGGGGTTTGGAGTAGATGACCTACAAGGTCCCTTCCAACTCTGCTAATCTGTAAAGAATCTATTTAACCAACCTGATGCTAATAGCTCAAGAAAGGTTCTGCCCGTTTTCTTATTAAAATTTCCATTCTGGATATTTTCCATACATATTTTATTTAAAAACCCAATAAGCTGCATCCACCCGCTCTTGACACTAGATTTCTCCTCTCCCTGCCCTGGAAATGTTTTATCATTGACTTACCCTTTCTTGTCTATATGGATAACAAACATTCTTCCAGTTGAGGTCAATTTTGCACAACTTTGTAGGAATCCATTTTTTTTTAATTTTGCCTCAAATAAACACTTCTTTTTCTTTTGGGAAGTTTTTTCTTCATCTTCCCCGTGTAGCTCCTGGTCTCTTTGATGATCTCCCATCAGGTTGTATGAAAGAGACTAATTGCAGCATGATTCATATATAGAAAGCTTAAGTTCAATCTTCCCACTAGTAATATCTATTTTTAAAAGTTTATTGACAATTGTTCTACAAACTACAACTTCAAGATATGAAGATTAGTTTTATTCCCAAGTAAATTGCAGTCTGTTTTACTATTAAAGCTTTGCTCTATATACTACTGTAGGCTCAATATACTACTGTAGGCTTTCATGTCCAGTATCTGTTGGGAGTGTTGGACATCTGGGCTTAATGATAGTGGTCTAAACCAGGGACCACCAAACTCATAATTATAAATCCCACGGATCACTAATATGAATTTTGACTGACGGTGGCTGCAGGAAAAAAAGTCTGCAAGAAAATTCCCCACCCCATTTTCCTACCGATTGATCATTCTTTATTTGGGATCGCAGGATACCGTCTCCAGCTCCGTTCTCAGGGGGAGAGAGAGAGACTTTTGGCTTCATGCAAGGAAAGCAGCAGAAGTAGCAGAAGTCTTTCTTTCTCTCCCCCAAACTCTTCCAGAAATGAGTCTTTGTGAGACTTGTGCCGGCGCAGCCTCTTGGAGGATGCCTTGCAAGGTACCACTCATTTCTGGCAGAGTTTGGGGAAAAGACTTTTGCTGCTTTCCTTGCGTGCAGCCAAAAGCAGAAGTGGAAAGAAGCAGCCCGGTGGCCTCCCCCACCCCTCTGCCCTTTCCCCCTCCCCTCACTACATGTTGTTCACAATGCGACACAAGCCTTGTGTTCCCATGGGCCATGTAGGTGGCGCAGCCCTGTGTTCCTGGGCAGCCTGGATTAATTGCTTTGGGGGGTGACATTTCTGTGCAGACCACCAAAATTTTCTCACGGACCACCAGTGGCGACCACTGGTCTAAACATTAGATCTCCTGACAACTGTAGTTGGCAGGGACTGACTGGGTTCCAGTTGTGTTTCTGGCCATAAAAACAGGAGCCTAGACAATCCTGCTCATTGTTTGTATTCTGCATAGGGGACCATTTGCCTCTGAAGGTTTAGTTCTCTTTACATTTCCATGCTAAGAAAACTACCTCCAAGGATTTTAGTTGGATGCAATTTATAAGAATATACAGCAGCAGAAAGAATTCTGAGAAAACACGGCAGCCTGCTTGTTACCTAGAATTGTACGCTTTATACTTTTTAATAAAGGTGATATTAGCACTTTAGCATGGCAGCCATGCTTTCTTACGCTCAAAAGACATGTTTTCTTTTTAGCCATTTTTACATGCAAAAAAATAGTTTACTCTTGAAGGAAAAAAATGAAACATGTCTTTTCTCAAGCGTAAATCAATATTTTTTTATTGTTGCTTCGCGTAGACCAAATGTGTCGTTTGTTTTATGTACTCTATAGAAACACAAGCCCCTTTAACGGGGCGGAAACAGCCATTCTCTCAAATGCAGGGAATAGGATTCCGCGCAAACTCGGCGCCCGAGTTTTTAGGCAACATCTTCAATATACCTATTTCAACTTCTCGTCTATCAAGACAAGCAGGGGCCATTTCCGAAGTTCTGCGCAGAAAAAAAATAGTTAAATCGTCCAGCGGCAAAAAAAGATGAGGAGAGAATTTGTGTTGTGACTGACAGCGGCCGCAAGCGGGCCTTTCCCACAAAACTTCTTCCCTCAGAAAAGCCCGCCCAGGGCCGCCCGCGCCTGCTGAGGAGACGCCAACATGCACCGTCGCGCGTTCTTAGGATTTCGGGCCACCGCCGTCTCCTGGCTGTGGACGGGGAACAACTGTAGCTGCAGGCGCCGTTGTAGCAGCGAACCAGGCGCTCCTCAGCCGCGCTCGGTGCGGATCGGCTGCGCCTCAGGCTTCTGGGGAGACACGGCGGCAGCAGGTATTTCCGAGGAAGCCGCGCTAGGGGCAGGCTCCGCCGCAAAGCACAGGCCCTATTCTTTACGCCAGGGGTCTCCAACCTTGGCAAGTTTAAGCCTGGAGGACTTCAACTCCCAGAATTCCCCAGCCAGCTTTGCTGGCTGGGGAATTCTGGGAGTTGAAGTCCTCCAGGCTTAAACTTGCCAAAGTTGGAGACCCCTGCTTTACGCCAGTCGACAGGCAGCTCCTAGGGCGGCTTATAGGGCGAAATCTCCGCAAACTTAAAATCTGATTCGAAAAACCGGGGGACGGAAAACACTCTCCGCTCCACCGTCACGTTCCCATGACGGGAAGTTAACTCGCCAACAGTTCTCAATCTCAAATGAACTGACTGACGAATATACGCATGCGCCGTACGACTTTTTACCTTACGTCCCGTCGACGATTTGCCTTCTGACTTATGGCCCTTATTTGTATTTGTGCCCTTATTTGTATTTGTGCCCTTATCAATTTGCCCGACTTCACGGTGCTGCAAATATCCCAATGGGAGCCCGTCTGCATTCTGTACGTTGCGCCTTTTCACCACGGGCCTTCCGACAGATTCCCCTCTCCCAAAACAACTTCCCTTTACTTCATTATGCCGCTCCTGAGCATTGGAGTCTTGAACTGGACAAGTCAAAACACAAATCTTCCCATGGCCCGGAACTTTCAAGATAACTTTTTTTTTCACATGCATGATCTGAAAATAAACTGGAGTACCTGATCACTGTCATTTTTTTGGAGCAGTTTGGGAGAGTTGTTGAAAGATTAATCATTTGCCTTATACTATATATTTTTAAGCCTCTGAAAGAGTGAATGTTTGACATTTAACAAGATGATCTTCAGAGAGTAAAAAAAAAATTTGAACCCAGGAGGGATGATGGCTAAGAATGAATGAAAAACAAAGCTGAGAGCTCCTTTATCCCCATTATACAACATTCTGTGAATTTAGGAAACAGAGTAGGAAAGGACAGTTATGTTGGAAGGGGATGTACAGCAAGCAAGTCAAAGGACATGCACAACCTAATGTTATAAGAATGAAGGCAAAGTTCATAAAGAGTAATTTCTCAGGTTAGCATGGACAAAATATAACTGAAAATATATTTTCATAGGCACTTGGCAACTTTTAAGATGTGTGGACTTCAACAATCAGAAAGGGAATTCTGGGAGTTGAAGTCCAAACGTCTTAAAGTTGCCAAAGTTTGAAAAACATGACTTCAAACAGTGGGGCTTTTACCCAAAGAAGTGGATTGGATTATAGCTAAAAGCACATTTGATAGGTAAGGTGAAATTCCATCTGGTTTACTAATAAAGTAAATTTGAGACAAAACTAGTACCCTGTATCTTAATGAAAAGCTTCATGGATATTTGAGAAATATGTTATCACTACATAAGCCTTGAATTAAAAGCCAGGGTTTATAAAACCAAATCAAGAATTCTTGAGATTTGGCATTGAGCTTTAAAAAATTAATCCTCTCATATGGGAAGGAGTATATGTACATTTATCTTGTTTCTTGAATTACATTTTTATAATTCTATATAACACAAAGAGGAGCAACTTTTGGAATTTATTGTGAATTAAATTTATTAAGGATAGTAGTAATTATTTTTCATTATGTTGTTTAAGGGTAAATATTTGTCCATATTAAAGTCAGTTTTCAGCACAGTGTTAATATTGTTTGCTTAATGAAAGGCCGCATCTTGAATTGTTTCTGTTTGTAATCTTTTTCTCTTGATTTTCTTTTATCAGTTCCTCAAATGCTCTACAGGGGAAAGCTGGATTTCCTGGTTTTTGATTACCTTTCTGAAATTACAATGTCTTTACTAGCTAGGGCCAAAGCCAAATCTCCAGTAAGTAATTTTTTGCAATTTTTGGAAAATAAAACCTAGAAAAGAATATACCTATGAACTATTAAAGCTGTAAGTTTTGTGTAACATAACTTTTAACTGATCTACTTTGTTTAGAATTTTTGAAATGCTAGAACAGTAAAATTTGAAAGAAACAGATCACTGTAAACTTAATTACTTCAATCTAAAATGTACTTTCTCTGCAGCTCTACTTGCATTATGGTTATATTAATAACTTTAGATCTTGCATTTCTTAAGGACTTGCTTATTTTTTTTCTACAGCTGAACAATTCAGCAATATTTCTTTTTTTTTTTTTAAAACAAGTTTTATTAATTTTTAAAACACACAAATTATCATTATTCATTACATTCATTACCATTCATTACCTTTTTTCATTGTAAATTTAACAAGTCAGATAAATTATGATTCTGTTTTAAACCATTTCCATATAACATACCAAAACCTCTTATTCAATTTCTCTTTACTTCTCTTTACTCTTACTCAATATCATTATTATTATTTCATCTGTTTCTTTCTGACTTAGTTACCATTATTCTCATTCTATATTTCTACAAGTTTTTACTAATTCTCCCCCAAAAAGACATATACACACAACACACAAAACATAAAAAAATCTTTTTGAAAGTAACTTGGACCCAGGTGTCTCTCTCTTCATGGACTTCAATTATATTCATGCTCATCTTACATATCATTACTTATTTTATTTACCATTCTAAACCTTCTATATTAACTTCTCCACATATTTCACACTTCTTAATTCTATCTTAATTAATCATCTTAGTTTGAATCATTATATTTGTATCTTTTGTCCATTTTTTATCATCCCTTTGTCTCATTCCTTATAAAAAAGAAGAAAATAAGTTTCTCCTGAAATCATTAATCAGAGTATGATGCCTTTCTATCTCCCCTAAGTTAATCAAATTAATCTTTAAAATAATATCCAATACCCAATCCGATTTTGCTTGGTACATTCTATCTAACTAATACATCCAACATAATTAAGTACATAATTAGACAATAAATCCAAGTGTTAAAAAAGATACTATAATAAAAATTTTATAATAACATCAATACCATAATCTTATTAAACTCTTTAATTAAAACAGTATTCTAAACCTCCCTATTATTAAATTTTAAAGCCAATCATTTTTAAACATTTTAACATTTTAATCTCTTATCAACTCTTAAACCATTACAATACTACCATCTCATCTTATGTACCTTAAAATCTTTTTTTTTTTAAAATTATACTTTATCCATTATCCATAAAAATTCCTTTTTTCATTTAATTTCAAAACATTGTAGCTTTTCTCCACCTTTTCCCTTTCTTTCTTCTCCCAACAAACCTTTCTACCCCCTTCTTCTAGCCTCTGCCTTACCGGCTTCCCTTCTCTGTCGTATTCCTTTTCCTTTTGTTTACTATCATCATATTGGTTTTGCACCTTATTTTTCCCTTTCTTAAATGTTTTTTAGATCTTAAGTCCTTAAGTCCTTTAATTTTCTTCTTTTCTCTTCTTTTCTTTTCTTTCTCTCTTCCTTCTTTCTTGATCAAATTCTGAGATTCATTAAAAATGGCTCCTTCCTTTCTTTCTTGTTCCTCTGCTGTCTTCATCTGTTGTAATGTTTGTTGATAATTAATAAGCGCCATTTCTAAAAAAAAGGAAAGCTTCTTCCACACCATCTTTACCATTTTTTTTGCTTGTTCATATTCTTTTCTTAGTTCCTCAACAGAAAGAGCCATTATAAATCTTTTCTTTTCTTTTCCCCTTCTTTCTTCTTACAACAACCAGAATATTCAAAATAAAATAAAAAAATAAAATAAAACAGTCCCAAAGTTATCAGTCAGTCCAAACCAAGGCAGAGTTCTCACTTTCTCCTTCTGGGGTAATATCAATCAAAGAGAAAGAAAGTCCAAATCTGTTTAAAATCTTATTGCAATATATTCTAGTCTTCAAATCCTTAAGGCATCTGCTCCAACAAAGTCTTAGCATACAAATATTTTCTTTTTAACCTCCTCTCTCTTCCCACTCATCGCAAAACCAATTTTCACCTAAAAAAATAGGTTTCTTAATATCCAGTTATTTATTCCGTAGGAAAAGAGGAAAGCTATCCTTTCAGCACCTTCAAACAGCCGCTTTTTCCTCTTCTGGCAGGTATTATTCAGAAAGTCATACTTTTCAGGAATTTTATTAAATATGTCTTAGAGTCCTAGGAGCCAAGAAAAACTTTCTCCTCTCAAGCACTTTCTCCACTTCCTCCTGCGCATTCTTACCCGGCTGCCAGCTTCTTTGTGGCGGCCATTACAGACCGCCGCTGCACCGTCCTGGGAAAAGGGGTTCTGCCGGCCGGGAGGGGTCTGCAACACCCCCAAACCCCTCTCCGGATCCCCTACCTTCAGCTGCCCCTGCAGGGCAGCCTAGCTCATGCCCGTCTGGGTCGGAGCCCCAAGCGACTAGCGCGGCAGGGATCGCGAGAGTCGCAAATCCCTGCCGCTCGCGAAGCCGACAAACCGGAAGTCCAACAATTCAGAAATATTTCTTGTAGAGTCAAACTGCAAAAATCTATGCCAAGAGGAAAATTTGCTTAAGAAAGAGTAAGATTGAATTCTAACATAATCAGAGACACTTAAATAATTTCAAGGGAATTATTCTAAAGTATTTTTATTACAGAGAACATGTCGGAAACCAGATCTTCAATTAATTTTACTGTTCAGAAACAATTAACTAGCAAAATTTCTAGTCAGAAGTGCCAGCCATAAAAATGTTCTGAGTTTGGGGGGGGAAAAATTGGAGCTGAATTGTAGTGTCCATTGCAAAAAGAAAATATCTAGAAATAGAACAAGATCTTTGCTGATGATTTGGTACATGATCTTCCTACTTTAATTTCAGCTGTTTCCCTACCAATGACTTGCAGCACTTATTGGAATCATCCAGTTCTTACAACATAGCAGGCTTTTTACATTGTCAAGCAATGATGGGTAACATTGTAAAAAGCAATAGGTCACTAAACGGAAAAGTACTCCCCTAAATAATGTGGGAAGATTGCATTGATACTTTAGAATGAGAGTTATCAATCTAGAATAGTGATTTTTAAATGGCTCCAGGCATGCATATGTCTATAAAAATCAATACACAACAATTTAATGGATTTTCTGACTTTGAAAAATGGATTTTGCTATAGGAATGGACTTAAGTTTGCAAAATAAGCAATTCTTTTATTCCATACTGCTTTCTTATGCCTGCCCTATAAGTCCCTCAACCAAGGATGTTTGAGATGGACTGCTTGTAAGGAAGGTGAATTTGTTCTGCAGGCAGATGTATTATTTATAGTGTGATTTTATAAAATCTGCAGGACATTAGTATTGTTAAGGTTTAATTACACTTGTCAGTTAAAGAACAATCTTGTGTGAAATACAGTACGGCTTTTCTTTTTCTTTTTAATTGGATTTTGTTTTGGAGAAAAATTGAAACTTTATACAGGTGATCCCCAGGTTACTAGCATTCCCTTAGTGAATGTTTGAAGTTATGCAAAAAGCGTCTCCTAATGTTTGTGAAGAAGGCCCGAAACTATGAATCTTGCAGCACCACTGCAGTTGTTTACCCTTACGAACAACTGCAGAGGCTCTGCAACATTCATTTGGCATGTGGCTGGCCAAAATGGAGCTTCTGTTTGGGTGTCCAAAGGCCTCACCTGGCACATTGCCGACTGAATATGGAACTTGTGAAGGGACGATCCGCCCCTCCGAAGCGCCATTCAGCCCTCCATGGGCCTCCCTTATCCTGTTGCAGGCCAAAATGGAGCTTCTGAGGGGAGGATATACCCCTCAGTAGCCCATTCTGGAGTCCAGAGGCATTGTCTGGGCTGTTGCCAGCTGAAATGGACTTCTGAGGGGAGGATCCGCCCCTCAGAAGCCCTATTTGGCCCACTGTGGGCCTCCCCCGGGCCGTTGTTGGCCAAAACGGAGCTTCCAGGGGCCGAATCTGGTGCTCCAATGCTCTGTTCGGCCCTCTGTGGGCCTTCTCTGGCCTGTTGCAAGCTGAAATGGAGCTTCTGGTGGCTCAGCCCCAGCCCCTGGAATCTCCATTTCGGCTTGCAGTAGGCTGTGGGGAGGCCCACGGAGAGCTGAACAGAGCATTGGAGGGCTGGATCTCGCTCCCAGAGGCTCTATTTTGGCCTGCAACCAGCCAGGAGAGGTATAAGATCCACTCCCACGAATCCTTGAGTTACAAATGGAATGGGCAGGCTCCATTACATTTGTAAGTCCAGGACTACCTGTAGTTGGTTCAACTAAGGAGGGTTTTATGGCACTGAAATGAACAACATAAAATAATATGTTATCTGGTAAAATGCTTATTTGGTGTTTTTTTTTAGGATTTGGGATACGTTCCTGATTTTGTATCAATTGCAATGGCTCCTTATATAAAGGACATTTGCAGGAAAGGTATGTTGGGCATATGTTTGTATTTTAAGCAGAAGTCATAATTTTATATTGATGTTTATAATCATGTTTATATTAACTAAGAAGTCACAATTATTCTTTCTTCCAATTTACAGTTCTGAAATATTAAATTTAATTATTTGGAGTCTTGGTTCATTGTCTGTTCAGTTACAGCTGTTGCCTTTCATTGCTTCTTCAAATGTCAGGTCACAAACAATCCTTGGTTTTTTGATCACTTAGTCTGCAGGTTCAAGCTGGTCCAGAATTTCTGCCAAGATGTTTAAGACAGTCAGAACCAAAATCTGGCACCAGACCTATATGAATCTCATTTCGTCTCCCCTCTCCATATGTCAGGGGGCCAGCCGCCAAGTGATGTCCTTTTTCATTTCTTCATATCAGTCTGCCCACCCACCAGTCTTCTATTAGGTTCTTTGCTTTGGGTATTCAAGCCACCATCTCACCTCTCCATCCCCTCCCTTTTCCTTCTGCTCCATAACCACCATTACCCAATCAAAGCACATCCAAGCTTGTCACAAGCAACCCCTCCATCTTTGCAGCAATTTATTTTTCTTACCTCCTATTATATATATAAAACAGCATGTCCAAGCTGCTGATCCACATCTCATTTTTCTAACAGCTTTTTTTTCATACCTTCCTGTTACCATGTTACCGATAGTTGGCATATCCAAGACATTTCTTTATTCTTCCATTGCCCCACTTCCTCCTGATGTCATCACTGATTATTTTTTCCATTCCAAGCTAATTTTTTTTTTGGAATGCCTTTTGTGGAACCAAGTCTGACTGAAACACACATATCTCAAATTCATACTTCTCAAAACTAGCTGTTCCATACACAGGATAGTTCATATGGAATATTTTACACTCCACGATGTGCCTGGTTGCTACCTTCTTTTTTCATAAAGCAGCCTAATCGATTTTCTGACTTGTTAATTCAGAATTTTCCAATTCAAATACAAGAAATGAAATCTAATTTTATATATTGGAATCTGTGGGTCAAATGCAATTTCTGATGGGAAGAAGATGGCAGCATGACAAAGGCTCTCAGTCCTTACAATTATTTCTAAAATTCTCTTTCAGTTTATAAATAAAAAATCTGAGGGCAATCATAAGATATTTGTTACTTTTTAGTCTAAATAGAATAAGCTATTACAATAATTTATAGTAATTTGGTAGGTAATTACATATATAAGAGTCTGAGCAACTTAATGAGAAATCAAATGATAGTAAGCCTTGGTTTTAATAGATCTAGGTTTAACTGACTGCATGTTATAGATAAAATATGCTGAATACAAAGACGTTATCTGGTGAATCAGGTCTCTTCAGAAGGGCCATTCATTGTTAACAGGAAATAAGCATTTGGTTTTAACAGGTATCTGTTCTCACTAGTCCCTTAAATTAGGGTTTGCGTGTATGTCTTAGCTATATGCCAACTGTTTGAAGCTTTTTAATCTTCTTTAGGTGTTCGTGTTATTAGTAATGCTGGTGGTATGAATCCACTTGGGTGTGCTGCTGCTCTTCACCAAGTTGCCAGAAATGCTAATGTTGACTTGAAGATAGCTGTTATTACTGGTGATGATTTGATGGGAGAGGTATTTCAATATTTTATAAAATGCTAATTGTTTACAACTGGTAATTTTACTAAGTTTGGTACAATAAAAAAAGTTTTGATTGCTATATGACCCTGAATCCTGATCAAAGTCATGGTATTTTCATTAAACTCTTATTTCCCAACTTGATACCAGGTACCACAGTCACTGAAATTCCCTAATACCATGTATCATATGGTGTGAGTGTATGTTTGTATATGTGTGTACCAGTAGTGCACAAACTTAATAGACAGTATAGTCCTAAATCTGTTTATTTTTTTAATAGATCTATCATTAAAAGGGGATTATACTTGATAAAGTACCATAAAATCTTCTGCGTATGTACTTAAATGAAGCTTATTAGTAAGACTGTATATCCCTGCAACTTAGCTTTTTCTTACAATGAACTTCATTCAATTGTGGACTCAAGAAATGGAAGCATCTTTGATAGTTCAGAGCCTATAGCCAAAATCCTTGATGCCTATAGGTGAAATCTTCTCTGTTCTTCAACCACCTTTCCAAATCTGCAACACCATTATGCTATTTTGTGTCTAACTTATCATTCACCACTTTGTTAAAAAGAATATAAGTTACAGGTTTGAAGTGGTTCATTGCAAACAATCTCACATGACTCTATTTAATTTCAACAATTTATCTGGATATAAATTGTATATGTGCTGCAGATGAATTGACGGATTTATCAATAGCAACAACTCTGCAAGCAAAATCAAAAGAGTAGGTTTGTTTTCAGCTACTCAGTTGCCTAAATATGGGGTTAAATTCAGATAAATACAGTAGATAGCTCAATAACTCTTTCTATATTTTAACCTGTGGTTTGCTACCATGGTTGAAAAAGATTACTCAGTTTACAGGTTAGCAGCACTTCAAACTTCATGGCAAACAGGCAAGTGTTTTTTAAAATATGTGATAAATAATTGCAAAGAAACAAACTTAACATGTAGTTTCTGTAGTTTGTTAAATATTGAATGCTTTTCTAAAAATATGAAATGTTGATTAGTGTTTTGTGACTGAGGAAGTTTTGTTTTTATTAATGTAAATGTTTACATAACATGTACTATGCTGTTTATATCTGGGCATTATAAAATTATATTTTCATAGCATAGGTTACTTTTTATTATTTTACAGTTAAACAATATAAGAAACACCATCATAAAAGAGGAGAATGGGAAACTATTTCCAGAAAATGTTCAGAGCATGAATGCGTATTTAGGGTAAGATATTTATATATTTATTTTCTAAAATGTTATCTCAAGGAGTAGAGTAGAGTTGGAAGGGACCTTGGAAGTCTTCTAGTCAGGGATGGGATCCGATCGATATAACTGCCGGTTCTGTGGCTCTGCATCGCGCGCGCATGCGCGAGTCACGCGAGAGCAATTTACGACCTGCTGAGTTTCCCGGACAGCTGAACAGCACTGCGTGCAAGTGCGCAGCGGTTGGAAAAGCCCTTTTTTCCTGCTTTTTCAACCACAGCTGTGTCGCGCAAAGCAGCTGCGGTTGAAAACGCAGGAAATAAAGGTCAGGTAAGAGCCCGGCGGGCGGGTGGGCCAAAGCAGCAGCAGACATAGAACTGGTTCTGTGTATGCTCTCTGTTTGCTACTTTTCAGAGCAACCGGTTCTACAGAAGTGGACAGAACCGGTAGAATCCCACCCCTGCTTCTAGTCCAGCCCCTGCTCAAGCAGGAGATCCAATACAATTTCAGACAAGTGACTGAACAGTCTCTTCTTGAAAAACCTCCAGTGATGAAGCACCCACAATATCTGAAGGGAAACTGTTCCAGTAGTTAATTGTCCTCACTGTTAGAAAGCTTCTCCTTAATTGCAGGTTGCTTCTCTCCTTCATTAGTTTCCATTCACTGTTTCTTGTCTTGCTCTCTGGTTCTTTGGAAAATAAATTGACCCTCTCCTCTTTGTGGCAGTGTCTCAAATACCGGAAGACTGCTATCATGTCCCCCCAAGTCCTTCTTTTTCTCTAGATTAGCCAAGCCCAAATCCTGCAACTCTTCTTCATATGTTTTAGTCTCCAGGCCTTTAATCATCTTAGTTGCTCTTTGCCCTTTTTTTTAAAGTCTCAACATCTTTTCTGTAACATGGGGACCAAAACTGGATATAATATTCCAGGGGGTCTTACTAAGGCTTTGTAAAGTGGAAGTAATACTTCATGTGATTTTGATTCTATGTGTAAGGTCCTGCCTCTTCAATCCTCTCAAGAAAGCATTTCAAAAGGAAACTTTTAATGAATGGTAGTGATAGCAAGAGGTCTAGGCAGGAATTAAATTCCCCACTTAAACACAGTGAATTAAATCAGTGCAGACAGAGCCCCTCCCGAAGTCCAATACATCGTCAAGCCAATTCTGAAACATAAAGATATTATGAGAAACCCAGGCTGAGAAGATGATAAATGCCGGTCTCCAAGGCAATGTTGCTGCTCTTCTCCAGAGACGAGATAAGGCACCTGGCTTGAGGCAAATTCTTTCTCCCTCCCAAGGCCCCAAAAGTTACAGCAAAGCAATGCAGGAAATAGAAACAGAAACTTCATGAAAAGATCCCTCCAAGCCTCCTCCCTCCCACGAGAATGCAGGTGTCCCTATAGAAATATATGGGACCTGAGGCTATGCCTCTGCTTATAAAACCAAGGATTGTATTAAGTCTTTTGGCTGCTGCGGCACATTTCTTGGATCCCTGCAAACTACTGACTCATATTTAAGTGATCATCCACTAGGACTCCAAGGTCCCTCTCACAGTTACTGTTTTTGAGCCAGGTTTTGCCTAAACTGTACTTGTATCTTTAGTTTTTCCTGCCCAGGTGTAAAACCTTGCTTTTCTCCACATTACATTTCATGTTAAAGGATAGGGCCCGTTGTTCAAATCTGTCAAGATCTTTTTGGATCTTGAGCTTGTCTTCAGGAGTTTAGTGTCATCTGAAAATTTGATGAGTTCTCCTTCTGTTCCTTCATTTAAGTTATTTATGAAGATATTAAAGAGTACTGGGCCTAAGATAGAACCTTGTGGTATCCCACCGCTACTCTCTCAATGTAGATATAGTACTCTTAAAGACGACTTGTTCAGTACAATTTGTCAGCCAGTTGAAGTATTTTTATTTTATTTTTGGAAGATAGAATCTGTCAGGCTATCTAAGATTTTAATGAGTAATATAGCCATCTGAACTGGTCTCTCCACACGTCATCCTTAGTGAAGCGTACAAACCAGAATCTGCATTTCCTACATCAGATGAGGAGAGTACATCTTTCTCCTTCTATCCTGACCATTTTTTACAGACGCACGATTGAGAGCATTTGGAACGGAACTGCATTACTGTTTGGTTTGGTGGTAGCAGTGCCTCAAATAGAAGGTCCATACAGAGAGTGGTAAAGACAGCTGAGAAGATTATAGGAAACTTACTTCCCGTTATTCAGGATACTGCTTATAAGCACTATGTGCTTAGAGCTTGAAGCATTGTTAGAGACCCCACATACCCATTTTATGGTCTGCTTCTGCTGCTCCCCTCTGGGAGGAGGTTTCAAAGTATTTCTAGCAGAACTATCAGATTCTGTAACAGCTTTGTTCCCTACGCGATCCATCTGGTAAACTCGCAAGATTCAATTTTCTCACCATGTACACGTATACATCCAGACTAGACTGTGTCATGTTTATTTAGTGTATATTGGAGGTGGTGACCCTTGGAGAGCTGTATGCAACGAAATTTCATTTTAATGTATGCCGATTAGTGTACATTTAAACTGACAAAAAAGTTTTCTAAGCCTAAGTCTAAATTGTTTCTTCAGCGCAACACCAATCAGCAGAGCTCTTGATCAAGGAGCAGATATTGTGGTGATTGGAAGATGTGTTGATAGCAGCCTTGTGTTGGGACCACTCATTCATTCTGTAAGTGTGAATCAATATTTTTAAAATAATTTTTTTTCCTACAAGCCATTTTACCAGACAAAATACTGGTAGTCCTTGACTTAAGACCACAATTGAGCCCAGAATTTATGTTGCTAAGTGAGAAATTTGTTAAGTGAGTTTTGCCCATTTTTGCCACATTTCTTAAGTGAATCACTTAAGTAACATGATTGTTAAGTGAATTTGGCTTCCCCATTGACTTTGCTTGTCAGAAGGTCACAAAAGATGATCACATGGTCCCAGGACAGCGCAACCATCATAAATATGAACCAGTTGTCAACCAGTTGTACCAGTGAATGTAAATCACATGACCACGGGGGAAGCTGCAATGGTCATAAGTGTGGAAAATGCTCGTAAGACACTTTTTTCAATACCTCTGTAACTTTAAATGGTCATTAAATTAACTGTTGTAAGTTGAAAACTACCTGTATTAGCCATCTTTATGGATTTTTATACAGTACAATTTCAACTGTTGTTTTCTACATCTGTTGAAACCAGTGTGTTTTCATTGTAATGCAGCATTTGTTCTTCCTAGTATAATATGACTTGACTTGTCTTTGCCTTTAGAAAAATCACATGTCTTCTTTCATACAGCCACCAGTTATCCCAACCATAAGAATCCACAATAATTCCTGCAACACAGCTAACACATACATTACATAGGAAGTAAATTTCCCTTCCCTTCTTCCAGCTCAAACTTATCCTTCCTCCCAACCTAAGCCCCATGTACATATCGATATATTTATTTCTGTTCCACCCTATAACCTTCTGGCAATAAACACCGTCTGTTGCTAATTCTTGTCATAAGGAAGAAATAATGTTCTCCTCTTAATGTGATTTCCTTTTCTTAGTTCAGTTTCTTCCCAATGCAAGTTTTAAAAGATTTAAGGGCCAGGCATTTTTATGGGATATTTGCTTGGACAGATGCTGTATTGGTAGTTTGACAATTGAGCCCCAAATTTCCATTGTTGAGCAGGATAGTTGTTGAGTGAGTTTTTACAATCTTTCTCGTTGTTAAGTGAATCATAGTAATATGGTTAAGTGAATCTGGATTTCCCATTGGTTTTGCTTGTCAGAATGCCACAAATATGATCAAATTCAGATGCCTGGCAACTGGCTCAATATTTACGATGGTTACAGTCATATATATAAGCCAGTTGCCAAGCATCTGAATTTTGATAATGTGACCATGGGGATGCTGGAATGGTCATAAATGTGAAAAACAGTTATAAGACCCTTTTTTTCAGCGCTGTTGTAACTTTGAACAGTCACTAAACAAACTGTTGTAAGTTGAAGACTACCTCTGCCCATATTATTTGTTAATTGCAGAACTAGAACTTGCTACTCACATTTCAAGTGAGAAATTTCATAATGTCCATCTTTCCTATATTTAAAAGAGAAATAAACCAAACCAAACACAACTAAAGTCCCATGTATGGCAATATTTGCATATATATAGGTTAGGTTTCTGTAATATCTTTACTCTAAATTAAATATACATCTGTTAAGAAATAGTTATGCATATGATAAACTGAAATTCGATTAATTTAGATTTCTTACACAGATGCAACTATTAATTGAAATTCTGAAATAACAACTTTTAAATTTGTGGTTGTGACAATTTTCTTCTCTTTTACAAAAAATATGGTATGCACTGTTCTTTTTCTAAGAAAAACCAATTAATTTCAAAGAGAGATTTTTAATGCTGTTTTTCATTCTATATTTTAAACATATGTGCTGCTTTTCAAAATAATACAGCATCAACTTTTCTTTCATCTGAATTTCTTTAACTACAACTTGCAAACAATTCAGTCCACCACAAGATGGCAGAAATGGTCAACTTATGAAGAAACAACCAAAACATGTTTAAATTAAGGGGGTTCTTTTTGACTTAGAAACCACAAGTGCTTAATATTAACAAGTTAGGTTTGAAAAGTTTTGCACTGGATCCTGTTTTAAAGATATTTGGAAGTCGGATGGATGGATGGATGGATGGATGGATGGACGGATGGTGTCAGCTCTGACTAGTTCAGCTTGGGACCTCACAGGCATCCTGCCATCAAAAGCAGAAGGGGGAAAGGATGAAAGGGAAATAACGCTTTGTGTGTATGTGATAGAAAACAGCAAGGGGGGAAATGACAGGTGGTATGGACCAGGGCAGCTGGATCCTGTTTGTACCAGCATCCTATCGCCAGGTATCCTAAGAAATATGTGGATTAACTCCCAACAGCTCAGAGTTCTCAAAACATCTTGGCAGGCTCTGATTGGCTGGAAGTGGACTGGTCACAGGGGGAGGGATGGGCTGGGGGAAAACATGCACCTTATTTTTGTTATCTAGCAAGCGCCACAAATTTCAGAGCTGGTTTGATTTTACTGCAACCAACATCCTTAGTAAAAGTACCCTTTGTTTTAACCAAATGGAGTCGAAGGCTTTTCTTTCCTAAGGAATCAGATTGAGGCAGGTTTGACATTAAGCCAGCTCTGCAGTTGTGGTCAACCTAGAAAGGAAACCACTTCCACCATGAGGACCATGCAAACAATGTTGGTTCAAAGAGCGACTAGGAAGAGATTTTGGCTTGGGGGAAGCACCCTCAAAACCCTGTCCTGGAGGGCTGGATCTATCTGAATGGCTTGTACAGGAGAGGGAGAGGACAACTCACTAAGATGTGGAACAATGGGAAGAGAAACCCATGGGAGTGTCATTTATTTACCCATGGGGAATGTGGGGGCCACTGGCGAGAGACCCAAGTGGATCTGGAGGAATTGGAGGTAGAATCAAGCGCAAGCTAGCCAGAACGAGAGGACTGGATGTTGGAGCAAACCATAAAGTTCCTGAGGAGCTTTTGGTAGTCTCAAAGCTCAAGAAGCCCTAGCCTGGGTGGCACATCCAGTTGACCAGCCAACTCCAGCCACAGCAAGTGAGAGGGAAACTACCTCTGCCACCGCAATGGCAGAAACAGCAAGCTCCTAAGTAATCACAGCCCCCCCACCAGCATCTGGTCCCACAGCCCAGCCTCATCCGCTTATTATTATCACCAATCTCTTTATGCTGCGTCACCTGTAAAGTCATGGAATCAATTATTAACCAATCCATTATCCTCCACTTAGAGGCAAACAACCTACTCTCTAATAAACAATTTGGTTTCAGAAAAAAACTATCCTATAATCTACAACTTTTACACTGCAAAAACATGGACTACACAGCTCGATCAGAGCAAAGCAATAGACGCAATCTACATAGACTTATGTAAAGCCTTTGATTCAGTGGTGCACGATAAACTACTACTAAAATCTTATGGTATCTCTGGACATCTACATAACTGGATAGAAGCATTCCTGTAAAACAGACAACAAATGGTCAAAATTGGGAGTGTCCTATCAAATTCTGTACCTGTCAATAGTGGTGTCCCCCAAGGCAGTGTTCGAGGACCAACTCTCTTCATACTCTACATAAATTACCTCTGTGATCACATTAAGAGCAACTGCGTTCTCTTTGCTGACAATGTAAAGCTATTCAACACCAGAGACAATACTGCTACCCTTCAAAAAGACCTCGACTATGTATCAGAATGGTCAAACAAATGGCAACTTCAAATCTCAACAAATAAATGCTCTGTCTTACATATTGGCAAAAAAAGTCAGAAAATAAAATACAAGCTGAATAGTCAAGACCTTGTTGATGATCCAAGCTCTGTAAAGGACCTTGGAATACTCATCTCTAATGATCTAAGTGCTAGAGCCCAGTGTAACTACACAGCCAAAAAGGCATTAAGAGTTGTTAACCTAATCCTACGTAGCTTTTTCTCTGGTAATATCACACTACTAACTAGAGCATACAAAACATTTGCTAGACCAATACTCGAATACAGCTCATCAGTCTAGAACCCACATTACGTATCTGATATCAGCACAGTTGAGAAAGTCCAGAAATATTTCACAAGAAGAGTTCTCCACTCCTCTACTCGTAGTAGAATACCTTATGCCACCAGACTTGAAATTCTAGACCTAAAAAACTAGAAGTACGCCACCTTCAGTCTGATCTAAGTATAGTATATAAAATCATACATTGCAATGTCCTACCTGTCAATGAATACTTCAGCTTCAACCTTAAAAACACAAGAGCACACAATAGATACAAACTCAAGGTTAACCGCACCAAACTTGATTGCAGGAAATACGACTTCAGCAACAGAGTGGTCAATGTCTTGAATACTCTACCTGACTCTGTGGTTTCTTCCCCAAACCCCAAAAACTTTAACCTTAGACTGTCTACTATTGATCTCACCCCTTTCCAAAGAGGTCTGTAGGGGGCGTGCATAAGCGCATCAACGTCCCTACCGTCCCTGTCCTATTGTTTCTTTTATTTTTCTTATATGTACCCATTTCATGTATTCATAACTATGTATATACTTATACCTATTATCTTGTAAGTGATTGACAAATCAAATCAAATCAAATAAATAAATAAATAAATAAAATAAAATAAAACAGCACCAGCAAAGCAGAGAGGACGCAAGGCACCAGACCCTCAAAGCAGAAGTCACATAAAGATCATCATCCAATGACACAGGAGGGGTGGCTGTGTATACCCAGAGTTTCATGACTTGACCTGCTGACTGACTAACTGGCCAGAAGACATCATGATTGGATGCTTCCAAGATGGGCTAAGTGACAAGGTCTACAACACCTGCATTTCCAGAGGCACACCCCCCCACACACACATCCCCTTCATGGCTGGTATGTCCTAGTAGAGGAAGTGGAAATTGACCTGGCTTGATCCAAATACTAGCCAAGCCATGGATGGTGAAGCCCCCGCCCAAAAAAGAGGCCCCAAAACTGGCACCATGAGCAGAGCTCATGCTGATGATCTAGTGGCTGCTTCAGGTGTTGGAAGGAGGGACATTGATCTGCTGACTGCCAAGCTCTTGCCCAGCCCAGAAGGCAACTGGATCCTGCCAAAAAACCAGCAAAACCACAACAATGAGTCCAAGAAACCGCTCTGAAGGGAGTAGAAGTTGTAAAGTTCACCCCATCCCTCAAAGAGGGTGAGGTAACTCCAACTGACCCAGTGGGCAGTCCAGTGAAAAGCAAGTCGGACTACAATGATGATCCCTTGGTAAGTTGCCCTGTCAACCCAGTGACCATCCCTATAGAACTGGTGATTCAATCCTCAGGGTGAAAGGGAGCCTAGCGGACTCAGGATGTACCAGATACCTGGTCAAACTGCCCTAGTCAAGAAACTGGGCATGAGACTCAAACAGCTTAAAGTGCTCATAGCTTTTTGCCAGCTGGACGGCTCAGTGGTGTTGGGGGCAGCAATATTTGTTACTGAACCAATAGCGATGAGGATGGGGCGCACTCACAGAGACCCTGAGCTTCATCCTAGCTCCTGGAATGGAAAGGCCCCTTGTGTTAAGACTTTCTTGGCTCCAGAAATGGAACCCTTGTGTAAACTGGTGGAAGGGGCTACTTGCTGCCTGTGAAGGAGGAGGGGGAAAGGGCCATCCAAAACTTACCCAAAGCTGCAGCAGGCGAAACTGAAAAGGGAGGTGGGAGTAGCTGCCAAAGATCAGCCCCAAGGTGACCCTCAGATTCACAAGAAATACTGGGACTTATGGAGCATCTTCAGTGAGAAGGGGTCAGACGCATTCTCACTCTACCAGTCAGCTGACTGTTACATAGAAATCCTACCGGAGGCCAAACTGCCCAAACCCAAATTGTATTCCATGCCCGCTAGGGAACTGAAGGAATTGCAGATTTTTAAAGACAAAAACCTGAAGCATGGATTCACCCAACCCCCCAGACAGAGTGGCTGCCCCAGTAGTATTTAAGGAAAAGAATGGGTCCTTTTGTCTATGCACTGACTATCATGGACTTAATGCTCTGTGTGTGTAGAAAATTTTATCCACTCCCCTGCATGAAGGACATGCTGGCCCATTTGGCCAAAGAAAAGGTCTTCATCAAGTTGGATTTGCGGGAGGTGTACTACCAAGTGAGGATCAAAGCAGGGGATGAGTGAAAAACTGATTTCAATTGCCCCTTAGGATGCTTCTGGTTCCTCTCTTTTGGACTGCAAGGGGCCCCTGCTATGTTATTTAGCTAATAAATGAAGTGTTGCAGGAACACCTATACAAGGAAATGTTAGCTTACCTGGTGACATTTTAATCTATACTGAAACAATGGCAGAACATGTAAAACTAGTCAGAGCTGTGCTCAAGAAGCTTCAAGCAGCCAAACTATATCCCAAGCTGCAAATGCAAATTCTATCAGATTAAAATCAACTATCTGGGCTACCACATCTACATAAGGGAATAGAGATGAACCCCGAAAAGGTGCAGACAGTGCTAGAGTGGGCTTCTTCCTACATGCAACTACAAAGCTTCCTGGGATTTGAGAACTTTTACTGTTCAAAGTAACATTAGAAGAAAGAATAACAATGATGGAATTAACAGAAGCAATTAACAGACAAAAGAATGGCAAAACACCAGGCCTGGATGGACTACCAGCAGAACTGTACCCCACCGCCCGCCCGCCTGCTTTACTTCGCTCTGTTGCTGTTTGCCTTCAACTAGTTGTTTTGCCTGCCTGCCTGTCTGGTTGTTTAGGCAGCTTCGGCTGAGAATAATAACTATTAGCCTTTTATCAGCCAAAGCTGCTCCGAAGCGAAGGGCAAGGCAGGCAGGCAGAGATGGAGCACTGTGGATTGAACCGCGATGGCAGGCGGGCGGGTGGGGTGAAACGGCACTTCGGGAGCCTTTTCGGCGACAGGACTGAGCCTTCCCGGCTTCTTTGGAGCTGCTGGAGGAGCGATAGAGTGACTGAGAGGGAACGAGGCAGACACCTGAGGAGGAGGGAGGAGACACCTGGAGGGATGGGGCTGAGGGAGGCAGGGCCGGCGCTCCTGAACTTGGTGGTTTGCTGGCAGACGCTTTATTACCCGACTCAGGTAACAACATCAGATGTTACCTAGTCAGGTAATGAAACGTCTGCAAGCAAACTACCAAACTCGATTCTCCCCCTCCCCCCCCCCCGGTCCTTGAAAAAATGTTTTCTGCTTGAAACCGGTCCCTGGTACAAAAGGGTTGGGGACCACTGGTATAAAACATTACAAGACTCTTTAAGCAACCCAATGTTGGAAGTATTTAATGAACTACTGATTGAGGCGGAAGTACCAAATTCTTGGACGGAAGCATAAACTACTCTCATACCGAAGGAAAACTGAGACTTGCAACAGATTAAAAACTATAAACCGATATCTTTATTGAACGCAAACTACAAAATATTTGCATCAATAATAGCAGAAAGGTTAAAGAGATTTTTAAATCAATTTATACATCCAGATCAAAATGGTTTTATGTAATAAGGAAAATAATAGAATATGTAATAATAGGATGTAATAAGGAAAATAATAGAATGTGCAGAAATGAACAGATTAACACTTGCAATTGAAGAGAAGGAACAAACTGAATATTATCAGATATGGGAATTATTTTATCAATGGCTAGAGAAAAAATATGAAAGCTAGAAATAATTATTAGACCATTGAAATACAGAAAATATGTTAATAGAATTGAATATGTAAAGAAGAGAAATGTTATAGAAATAGAAATGATTTGTATACTAATATTATAATATGATAAGAACAGAGAATTAGTATTTAAAAAAATGAATATGGTTGTAAAATTTAATTGTTATGGCACAAGACTTTTGTAACCAGATGACACACCGTTAAATGAAAGATGAATGTATGTACTTTAAATAAAATTTAAAAATTTATTTACAAAAACAAAAACAAATATACATATACAAAGAGTCCCTCACATTATGAAGTTCAAAGATGCTTCTTCATCCTTACTAAGACTCTATCTTTCATTAGTTGCTTTTGGGCAATTCAGCAACATATGACCTACAAGGTAGTGTTGGATTGAAATATTTACCTTGTTGGAAATAAGGAACTGAAATTCAAGGAAGACATATTAATATATTAATTTCAAACATTATCCATTGAACTCTTGGCGTAGTTAAATGCAGTGGTGGGATTCAATTTTTTTTACTACCGGTTCTGTGGGCGTGGCTTGGTGGGCGTGGCAGGGGAAGGATACTATAAAATCTCCAGTCAGAGGTGGGATTTGTTGGTTCTCCGAAGTACTCGAAATTTCCGCTACCATTCTCCAGAACTGGTCAGAACTTGCTGAATACCACCTCTGGTTAAATGTTTCCATAATGAAGTACTTACTTACATCTGAATTTAGAGAAGAGACTTGTTCAAATTTTATTATATATATATATTTTTAGTATATGCATCTATCACTGGATTGTTTCTAGAATATGAGCCATGTTAAGCTTTTGTTAAGGGTGGGCTTCAAAAAGTTTAGCAACCAGTTCTGTGCCCGGTTGCTGGGTTGGCATGGCCATGGTGGGGGGTGGCCTAGTTGGCCTCCTGCACCACCCTGGCCTGGAACAAAAATGGGTCGTGGGGGGACATTTTCGCCCTCCGAGGGAGGCCAGAAACAGGCGTTTCAGGCCCTCCAGAACTTCCAGGAGGCCCATTTTTTTCATTCTCCCTGAGCCTCCACACAGGCCCTGCACTTACCTGCCATCCAAAACAACTCGTGTAGGGACTCCGGGGAGGGGAGGGGTGGGCGGGGCCAGCCAGGAGTGTGATTTGCTGGTTCACCAAACTGGCCATAAAATTAACAACCGGTTCACCGACTCATCCCTGGCTTTTGTGAAGGTGCTGTCAGTGAAGTACTAAAAACAATGTTGTCACTAAGTAAGCTTAAGTAACTAAGGAGCCTCAGTGGCACAGTGGTTAGAGTGCAGTACTGCAAGCTACTCCTGCTCCAATTTGGCGGATCGAATCCTACCAGGCTCAAGATTGACTCAGCCTTTCATCCTTCCGAGGTGGGTAAAATGAGGACCCAGAGTGTTGGGGGCCATATGCTGACTCTGTAAACCGCTTTGAGAGAGGGCTGTAAAACACTATAAAGCGGTATATAAGTCTAAGTGTTATTGCTATTATGTCAGACTCCTTATAGAATTTCTATTGGTATGTTTCTTGCTTAAAAATAAGCTAAAAATAAGCTAAGTTTAGTCTTTTAAGTACAATTTTAATTTGATTTCACTTTAAATACACTAGTTTTACAATAACATAGTTCCAACATGTCCTAGATAGGTGGTCTGTAGCTACAGACCTAGAATTCAGGCTCTTCATAAGGAAAGATATATTGAAATTGAGGAGGTTTTTTTTGTGGCATGAGATTTATTCACCATTTCAAGAGCTGATAGCCACTGAGTGTTTAAAAATATTCAGTAGTACAGATCAACAATGACATGGCTAAGATAATAGAGAGCTTGTTTAATTATGTCATCTCCTGGGAAACTAATGGTAATAAGAGAGGTGGGGGAGGGAGAGGGAGGGAGGGAGAGATATCACACATATACACACACACACACATACAAAGCACATACATATACACATACAAAGAGTCCCTCTTTGAGAGGCAATTTAGAAATGTGAAATGTGTGTGTATATACCCATACATATACACACATGCACTATATGTGTGGGTCTGTTTCTGTGTATGAGTGTGTGTGTGTGTGTATGTGTGTATGAGAGAGAGAGAGAGAGGGAGAGAGAGAGATGCATATATGTGGTGCTACCTTCTTCTTTTGCCTTTGTTGGTCTAATTGTCAAATGTACAACCTAAGTGAAAGACAAGACAATGATTTCCAATGGATTGCTAGGTCACTAGAGTATTTTCTCTGCTTACTTTATAGTTGCACAGGCAAATTATAAAAATAGGAAAAAGGAAATTGGATGGATGATGGAGGGTGTCTTATGAATTTTTATGAGCTTTGGGAAATGTGATTAACATTCTTTTCACTATTTAATTTTATTTCAATGTGTATTTTTAAACATTTATTTTTCTAGTTTGGATGGACTAGAGATGAATTCAGCCTATTAGCAGCGGGAAGGTAAATATCATCTTTGTTTCAAAGAATACTGTTAATTTTAATACTGTTAAAATATTACAATGGTCAAAATCCCTGAACCAATAGTTTAGTGATATTTCAGTCTCTGTCAACAGGATATCAGTTTGGATGTAATAAAGATTTGTTTGTCTAAACATTAGATATTATACAATAGAAACTCTCAGTAGATGTTAAGTTTTTAAATTCACTTCATTAAAATAGTTTAAATATCAAATGTGATTTTTAGTCTTGCAGGTCATCTGATTGAATGTGGGGCTCAATGTACAGGTGGAATATTCACTGACTGGCATACTGTGCCCAACTGGTATGTTTATTCTCCACCAAAATACATGTTGGTGAATATTTTTGTAATATGTTTTAATACTTAGATTGCTGAATGATAAGAGTTATAAAGACACTATTCAGCCTATGATCATATTAATATCTCTACAAAAAATATATCTTCAAAAATAACTTTGACGCTAAGTAACCTTTATATCAATCTCCTTATAGAAATTCTACTAGAATTTCTGTTGGAATATTTCGAATAGAAATTCTACTAGAATTTCTATTATAATGTTTCCTGTTTAAAAATAAGCTAGAAAATAAGCCAGTTTAGTCTTTTAAGTACAACTTTAATTTGATTTCACTTTAAATACATTAGTCTTACAATAAATAACATAGTCCCAACATGTCCTAAATAGGTGTTTTGTAGCTACAGACCTAGAATCCAGGCTCTTCATAAGAAAAGATATGTAGTTTTTTGTGGAATGAGATTGATTCATCATTTTAAGAGCTGTCAGCCACTGCGTGCTTAAAAAAATTCAGTAGTGCAGCTCAACAATGGCATGGCTAAGATAATAGAGAGCTTGTTTAATTATGTCATCTCCTGGGAAACGAGTGCTAGTTAGATTTTTATGGAACTTGGAGTTAAAACTGAAAAAAACTGCTGGGTCCTGGGAGAGTACAAAGGTAGATGTTATTATGTTTATTCCCCCTTAGAATTAATGCCTTGTGATGAGAAATACCTCTTGCCAATTGGCACTTGTTTCTGTGATCCATCTTTAAATAAAAGTTACTGACAATGCTGAAAAAATCAATTGTGCCATTACAATCTGCCCACAGTAGTCAGTTTGTGAATTGGTGCTAGCTCATAATGTGTTAGCATGTTTCATTATAGCATAGCATTATTTTATCTCTGCTGTGTTTCATACTTCGATTTTTAATAAGCTGTCATGTTCATGTCCATGAAGATGTGGCTGCAATTTGTTAAAGCTGCTATAGACAACATTCTATAGCTGCTATAGCCACAACATTCTCCATTTTGTCCTTGCTGTTTCTTTCTGGCAACTCTTTCCCTTGCATGAAAGGCCACGTGTTTGCAATCTCTACTGCATTTTGATTGCAGTATGGCTGACTCCGAATACCTCAATTAGTTGAAACCTGTTGTAAAATAATACAGGTAGCAAATGTAGGCACTGAACCTCATATAGAATGACTAGGAATTGTTCTGAGAAGTAGGCAAAGAATGTTAAAGATTGCAGAATGGCTGATAACTTGGGAAAAATACATTTTTCCCATAATACGTTTGCTTGAATTAAATCTCACCAAAGCTGTAATGTAAAAGTGAGATGCAACAAAAGCAATTAATATCTGATTTTGTTTTGTTTTGATACTTTTACTGCAACATGAAAAAGATTGTGCTATATGTTTTCTTGGACTGATATTGCTTACATATTGATAGCTCTTTTTTAAGCTTTGATACTTTTGTCTCTTTTATGTATCTAATTGGTTTATTCAGTTGGTCATTTGGTTGTCTGTACGATTAAATTAAGGAGCTGAGCTAAAAGGACTTAAAAAAACAACTGGTATACATTTTGATAATTTGTTTACCACTATTTTTAACCACATAAACATTCCCCTGAAATACATTATTGATATACTTTCATATAATTAAATTTAATATTTTGAACTTTTAGGCATAACATCGGTTTCCCCATAGTAGAAGTTTCTTGTGATGGAAGTTTTACTGTATCTAAAGCACCTGACACAGGAGGCCTGGTGACTTTTGGCACTGTGGCAGAACAATTGGTATATGAAATTGATAATCCTAAAGCATATCTCTTACCAGATGTCACATGTGATTTTTCTCAAGTCTCCCTTACTGAAATTGCAGGTCAGTGTCTGCTGATATTGCATTATACTAGGGAAATGACAGGGGTATATACAGTTTTATTGTTGTTTGAGAAAAAGAATGCTTTTATGTGAATGTCATAGTGGATGAAGTGAATGTCATTTTATGTGGATGTCAAGAGGAATCACTCTTCTATGAAAAGTTTATTCATTCATAGTTCCCATTGTCTAAGGCTGCCTGGGGAATTCTGAGAGTTGAACTCATACACCTTATAGTTCCTAAGATTGAGAAACAGTGGTTTGAAGAATTATGATGTGCAGATTTTGATGCAGAAGAAAAATGAGTGCTGGTGGTGGAGTGAGTGTCATATACATACTTGCATTGTGGCACTTTTTTCATTTCAACGTATCAATGTGTGAGTGTCAAATCAGGTTATTGTAAATACTGACTTTAAATTCATGTTCATGTAACAGCGTAGAAGCAGAGAACTTGAGATGGAGATCCATGGGTGAGAATCTGTCTGAAAGTTAAATTATTATTATTTACACAGTTTTGGCAGACTTCATGACATAATTTTGCCATTTACACAGAAGTATGTCGTGATAAACATGTTGTAATTTTTACTGTATTATGACTTGCTAAAAACAGTGATGAAATCAGCCTTAAACTGGAGGCACCCTACTCACCTCGACTCATAGTTTATTTTTTAAAACTTTCATTGGGAAAAAATCGCATTGCGTATTTCATATTATTAGTAAAAGCTAAATCTTGCCAGTTTGTATTTAATCTGAATAATACATTGCAAATGTTAATGGAATGGAAGGAAGAGGGGAAAAAATGTTAGTCTTAAGTGAAAAGTTAAATAAAAGTTCCCCCCAAAATTGAGTTCAACTCTTGGTGACTTTGAACTGTGTAATTTTGAGGAGGAAACAATATAGAAATGATTTTCTATTCCTTCTTATGGGATATTTTATCCATTTCCCAGTCTAACCTATAGCCCTGAAATTTCTTGGCGCTTTTACCAACTACATTTCTGCTTAGCTTTTTGAGAGTGGCCAATGTCAGCAAATGCTGCTACTTTCTGGACTCCAAATAAATAGACATGCAATGCTTTCATAACTACCTATCAAAAATATGCAGTTTCTAAATTATACCAAGATTATTGCATATTTATTACATGTTTTAAATGAGGTTTAATGACTTCTAATGTAACTTAATGCATGGAATGAAGAGAGATTATGCAATAATGAGTTCTGCATGCATCAAATGAGAAAATGATCAAGAGATCTGGAAAAGATCATTCTCCAGGGCTGGCTGAGCAACACCTAAAAAATATGTGTTCAGAATGACAGTGGGAAAGGAGTTTGATAAAAGGAAATAAACCAGAGTTATATTATTCTCTGACATTGATAGAAACTGGTTTGAAAAGATCTGCCAACTTTAATAGCTATTGCTAATTATTTATTTGCACACTGCACTGCTTTATTGTCATTGACTTTTGCCTACATTTCTGAATTTAAGACCTTATAAATTTCTATTTGCAAACTTTTAATTATTAATACATTTTAACATTAATTTTTAATATTTTGCATGCAATTTTAAAATATTGTTCCTCCATAATGTAATCATCAGAGCAGAAAGATGGGATATCCATTGAATAACTAAATAAACTTAAGGTTTTACTGAATATATGCTGCCTTTGATCAACGAAGCATTAATAATACCAAATAGGCCACTTTTAATATACTCCTTGCATGATATCAGTCCTATTGGGCAAGGACATAAAACTAACCTAAATATTTTCTCAAAATGTGCTTTATTTGCTCAAAATTTCTTCATTAAGCAGGAGCAGCATTTAAACAGTGTATTTTAACCTTCAAATGAACTTTTAGCTTATAAATGGCCTACTATGACACATTAGAACTCCAAATAAACTTTCACATGAACTTTCAGTTAGTTATTCTGCTAGAAATTAAACAGATGGAAAGTAGACAGATTTCTGAAATATCTTTAGATATAACTGCTGTGACATGTACTCTAGAAAAAGGACTGCAGGCCTTTCTACTTTAATTGTTTACTTTAGTAAATAAATAGTTCATATGGCAGGATTAGATAAAGCATTTGAGTGAACTTATTGGTGCTCTTTTTAATATTTTAAGAGTGATTCATTTTGTAATATAACTGGAACCAAAATTCTATTAAAAGCAAAATACTATTTGTTTTTAAAGGCATATTTCCGCTAAGTAGAGTGTTAAGGGTACAATTGCACTGCATATGTGTCTACTTAAAACTAAATTTCAGAAAGCTGATGTGATGTAAACCCATCAAACTGAAGTGTGATTTTATATTCTTTTATGTTGTTTATATTTTTTTTCAGAGTAGATACTGGCATTTAAATGCTTAAATGTAAAATATTTATAAAATATAGAATAAATTTAAAGATTAAAATACTATTCAAAATAGTGAAAGAACCCACTTTTATAATATTCTTAGTTTACTTGAGTAGATAGTAGAGTAGAATGGAATCGAATAACAGCATAGCATAGCATAGCATAGCATAGCATAGCATAGCATAGCATAGTTGGAAGAGACCTTGAAGGTCTTCTAGTCCAACCCCCTGCTCAGGCATGAAACCCTATACCATTTCAGACAAATGGTTGTCCAATCTCTTCTTTAAAACTTCCAGTATTGAAGCATTCACAACTTCCTATAACATTTCAGATAAGTGGCTGCCTGGTCTTTTCATAAGAGCCTCCAGTGTTGGAGCATTCACAACTCCTGAAGGCAATTTGTTCCACTGATTAATTGTTCTGTCAGGAAATTTCTCCTTAGCATGAGGTTGCTTCTCTCCTTTATTAGTTTCCATCCCTTGCTTCTTGTCCTGCCCTCAGATGCTTTGGAAAATAGTTTGACTCCCTCTTCTTTGTAATAGCCCCAAGATATTGGAACACTGCTAACGTGTCACCTCTAATCCTTCTTTTCATTAAACTAGACATACCTAATTCTAGCAACCATTCTCCCCTAATCATTTTTGTTGCTCTTCTCTGCACACTAGAAAGTCTCAACATCTTTTTTACATTGTGACGAGCAAAACTGGATGCAGTACTCCAAGTGTGGTGTTACCATGGGATTACAAAATGGTATTAACACTTCATGTGATCTTGATTCTATCCCTCTATTAATGCAGCGTAGAAATGTGTTGGCTTTTTTGGCAACTGCAACACACTGCTGGTTCATATTTAAGTGGATTGTCCACTAGGACTCCAAAATCGTCTCACAGTTACTACTATTGAGCAAGGTACCACCTATAATATAACTGCATTTGGCTTTTCTTGCCTAAATGTAGAACCTTTCTTTTTTCACCATTGAACTTCATTTTGTTAGATAGGGCCCAGTGTTCAAATCTGTCAAGATCCTTCTGTATCTTAAGCCTATCTTCTGGAGTTTGGGCTATTCCTGCCAGCTTGGTATCATCTGCAAATTTGATGAATTCCCCATTTATCCCCTTCATCCAAATCATTGATGAAGATGTTGAAGAATACTGGGCCTAAAACAGAGCCTTGGGGTACCCCACTGCATACTTCCCTCCATGTACATACAGTTCCATTGAGAACTATATGTTATGCAGTTGGTCAGATAGTTACGAATCCATCTGGTGATGATGCTCTCTAACCCAGGGGTCATCAAACTCATAATTTTAAATCCCGTGGACCACTAATATGAATTTTGCCTGACAGTGGCTTGCTGACGTTTGGTGGGAAAGTCGGTCCCATATTCCAGAGCTGCAGTAGTCACAGGACTGGCCCTTTGGTCATCCCGCAGCAGCTGCTCTTCCAACCCGGGTACACCAGGCCTGCCATGGACTGGAGGAACTGTTCTGGAATGACCAAAGGGACAGTCTTGTGACAACTGCAGCTCCGGAATATGGGACCAACTTTCCCACCAATGTCAGCAAGCCACCCCAGGGCAGATTTCTCTCTCCTGCCATTGGTCTTACCTTCCAGTTTCAGCTCGCATGGCTCTACTCAAGGTAAGGTTTGCACTTGGCCGAAGGGTGAGGGCCAGTGGGTGGGCGGTGCATCCTTGTGTTCCCGTGCAGCCCGGATTAATTGCTTTAGGGGGACATCTCTCTGCGAACCACCAACATTTTCTTGTGGTCCCCAGCCCACCGGTTAGCGACCACTGCTCTAACCCACGTTTTTCTATCTTATCAAGTAGTACTTTGCGGCCTACTTTATCAAATGCTTTACTGAAGTTCAAGTAAATTATATCAACAGCATTCCAATGGTCCACTAATTTTGTCACTTTGTCAAAGAATGCAATAAGATTTGTCTGGCATGGTGACAAACCCATGTTGGGTTTATGACAAACCCATGTTGGCTTTTGGTTCTGACTTTGTTTGCCCCTAGATGTTTGTTGATTTGTTGCTGGATTATTTTTTCCAGAATCTTCCCAGATATTGAGGTCAGGCTGATAGGTCTGTAGTTTCCTGGATCTATTTCCCCCCCCCCAGTTTTGGCTAGCAAGGTGCTGCCTTCGCATCTCTCCCCCCACTGCCACCATCATCAAGGACAACTACAATGCTGATCCGGCCCTCGAAGAAATCCAGTTTGGTACCCCTGGATTAGACTGTTTTTTCCCCGTATAAAGACAGGTGCATAAAATGAGTTTAGTAGCTCTGCTGTCAGATCCGTGTATCTGCCATTCTTCAACGGAAGAAGAAGGGGGGCGGGGAGGAAATTGGTACAAGTAATCCTTTTTGATGTAACTTGAATATCTTAAACCTTATATTGAATCTGTATAACTTGCACATGATATACAACTGGAGGACTGGAGCCAGATGTCTAGAAACTTGTCACCTCTTAGATAGCAAGAGGAGAAGGGACCATAAAAATTCCAGCTCTGGAAGATACTCCCTGGGAAACTCTTCTAAAATACATTCCCAGAAAAAAAAGGGGGGGGGGGGAACTAACATGTTGGTTCTTTGTTTGACTAAATCCACATCAGAATAAGGGGAGGGGTTCTAACTCCCTTTATCTATTACTGTATGCCTGGAAGCATCTTAGATTCTGCTTTGACTAGTGATGGATTCACTTCCTTACAATAAAGAATTCCTTTTGAAGTACCTAGCTTTCAGAAGTTCATTCTTTTCGGTTGAAGGGGAAAAGTCCGGTGCTTACATCTGCTTTCTTCCAGTTGCTTGTCACCTTCTTGCCATTTTCTCCCACTAATGAAAGAAAAAAGTTTCTTTGACTTTTTTCTTTTTTCTTTTACATGTTGAAAGAAGCTTTGTTGTTGTTGTTGTTGTTGTTGTTGTTGTTGTTGTTATTTTTTACTTTTTTTTTAAAACAAGTTTTATTAATTTTTTCAAAAACAAACAAATCATCATTAGCCATTACATACTTAAACCTTTTTCCATTATAAATTTAACAAGTCAGATAAAACCTTAATTCTATTTTAAACCATTTCCATAAAGCATACAAAAACCTCTTATCCAGTTTCTCTTTACCTCTCTTTACTCTTATTCAGTTTCATTATTATTGTTTCATCTATTTCTTTCTGACTTGACCACCATCATTCCCATTCTATACTTCTGCAAGGTTCTACTAATTCTCCCAAAAACATAAACACACAACACATATAACATAAAAGAAAAGAAAAAAAATCTTTTAGGAAAGTAACTTGGCCCCAGATATCTCTCTCTTCATGAACTTCAATTATATTCATGCTCATCTTACATATCATTACTTATTTTATCTACCATTCTAAGTCTTCTATATTAACTTCTCCACACATTTCGCTCTTCTTAATTCTATCTTAATTAATCCATCTTAATTTGAATCATTACATTTGTATCTTTTGTCCATTCTTTATTGTCCCTTATAATAAAAAAGAGAGAGAATTTCTCCTGAAATCACTAATCAGAGTATGATGCCTTTCTGTCTCCCCTCTAAATTAATCAAATTAACATTTAAAATAACACCCAGTACCCAATCCGATTCTGCTTGGTACATTCTATCTAAATAGTAAATCCAAAATAATTAAATACATAGTTAAACAGTAAATCTAAATGTTGAATCTTATAACATTCCCATTGTCTTTTCCAAAAACAAATGCTATAATAAAAATTTTATAATAACATCAATATCATAATCTTATTAAACTCTTTAATTAAAACTCAATATTCTAAACCTTCCCTTTAATATTATTAAATTTAAAATCAATCATTACTAAACATTTCAACATTTTAATCTTTTATCAACTCTTAAACCATTTTAATTTTCTATTTCTAATACAATGCTACAATATCATCTTATGTACCTTGCAAAACCTTTTTTAAAGAATTTATACTTTACCCTTTATCCCTAAAAAAGATTCCTTTTTTCCCATCTAATTTCAAAACTTTGTAGCTTTTCTCCACCATTTTCCTTCCTTTCTTCCCCCACCAAACCTTTCTACCCCCCATTCTTCTAGCCTCTGCCTTACTGGCTTCCCTTCTCTGTTGTGTTCCTTTTCCCTTTTGTTTACTATCATTATGTTGCTTTTGCACCTTATTTTTCCCCTTCTTAAATGTTTTTTTAGATCTTAAGTCCTTCATTTCTCTTCCTTTCCGTCTTCCTTCTTTCTTGGTTAAATTCTGAAATTCATTAAAGATGGCTTCTTCCTCTCCTTCTTCTTCTTCTGCTGTCTTCATCTGCTGTAATGTTTGTTGATAGTTAGCAAGCGCCATTTCTAAGAAAAGGAAGGCTTCCCTCACAGCATCTCCACCATTTTTTTTTGTTTGCTCATATTCTTTTCTCAGTTTCTCAACAGAAAAAGCCATTATAAATCTTTTCTTCTCTTTTTTTTCCCCTTCCGGTTTGTCGGCTTCGCGAGCGGCAGGGATTTGCGACTCTGCGCGATCCCTGCCGCGCTAGCCGTTTTTGGTGCTCCGATCCGGATGGGTTCGGAGCTAGGCTACCCTGCAGGGGTAGCTGAAGATAGGGGATCCGGGAAGGGGTTTGGGGTGTTGCAGACCCCTCCCGGCCGGCAGAACCCCTTTTCCCAAGACGGTGCAGCGGCGGTCTGCAATGGCCGCCACAAAGAAGCTGGCAGCCGGGTAAGAATGCGCAGGAGGAAGTGGAGAAAGCTTTTGAAAAGAGAAAGTTTTTCTTGGTCCCCGGGACTCTAAGATATATTTAACAAAACTCCTGGAAATTATGGCTTTCTGAATGATACCTTCTAGAAGAGAAAATAAGCGGCAGCTTGGTGGTGCTGAAAGGAAAGTTTACTCTCCTTCTCTACGGATTTAACAAGTGGATATTAAGAAACCTATTTTTTTAAGGTAAAAACTGGCTTTAAGTGATAAGTGAGAAAGGAGAGGACTAAAAAAAATATTTGTGTGCTAAGACTGTTGGAGGAGATGCCTTAAGGATTTGAAGACTGAAATATATTGCAATAAGACTTTAAGAAACAGATTTGTACTTTCTTTTCTTCTGATTGATACTACCCCAGGAAGAGAAAGTGAGAACTTTGCCTTGGCTTGGACTGATTGATAACTTTGGGACTGTTTTATTTTTATTTATTTTTTTGAAATATCTTGGTTGTTGTAGGAAGAAAGAAGGAGTTATTTTTTACTTTTGTCGCAAGCCTTAGTTCATTTTGAGACTTAGCTGTCCTCAATTCATCTTTGCATGCTCGGGCAATTCGCTGAAATTCTGTCTTATTTATGTTCGTTCCCCTCTTTCCACTTATTTTTTTAAATTCTTTTTGTCTTTCAGTTTATCAGAGAATTGGTTATGCAGCCATGCTGGTGTCTTTTGAGAGCTGTTATTTTTCTTCTTCATTGGTATTGTGCTAGAATAGGCTTTTTATAATCTCACTTTTTTAAAAAAATTCAAGCTTCTTGAGTTATTTTCCCCTTGAAGATTCTCATCCATGGAATCCTTCCAAAGCTCTCTCTAAGTTTAGTGCAATTAGCGCCCAAAAGTCTCATTTGACTTTCCTCTATTGCTTGTGCTTGCATAATGTTGAATATCAATAATGCACCTCCCCCAAGGTTTCTGTAGCTTCAACACCTTCATCATTTCATCTCTTGTTAGTGAGAATTAAGTCCAATATGTCTGATGTAGTTCCATTCTCTACTTTTTGGGTCTGCTAGCTTGGTCAGAAACCTTTTGATCTTCCACTTGGTGCAGTTTGTCTTCCAGTTGATGTCAGGGTAGTTAAAGTCCCCAATTGCTATTGTGATGTGCTTCCTACATACCTTAGTTAACTGGCTAGCAAAAAGTTCATCTATTTCCGCTGTTTGGTTTGGTGGCCTATAGCACATATCTATGGCAGTCTCGTTTCTCCCCCTTTTATATTGACTCAAATGCATTCAAGACAGTTTTCATCATTGTTGTGCTCTATTTCTGTACAGATGTAATTATTTCTTATATATAGTGCAACTCCACCTCCTCTTTTATTTGGTCTATTTCTGTTAAATAATCTAAATCCCTCTAGCTGTATCTTCCATTTGTGGGTTTCATCCCACCAAGTTTCCGTAAGGGCAGCCATATCATATTTGCCCTCATTTACTTGAATTTCTAATTCACCCTGTTTATTCCTCATCCTCTGTCAGTCTGTGCTCCCTTCAAATCCCAAGAAAGAAATACTCAGACTCAATGGGTTAGAGCAAAGTTATTCTTTTACTGGAGAATAAAGTGAAAGCTACAGATTTAATTCCGAATCTGAGAAATTGGCGCGCAGATCACATATACAAAGGGATGGAAATGCTCCCACCCCCCAAAGTCTAAATGAGTCTTCCAATTAAAAGTTCTGAATACGATCATGTGACCATCTCCAGGTGGTGATGAGGCTTCTGTCCGTTGACCTTGACATATTTTGATAAAAGTTCGCAGTTGCGCAAAAGGGGATAGAAGCTAGCCAAGAAATGGAAAGTTAAAGACAGGAATCCCCCTCCCCTTGCTACCCACAGCAAAAGGAATACAAAACACCTCCAGCTTTCTTCCCCTCCGAGTTCCCCACTCCCTCCGTTGCTAATGACAGCCGAAAGAAATAGATTTGCATAGCAGCAAAGAAGATGCAATAGTTAGGAGGCAGAATATATATATTATGGAAGATATCTTGAGGCTGACATCCTCTGTGCATTGGTATATTGACATTTGAGTCCTTTTTGACTGACCCTGTGTTTATTTTCTACATAACCTGTGCTGTGCCTGGGTTCTCCTATTTCCTTACCACATTTATACAATCTAGTATTTGTATTTTGCCATTTTAATTTTATTTTAAAGTAGTATGATCTTTATACCGTGTTTTTCACATAATAAGGCCGGGCCTTATTTTTTTGACCCCCGAAAAACGGCTAGGCCGTCTTTTTGGGGGTGATTTAATTCCCCCTTGCATCCTCGGGTGGGTGGGCGGGCAGCGACAGCTTGGATGTTTGGGAGACCTTCGGGTTTGGGCCACCGTTGCTTTCCCTTCTCCCTTGCTGCCGCGGCGTTAGAGCAACGCCGCGGCGTTTGGCGCAGCCACGTGCGGCCAGTCAGGGCTCCTCCCTGCAACCGGAGCCCTGAGGAGACATTTGGCTTCAGGCGCTCCCGTCGCCGCCTTCCCTTTGCTTTCGAAGGTAAAGCGAATTATTTTAAAAATGACACCCTACTACAACAAAGCCTCCCCTGCCTGAGAGGGCAGCCCTACCCCACATGGGGAGGCGAATCTCCCGGGGCCTCTTCGGTTCCTCCCCGACCTCCCTACAGTGCGCACCTCTGACGTGCCGGTCCCTTCAGCCCAGCAAGCTCTTCCACCTCAAAGAAAGGCCAGGCGGGCGGTTGCGAAGCAGCGGCAGCAGGTCCGAGCCACTCGCAGCGGAAACAGCCACCACCCTTAGCCCAACGTGGGGAGAACGACCAAGGTTAGCGCCCGCCAGCCCATCCTTCCCGCCTTTGAAGGCACCTGCACCGAGCGCCTCCGCGGCTAGCCTAGCCACGCCGCTTTAGGTAAAAATTTATCTTTTCTTTTAGGTAAATCACTTCATTTTTGTTTTTAGATTTTGAGAAGGTGCATTTGTATTTTATACACTTCCAACTCACGGTAATCATGCAATGTATTCTTAAGTACTTTTCTAAACTGCAGTTGATCTGTATAAAGAAAAGCTCTTTAATTTAAATGAGCACCCCATCTACCAAAACTGATAATGATAATAAGCAACAGATCAGCTCCACTGAGATAATCAGGCAGATTGTTTTAAAGTTCAGTACTCAGGATAGCTCTATCAAACTACAGTACTGTTACAATACAGTGTTGAATCATATAAAATGCTATAGTTAGGATTATTATACAGGAAAACTAATGTCAAGTGCTGCTTCAGCACAATTATCATTCCTATTTTAGGGGTGGGATTCTACCAGTTCAGACCAGTTTGGGTTTGTTATGATTCTGCGCAGTTCAGAGAACTGGCAAATTGTGCCACTGGCTGCCCTTCCCCTCCTTCCTCACTCCACTCCTTATCTCGCATGCGTGCCATTGCTGCCTGCTTTCTCCCGTCTGCCATCGCTTCCTGAAGCCAGAGCCAGCCATCCGCCGTGGCCCTGCCTGATCTCCCTGGGTGAGTGAGACTCTGCAAGCCCTGGTCACCTACCTGTTGCTGCCGCTGCCCGCCCCAGTTGAGTCCTGACTCCCGGGCTGCCCACCCACCATCCTCGCCCGCTATTGCTGCCTGTTTTCCATTGCGGTCCTGCCTGATCGAGGCTCTGCAAGCCCCGGTTGCCCATCGCAGCTGCCGCTGCTGCCAGCCCCAGTTGACTCCCAACTCCTGGGCCACCGGGCCACCATCTTCACCCGGCCGCCACTGCTGCCTGCCTTTGCGATCGGTGAGTGAGCAAGCAAGCCCCGATTGCCTACCTGCCGCCGCCGCCAGTCTTGGTTGAGTCCCAACTCCTGGGCTGCCTAGTTGCCTTCACTGCCACCTTCACTGCCTGCCTTACCCAGCTGCCATCTTCACCTGGCTGCCATTGCTGAAGGTGCTGCCGCAGATCGGTGAGACAGCCGCCTTTGCCAATGATGCCCACTCCTGCTGCCTGCCTCGCCTGGCTGCCATCTTTGCCCACCTATTAGAAAAAAGCAAAGAAAAAACAAGTATCAACAAAATATGCAACAAAATAAGTTTTATTTATTTTATGTTTTTATTTATTTTTTAAGAGTATATTTTGTTTTTATTCACAAATAATATTGTATTGTCAGGACATATCATTTAGGAAGAAGCAAAGGAAAAACAAACAGAAGTATCAACATATAACAATAGTAGTAGTATAACAAAATAATTTTAACTACATTTCTCTTTGTATTGGCTTATTTATAATTGGGTTAATTATATTAACATGTTTATAATTATCAACCCTCTTTGTATTTAATTCAAACAGTAATGATTGTTCTACGCCTAATTTCTACCTCTTATCTCTAACCACTTTTTTTAAGAAGCATAAAAAATTCAATACTAGTACAGTTGGGTACAGTTAATTTTATGTAATGATAATGACAATAATATTAATGAGTACATAACTGTTTCTCCATTTTAATGAACTTTCCTTAAATAATTGGTCTTTTCTTTTATACTTTTAGATTTTTAACTTCTGTTTCTGTTAACCATTGATAAAACAAATCCCACGTTAAGTATTCAAAATCTCCTTCTTGATTTTAAGTATTCTAATCTATCCATTTCTGCACATTGTAATATTTTTAATTACATTTTCATCTTTGGAAGTGGTGGCTACCCTTTTTGGGCTCTTGTACCAAAAATTGTGCATGTGCTTGCACGCTCGTGCTCACATGCCAGCACCCAGAAGGCAATGCGCGCCCCCGCACACACACACCCTACACATGCACGCGCAATCCCACCCCAACCCCTGCCACCCCCTTACCTGCACTGCGCCTCACAGCTGATTTTCGGCCAGTTTGAGGCCTTTTTCGGCCTCCCAAAGGCTTGAGGAAGGCAGGCTTCTACAAGCTGTGTAGGCCGAAATCTAGCCCCGTTTCATCACTTCTGGTTTTTTTCAGGAAAAACTTTATGAAAGTTTATGAAAATTATGAAAATCTGTTACTCTCTTCTCTGACCTGCAGGAACAAGAAGATTGTTTTGTTTGAATATGTGTTTGGTGTTTGATTTTACAGTTAAGTAACTTTGTGGTGATTAGACTATTTTCTATTTAGTTTGCCTTTGGATTTGTTTACTTTGTTTACTGTTTATTTATGCTTTTAATCATATTATTAGGCACTACCCAATTGGATGTACTAGTACATGTACAAAAATAAGCAAACTTGGATCTATTATGGTAATTCCATGGGTGTCTAGGTTTCCTGTGAGCAATATTGCTCACAATTATTATGTTTATGACCAGTGCTTATCTAGTTATCTCAAAAGGTTTCATGGATGATGAAGTGGGCTGTACAAAAGGAAAAGTTATTGGCACATGTACTAGTAAAAGAGACCTCCAATTTTCAGAAGAATAAGTTTTGGGACTGACATCTGATCAGCCGCAGTGGCGCAGTGGTTAGAATAAAGTACTGCAGGCTACTTCTGCTGCCTGCTGGCTGCCTGCAATTTGGCAGTTCATATCTCACCAGGCTCAAGGTTGACTCAACCTTCCATCCTTCCAAGGTCGGTAAAATGAGGACCCAGATTGTTGGGGGCAATATGCTGACTCTGCAAATAAATTTTCAGTATAGAAGTCTAAATGCTACTGCTACAGCATTCTCTGACAACTTACAGATTGAATAAAAATTCTATAAGAGTAGAGATTACATTCATGACTAAAACCCACATATAGAACTATCCTTTCTATATGACAAGTCTCATTTGTTGTTATTAACTGTGAAATATAAAACATATTTGTTATTCACTTTACTGCACCAGGAAGTTAGAGTTCCCATTAATACAACTTAATTGTTGATGTTAGTTGTTGCCTCATTATTGCTGCAGCAATAAATTTGTCTAGATGGTTTCACTTAGTAAAAGATAGATATGAAAAATCTTCCATTCTTCCAGATGAACCTAGTTAAAGGGATTACATCCTTTCAAAGTTACACTGAAAGACATATTGAATTGTCTCAATTTCCTTAAATTCACAAGTGCAAAGGTTTGGAACTACAGGAATTTTAGTCTATCTGCCAGATAATAGTATTGAAATATGTTATGCCTGATCCTGAAATATGTTATGCCTGATCCTTTAGCTTTTACAAGCTAAAGGAAGTAAAGGTAGAAATACCTTGCTAGTTCCACAAAGCCTACTTTTTTTAGCCTACTTCCGAAGCTCTGAGAAGGGAAGCTGACTTCAGACTGGTGTTCAGAGTAATCCAATGTTTTCTCTTCTCTTTTAATTGATTTTATTTGACTATATTTATTGCTCAGCTGTGTAAACTGAGATTTTTATTCGATTTTTTTTCATTCAATTAAATAAATAATCAAGAATTCTTAAAATGTTATTTTTAGGCATTGATGGTGCCGTAGTGAAAGTTCAAGGAGCCAGAGGATTGCCTCCTTCACAATTTTACAAGGTTCTTTTTCATTGATTTACAATTACATGGACTAGAGTTAGGTTGGAGATAATGTAAAACTATTACGATTGAAAAGTTTCAAGTGTAATTTTTGTCATATTTTAAAAAATGTACCTATGATTTAAAGTTAAGAAGCTTTAAATTGTTGAAATGGGGTTGGACTAGAACAACAGTCCCCAACATTTTTGGTTCCATGGTCCAGCAGGGAAGAGGGGATGGTTTTGCACATGCAAACATAAGCCTGCAAATGGAGCTTTGCATGCCCGCCTGTTGCTTGCATAGCTCACTTCCCAATGGACCACAGCCTGGTATTGTTCCATGAACTGTGGTTAGGCACCCCTGGACTAGAAGAACTTCCATAGTCCCTTCCAACCCTGTATTTCTCTTATTCTGAAATATATTTGCTTTGAAGTACAGAGTATATGGAATATAAGTAACATTTCATTAACAGAACAATACAATCTATATTGAATGTTTATAAAAATAAATGAAATATCTGGGAAGCAACAGAATTCTTTGCAAAGGCCAGTATATGTGCAGGACAATTAGCAGAATGTGTGCTCTCAATCAAAGTTCCAAACATCAAAAAATGAAGGCGGCTTTAGTCATGTGACCATAGCCACTATCTTCCCCTTTTTGATCCTCCCCTTAGGGGTCCTTACATTTGTGATTATTAAATTTAAAGGTCTTGGCTCTTGAATTCTTTGGAGGTTTTACAAGAATAATATAATAAGCTCTTTATTAGTTCCATAAATAAGCTTAGGTTTTAACCCTTGGTATACTGACAACATAATTTGCAATGATTCTATTAGTTTATTATTACTACTATAATAAAACAGACTATGGTTATTTGATAAATTTCATAACCATAAAATTGAATTTTTATATTTCTAATCAGAGATTGTCTAATTAATTATAAATCCTTTGCAACTACTCCCCCAGGTAAATGCCACTTATCTTGATGGATTCAGAGCAACAGCCTGCTGCCCAATGGGAGGACCAAGAGCAATAGAAAAGGGAAAAAGAATGTCTGAAAGTATTTTGGAAAGGTTAGATGCTAATGCATAATACATTTCCCAATTGATTTGTTATAAAACAGTAAATTATTATTTGGTCAGGATCCTAAAATGAAACTATTTCAAATGATGAACAGTGTCATATATACCCAGTGTTTCAAATAATGTGTTACTGTTATTGTGTTATAAATTATACATTCATGTCTATCATCATCCATAAATGTTGTTAAAGGGAGAGTGATGGTTTTCAAATCCTAAATAAATGGGTGCCTAGATTTCCTGCAAACAATGACAATATGATTGTCCCCTGCAATAAGACAAAAGAGGTAAAAATCTGGACTGGTTTCCAACATTTTTTTATTTCATGTTTTCCAACTATGGTTAAAAAAAGGGCCAATGATGAGGAAGTGCTTGAATCCCAAAAATTCACATAGCAGTAAAGACCTTCAAAAAACATCAAAGGACAAACTCAACCAAAGTTAGTCACTCTTTAGTTATTTATTTATTTCCCTTCAAAATTTACAATGAAAAGGTGATCTAAAATCAAATTTAAAACAATTAAACAATTAAAATAAAGAAAATGAAGAAATAAAAAACAATTAAAATAAAAGCTTAGACAAAAGGAGTATTTAAGGGTCCTTTCAAAAACCTAAGAAGAGGTTAGGTCCTCAATTTTTACAATTTAAAGACCAGAATTTGCAACAGAAAAGGCTTTATTCCATACTACCATTAAATGAATTTGCAGTATCTGAAGTTCTTTAGATAATATCTACAAGGAAATATTCTGTCCTACCCTCAAAAGGACGCTATAGAGCACCGCACACCAGAACAACTAGACACAAGAACAGTTTTTTCCCGAAAGCCATCACTCTGCTAAACAAATAATTCCATCAACACTGTTCAACTATTTATAAAGTGTACACTACTATTACTGTTAATCTTCTCATCACTCCTTATCACCCATCCCCTCCCATTTGTGATTGTAGGACTGTAACTTTGTTGCTTGTATCCTTACGATTTATATTGACTGTTTCCTAGTATGATTTGATTGTTGATTGTACCCTATGACTATCATTAAGTATTGTACGTTATGATTCTTGATTCTTAACGAATGTACCTTTTCTGTATGTATACTGAAAGTATTTACACCAAGACAAATTCCTTGTGTGTCCAATCACACTTGGCCAATAAAGTATTCTGTTCTATTCTATTCTATTCTATTCTATTCTATTCTATTCTATTCTATTCTATTCTATTCTAACCTCAAATAATCTTTTCTTATCTTTTCTTTTATGTATACTGAGAGCATTTGCACCAAGACAAATTCCTTGTGTGTCCAATCACACTTGGCCAATAAAGAATTCTATTTTATAAGGCAAATTACATTGGTACCAGTTATTACCATATGTTATGGTAATTGTTTTCCAGAAAGGAATGCTTTTGGCATACCAACCAGAGCTTATAAAAGGATTTCTGGAAATCACAATCTACCGTGTTTCTCATATAATAAGGCCGGGTCTTATTTTTTTTTGAGCCCCGAAAAAATGGCTAGGTCATCTTTTCAGGGGTGACTTAATTCTCCCTCCGTTGCATCTTCGGGTGGGCAGCGATGGCTTGGATGTTGACCTCGGCGTTGGTGGGGCACTTCGTATCGGGGTCAACGCAGGCAGCACCATATCCGAGTGTGCAACAAAAGTACTTCCTAACGGCAAGCCCCCACCACCATTCCCCCATTTCGCATGTTTTAATATAGGCCTTAATTTGGGGGGAGGGGCTTAATTTCATTTCATGCCTATAAAACATGCTGGGACTTCCTATTGGGGGAGGCCGTATTGTTGGAGAAACAGGGTACTAGTTTATAGCTTGATGCCTTTAACCAGAACACGAGGCTGGCTCTTGCAGACTGATGTTTTTACTTATGATTTTATTATATGTGTCCAGTGCTGTGATATAATGTGAGGTGGGATAAAAATACATGCAAATAAAATAGAAAAAGCAAAGATTGTATTTTTTTTTTCAGGACACGGATTATGTTTCATCAGCAGGGATATCAGGACTACAGTGCAGTTAACCTACAGATTTTAGGTTCTGAAGAAACATATGGACCTCATGCAAAGCAGAACATAGACGGTGTAAGTATGAAATGGATGGGCTTCAGGGATTAAGAGGAAGTCAAAGATTACACCTTTGCATTCTTCCTTCCCTTTGACTCTCCTCCATCATTTCACTTTCTTCATAAAGAAAAAGGTAAGAAGGCTGAATGGAAATAAAGATAAATATTTACAGAGAATGCTTCTTTTGTTTGTGGACTCTAATCTGCTATTCTTAGATAGGAACCTGGGCAGAAATGCAAGTTTGAGCCTAAGCATCGATAAGAATAAAGTCATTTTCATTAATGATAATTTATTTTTATTTATATAACACAGGTCTTCAGAGTATATTGTTTTTAGAGAAAGGTATAAGCTGTCTAATAAAACAATTGGGTTAGAAATATTTTAAAGAAGAGCTGTGGCCATTAGTCATCAGTGCTGAAGGGTGTTTGTTTTTATTGTTTATAATAATTTGTTAATATATTTTTATATTACAAACTGCTGGGACTGGTATAAAGATTGTTGATAAATAACTGCTTAGAATGTTAACAACCAGTTCTAGCGAATAGGTGCGAACTGGTAGAATCCCACCCCTGAGTATAAAGATATGCAAGTGGCCTCATAATTTATTGTTATCTTCACAATTTTCTTTTAATTTCATTTAGTAAAATTCTTTATGAAATCACATAACATTATAAATACAATACTATTTCATTGTAATATGGTTTCACTTCAAAATATAATACAATCAATAAATCAAATTCAAGCAAGATGGTTCCCTTATATACAATAGCAAATGTAACACTTACATTATGGCTTCTAAGGGAACCAAAATGCTTGTAAACATTGCAAATTAGTAGAGGCAGAAAGGGAGGAAGTTAGAAACCAAAAATCATTTTAAAAATGTTTTTAATTCGTGTAGTTTGTGTTTTTCCTCTTTCTACTTTATTATATATAAATGATTATAAGTAACATATGTATAAATAATAAGTAACAGTATTGTGAAGAGACAGAAGACAGAAACCAGAAACCTTTTATTGTTTAACAAATAGTTTGATTCTTCAGTTGTTCATTAATTTAAATAACTTTATGCTTATCAAGATTGACATTTTAGAAATCATAGTTAATATTAACTATTTACATATAAATCATACAAGCCATGCTTCTTGATCAACAGTCTAAAGATCATTTTGTATACAGGTCATTCTTGCTTACTGAACATTTAGTGGCCACATATTCAGCATCTGTATGGACTTCTGACAGGATTGAATGATGGTATTTACATTGAAACTCAAAGTTCCTACCATTGCGGCATCCGTGTGATCACATTATTATGATCCTGGAGCTTGACATCCAGCTCCTGATTACAATGTTGCAATGTCCCAGGGTCACATGACCATCACTTGCAACCTTTTTTTGGCAGCTTCCTACAAGCAAAATAAATGCGGAAGATAGGAAGAGATTGCAAATAGTGACCATCTTTGCTAACCCATGATGATTACAGGTTAACACCAGCAATCTAAAGTGCCAGAATTTCCCTTGTTAAATGCTGCAGTCATGTGACATTGTTCTTTGTGACCGCAATTTAATAACAGTAATTCTGGCCCTAATTGCATTTATTAACCAAGGACTACCTGTACACATTATTTCTATTGCTAGATCATTACTTTTAATATCTTTATATATATATATAAAAGTGAAATACCACTCACACAGGATCACGAAATCTCCAGAACTGTAAAGCCTACAAACTTGAAATTTGGCACGTATGTTCCTCTTGGCTTCTAGATGCTCATTAAGAAAGGATTTTTTGAAATGACTATCACAGTATTAGTATTTCGTATATTATTATTAACACGCTCTGATGCTAAGGAGTTCTACTCCACTTCCCCAGCTGAAAAGAACTCTGTTCCAACTGCCAGTTTCCTCACATTCTGTTACCTTAGTCACTTCACAGCCATTTGCAGCACTCAGGTGACCCAAGGACATAGACAAACCTCCAAGTTGCCTCAACAACTCTCTAAAGCAATGCAAACTACACTTCCAAACAGGAAGCTACTTTGGCATCAAAGGTTGTAGTATTTTTATTACCCACCATTCAGTTAGAGCTGAAGAAGCTCCTTGGATAAGAAAAACCAGAAAGTGCAGTTTCCTCAAAAAAAAAAAACACCTTTTGGAACAACAGTTGGAGGATCGTATTTTACAACACTTTTGCTGGATGGATGGATGGATGGATGGATGATAGAGAGATGGATGATGGAGAGATGGAAAGGAATGGAATGCAATGGAGAAAGGAAAGGAAAGGAGAAAGGAAAGGAAAGGAGGAAAGAAGGAAAGGAAAGGAGGACGGGAAGGGAAAGGAGGAAAGAAGGAAAGCCTGGGCTCCTGCATAGCCCGATCACAAAGTTTTGTCATGAAGCATGGGTATCCAGCTAGTTTAACATAAGGTTTAGTAAGAGTGCTCAGTTACAAATTTTACAGAATAATGACAATTTCTTATTAAGGTTCCGGGAAGTAGTATATAGTTTAAGTTACTGCAGCTTATGATTTCTGATTCACAGTTTAGATTTTGCTTTTCACTTTTAAAATAATTGTATAGTAAACAAATTCCTGTTTGTTCTATTAACCTGTCTTTTCTCTCTTCTAATATTTCAAAACAGGGTCCCAGAGAAATTGTTATTTGGCTTGCTGTATTTCATAAACAGAAAGAAGCATTAGAAATCTTTTCCAGAGAGATTGCTCCAGCTGGAACAGGAATGGGTACATCTTCAATTTCTAACTTTCCCTATTTGACAATTCAAAGTCATCACATTTGGGTTTTTTTTTTGTTTTTTTTGCTATTGTACTTTACAAATGATTTCTAATTAATTCTAATTAAGCTGTAGAAAAACTTGTGGTCTTTTAATTAAAAAAAATAAGTACTAATGATTAAAAGGGAATTTTATATATGGGCAGAAAACTTTCAAATTTTTAAAAAACTTATATGTGGTGATTCCCTGGCAGATTTATTCATTGTTAATTTCATTAATGAAAACAATTAATAACTTTCAAATTAATACTTCATGTATTTATTCAAAATCAACAATTTAGGAATTGTTAGCCAAACAAATGTTTGTATTTACAAACCATTTAAAAGAATTGGTTCTGAAAAATATCAGCATTTAAAAGTTGAGTGGAAAACAAGGTTTTCATTAGTGTGCTTCACACATTACAGATGGATCAGAATACTGGATCTGTGTTTTGGCTTACTATGTTATATAAATCCAAATATGTTTAAGGACAGCTTCAGAGTGACCAAAAGTGTTGTACTCTTCCTCCCACCTAAACCAATTAAGGGCCCCATCTTGTTGAAGAAAAGGAGCCAGTGAGTGGTGGGATTCAAATAATTTAACAACTGGTTCACCCAGGGTCAGGTTAGCCAACATGGGAGGCATGGCCCATCCCCGTCCTCCAGCTCCGCTGCACATGCGAGACGAGCCGCCCATGAGGGCCAACCTGACACTGGGCAAACCAGTTGTTAACTTAATCTTAGCATACCACAGTGCACTTCCCATAGCAGTTTTGGAGGGCCAAAACAAAAATACTACTACATGAGCTGAGACTGTGCCCCTGTGGACAAGGGGCCATTGAAGCTATAGCTTCACATCTTGCTGTACTGTATCTTCTATAAGGACTTACAGACTCAATTTATAACACCATACCTAATAAAGTATCCAGGAAATACTGCTCTTTTTATGTGAAACTACTGCTGTCAGATCAGTACAAATGATTTTGTCTTTAAATGTGGCCAAATTTTGCTCTGTGAAAATTAGGTAAAGTTTAATTGCCCACTGATAATCCACCATCAACTGTAATATATTCTGTTTGCCTTTTATTCTATTTATTATTATTATTGTTTTAATGCTTTTTTATGGTACTGGTCTATGGCCGTAATAAAGATTGATTGAACCAACAGAACATGAGAACACAAGCGAGCAGTTAGACAAGGAGATCCAAACTCATTGTAGCCTCATGCAGCAATTGACAAAGACATTAATTCAATTTTGCAGTACTACAAATGTTGGATGAGCAGGACAACAATAGGCAGAGAAATGATCGAAGCCCCTTGTCAATCAGCAGGAACATCAACTTATCAGACACTTAGGAGATGAGGGCGCAGCAGTAGAAGGAAACAAAAATCAATGATTTATGTCATCATTAAGCTTGAAAACTTGGAATAAAAAATCTTTGGTCCCAATAATCAACTCAGATTGGATCCTGCAATGTTAATCTGAGACATTTACCTTCGTTTGTGAGAATTAGAATAATATAATAACTAAGAATCTAAGTTTTGACTTGGAAACATTCTACTTCAGAAATTATTTTCATTGTAAATATATAGTTCATTTTGCAAGCTGTCGTATTTAGGGCCATAAACCTCAGTGAACTGAAGCAATGTCATAAAGAGTGATGGGGTCATGTAATCCTCTTTTGTGAATCCGCTTCTGACAAGCAAACTCAACGGGGAAGCCAGATTCACTTAATAACAATGTTACTAATTTGACAACTGCAATGATTCACTTAAAAATGTGGCAAGAAAAGTCATAAAATGGGGCAAAACTCACTTAACAAATTTTTCATTTACCAACATAAATTCTGGGTTCGGTTGTGGTCGTAAGCTGAGGACCACCTGTATTTGTGTGTGGCGAAAGAATGTGAACTTCTAGGATTAGCAGTTCATTTGGAAGAGAAATTAGAATAAAATGTTTAGAGTAAAATGATAACCAGGTCTGGGTATAGAAAGCCTGTCCTTATTTAAAGAACAGAATTAATCAGATTAATTAATCAGAATAGAGCTGGAAGGGATCTTGCTCAAGCAAGAGACCCTGGACCATTTCAGACAAGTTATTGTTCAGTCTCTCCTTAAAAACTTTCAGTGATGAAGCACGTACCACTTCTGATGGCAAGCTGTTCCACTGCTTAATTGTCCTCACTGTTAAGAACTTTCTCCTTCATTTCAGGTTGCTTCTCTCCTTGATAAGTTTCCCTTGATTGTTTGTTGTCCTACCCTCTGGGGCTTGGAAATAAGTTGACCTCCTCCTCTTTGTGGCAGCCTCTCAAATATTGGAGTACTGCTCTCATGTCACTCCTAATCCCTCTTTTCTCTAGACTAGCCAAACCCAAATCCTGCAACCATTCTTTATATGTTGTAGTCTCCATGCCAGGGATATCAAACTCCCGGCATGAGGGCCAAATGTGTTACGCGCTAGTCACACCCACGTTCTGTGGGGAAAAAAGGTGCTGATACATCACGTGACGCCGCCATGAGGACATGTATTTGACACCCCTGCTTTAATCCTCCTAGTTGCTCTTCTTTGCCCTTTTTCCAAAGTCTCAACATCTTTTTTGTAATATGATGACCAAAATTGGATGGAGTATTCCAGTTATGGCTTACCAAGGCTTTATAAACCGGTACTTCATGTGATTTTGATTTGCCTTTGTTTATATAATCAAGGATTGTATTAGCTTTTTTTGCTGCTGTCGTACCTTGCTGGCTCTGTGATGACCCAGGGTAGGATACAAAACAAACACAGACACAGAAAACAGGTGAAGCCCCTTTTATTCCTTCACTTTGTTTCCAAGCTCCGAATATTTTTGACGGAAGCCAAAATACTCCACACAAACAGTTACAAGAAGAAGGGAAAAAGCTACACAAACCAGGCAAGATAAGAGCTGGAGGGCGTCCACAGATAATACACACTGGGAAGGACGCCAAACTCAGGAAGGAATCATAAACTGGAAATATTTCCATGCTTTTTTTCCAGCATTCATCCGTATTCTTATTCACTTGTCACAGCTGCAGCCCATGAAGAGGATCAAGGTCCTCTTCCGAGTGGGCCACAGCTCCTGAGATGTTGGAAGGCTGCGATCACGTCCCCCTAGTCCTTTTCTCTAGACTGGCCAATACCCAATTCCTGCAACTGCCCTTCGTATGTTTTAGTCTCCAGCCCCTAATCACCTTATCCTCTCCTCCGTGTGTGCCCTAGGATGGATAGGGGATGGGCCTGGGTCCTCCTCTGACTGCTCAGCCGGCCTCCTCTATAACCTCCAGAGCCACACTTCCACTCCCTGTCAGCTGTCCCTCTTCTCCCTCAGAGTCAGTCTCCACCAGGGGCATGACAGGCTCATATTTAAGTGATCATACACTCGGATTCCAAGGTCCCTCTCACAGTTACTGTGTTTGAGCCAGGCTTTGCCTAATCCATACTTCTACCTTCCATTTTTCCTGCCTAAGTGTAAAATCTTGGTTTTCTCCACATTAAATTTCATTTTGTTGGATAGAACCTATTGTTCAAGTCTGTCAAGGTCTTTTTGGATCCTGAGCTTGTCTTTTGGGGTGTTGGCTATTCCAGCCACCTTAGTGTTATCTGCAAATTTTATGTGTCCCCCTTCTATTCCCGCATCTAAGTCATTTATGAAGATATTGAAGAGTACTGGGCCTAAGACAGAACCTAAGACAGTAATCAGGTACCCCACTGATTATTTCACTCCATGTAGACATAGTACCATTAAGGACGACTTATTCAGTATGGTTTGTCAGCCAGTTACAAATCCATGTGGTGCTGATGCTGTCTATCCCACATTTTTCTAGCTTACCAAGAACTAAGTTGTGGTATGCTTTGTCGAATTCCTTGTGACTATACTATGTCCACAGCATTTTGCTGGTCTATTAGTTTATTCACTTGGTCAAAGAATGTAATAAGATTGGTTTGGCATGGTCTTTTTTAAACAAACCCTTGCTGGTTTCTACTTACACTTTTATTGGTTTCTAGATTTCCATAGATTTGTTTTTTAATTATCTTCTCCAGTATTTTCCCAGGTATTGGTGTTAGGCTAATTGGTCTGTAGTTTCCTGGGTCTGTTTTTTTTCCTTGCTTTTTTGAAAATGGGAACCACATCTTTGAATCTTTGAATCCTCAGATAATACTCCGATGTTCCATGATTTTTGAAAGATATGGTACAATGATTGTGAGATAACATCTTCAGAACTCTGGGGTGTAATCCATCAAGGACCGTTGATTTATATTAGTCAAGATCAGATAGGTGTTCGCTAACCATTTTCTTGCTTATTTTAATTTTAATTTTTAATTTGTGTTTTACAGTCAGGTTTTGGGTAGATTGGGCTCTCTTAGGTTCATACCACTTGAAAAGTTGTACTTATGCTTTCCTTCTTTTATATAAAGGGGGATGTCTATAGTAGTCTGGGATCTGAATAAAAGTTAATTATTTTAAGGTAATAAATGTAATAAGTAAAATATTTCTGGATCTAACAAAGTCACGACACATATAATGCTTGATCAGTCTATCTTCATTTCCTTAGCATACACATTCATTTTATTGTTGAAAACACTAGATATTTAGAACAGCTATGTTAAATATTTGTTCATTTAAAGAAAAGGGAGCGACTGAATAAAAATATTAGTATCAGACAATTTGGTTAAAAAAAGATTTTTTTTAAAGAAATTCATACTCAGGAAACTATATTGGAAAGTAATTATTACCCTTATTTGTTTTGACTAAACTATCATAAGTCTCCATTATCCATTTACAACTGTGAAAATTGTGATAATTACACAGGAAAAATTAAACATTTTTGGGATATATTACATTTACTTCCAATTAACTAATTATACTACTTTGAAACATGTAATACAGTGATATAAGTATAAAAATAAATTACTCAGCCCTTGCGTCTAGGGAAGATGGATGTATTGTTGATTTTAAGTTCATAGAGGAACCTTATAGTGTTTATAGAGGAAAGGTCAGTTTATGGTCATAGTCTAACTGTCATTAAATTTTATTTTCTACCAAACAACAAAGTAAAGGGATATTTTTCTGTACAATTTTAACGTTTACTAAGATAAGACAGCTGTACTCATCTTGATTTTGTTATTGATGGATATTTGCTTTTAAGAGCATTTTTAATATTTTAAAAACATTTCCTTATGCTGCATATCTTCAAAAAATACTGTTTACTAAAATTTAATTCCTCGGGTCATATGTAAGTATAAGTTTCCTTAAGTGCTATTGAAAGTTCAAAGCATGGTTATATTATAAACATGAAAAATCAATTCGCATACCTTGTAGAAAGAAAGCTATATTATTTTATGGTGATCAAAAATCAGGAATTGTCTTGTAGCATCTTTTGAGATTAATAAATGTTATAAAAATTAATAAGCCTTTATGAATACAGTCCCTTTCTTAATGACCTTGGTACTGTCTGAGCTTGGTTGGTTTTTTCCCGACATTTCATTATCCAAACTAACATTAACTAGGTATCTTTTGCATAATATGTAGATATTATTTATATTTGTTTTCTTAAGTTTTCGTGGGTATTTATATGTATGGTATTCAGCTCTGTTCAGGTATTTTCCCACGTCATTATAGTTGTGCTTTTAAAGTTGTAGCGACATTTCGGCAGAATCTCATCTGCCATCATCAGGCTTCTGTATTGTGTTCGTCTGTGAGTCAGACTTTCACTGCCATTTCTGTTTATGTGTCTACTGATGGCTAATTAGTCAGAGTGCCAGGCTTCCAGAAATTCCCTAGCATTTTTAGACTTGAATTGTCTAGGATGGTCAGTGTTTCCCAGTTGAACTATGGTTAAGTTATTGATTTGAGCTGTGAGCTTGACAATTTGGTTGCAAAGGTTTCGTCTCCATTTGATGCGATATCTTCAGTGCGCTTTGGAGTGTGTCTGGGGGTGCACTGGCCTTTAAAGTTACCTTTAAATACCTTTCTGAGTGCTGATCTGATTTCAGGTTTTGTGATGGGCTGGATGTAATTGCTGAGTCATAGCCCTTGGTTTTAAGTGCTTAGACTAAATTTAAGAGCTACTAATATTCAATGAACTGTGGTTAAATTTGTCCAAATGTTGCTGTCTTCTCATTGCTAGTTGGTTCATGTATGCATTCTGTTGGTCTTCTGCCTGTTTCTCCAACATAGTGGCTGTTGCTGTATGTTGTAGATGACTCCTGTTATTATTTCACCCAAGCCCTGTTTTTACCCCAGTGCACCAATTCCCAATTAAAATATTATTGTTGCCTTAAAACATTGTATAGGAAACATTCTAAAAGGCACACACATTTAAGGTGTTGATCACAATTACTGAAAATGAGAATGTACGAATTGTCTTTGAATTTTAAAGTGATTCAACATAAGAAATGTAATTGATATGATAAAGTATTGGAGTGAGGTTGCAAAATATTTTGCATGGTTTTATTTCTAATTTTAAAGGCTTTGATCCTATAAAAGAGCTTGCCAAAATGAAAGCATATTGTGTTGCTGTTGAAAAGCAGAGTTTGATGAAGTGGACGAAGCGGCCTTAGATAAACTGCTTCAATCCCATATAGATAGAGGAAGTTTCGATAGAGTCTCCAATAACTTGTTGAACAGCAAATAGAAGGCAGGAGGAAGTCCAACAAGCCACCACAAGCTTTTTGCTTCTGAGTTCTCTTCAGTTTTGAGTGCATTTTTAAAAATGAACTGGCTAGAAGGTAGTGCTTACAATGTAGAAAGGAGAGGTAACAGTACATGGAATTCTTGTTTAAATGTGAGCAGTATCTATATAAGGGAAAGAAAAGGGCAAAACACTAACTGTGTTTTTAAATAAATCTCCAAGAAAGAGATCATCAGCCTCCATAATACTGCAGCCTCAATGCCCCTCATGTCTTATCCATCAACCTGTCATCACTTATTTTCAAGATATTACTCTAAATTTTCATTATTGAATTATGAATTTAACTCTGTTTTAACTCTGTTTTAACTTTCTACAGTATGTACTTTATTAATTGCAATTGGTTATATTTTAATTACAAATGTTTTTCATTCTTGAGACCCAATATTATTTTTTCTATAAGCCCTGTTATTCATATTGCATAATCTTATATAGTGTAAGTGTTGCTACAAGCCCCAAACTATCATATTATATAATAACCAACTACAGTAGCTCTGTTCACTCATTGTGTAGATTGCATTTTGTTAAATAAACTGCAACAACTGGGTTCACAGATAATCTATAAACAATGCTTGATAACCTATTATGGGCATGTCATGTTAAACTAAAACCAACCACTTTATGGTTTCCCTTGCTTCAAAGTGGTTCAAATAGAAATCAAACCATAGTCTGAATATAACTATGAATAGAATTTCTGCCCTCTAGATCAGGGGTCTCCAACCTTGGCAACTTTAAGACTTGTGGACTTCAAATCCCAGAGTTCCTCAGCATAGCTGGCTGAGAAACTCTGGGAGTTGAAGTCCACAAGTTTAAAGTTGCCAAGGTTGGAGACCCCTGCTCTAGATTCTAATTTTCTTGTAACTTCTCAGGAGTATGTTGTTGGATTGTTTATGTGGTTTAACATTATATCAAAACCAATCCAATGGGACCTAAACATCCATAAAACGATTATCATTGGTGAATTGAATTATTGGCAGTGATTTGGACTTTGTCAGTGTTCCAAAATAGACTTGACTCGGAAATGAAAGTTGTACAAACTAAAATTACTTCCTTTTAAATTTATAGTAACTGAATCTTGCAAGTCTGAACGCACTTCCCCACCTCTCCCCTCTTATCTTTATGAGAACCAGGGAAGGCCTTGTCTGAGACACTTACTCATGTGACAGATCTGCCTTGGATTCAAATTTCTTTTATTTGAGGGTTACAGCTCTTCCTCCTATTCCTCAAGTTTATTCCTTTTTTCCATTCACTCTTTGAACAGTTATGCCTCCTTATGATTATTTTATTTGAGTTGAAGGATTACTCTCAGGACAATGGCCTGAATAGAAAAAGAAAAACAAACAGTTCTTAAAACTTTTATATATGACATTTTATCATGTTGTAAGAATTTTAAAAAAGTCTTTTAAAATAGTTTAAGTTCTATTTCATGTAAATATTCTTGAATATATCTTTAGAGACAATGCAGTATAAATCCATAAATTTTAATTTAAATATTTTTGGAATTGATATTTTTATCAAGAAACATAAAATTGTAATAAACAACTGTTTCTGTGCCTTAAGGAATTCTACAGTGGTTGCTTATTTAAGATACCCTAATAATCTTTTCTAGTTTTCTATATTTGTAATCCAGTTGAAGTAACTAAAAGCCTGATTCCTCCTATTATTAATAAATGCTTTCCTTGTTATTTTTTTATATTCAAAATAATAAAATCTGATGGATAAAATTCCAATACCATAAACAAAATCATTTTAATAACTATGCTGTCCAGTAGTTATTTCTAAAGCAAAACTAATTTGCTAACCCTTATTTCACATCTATTTGACCGGAGGTTGACACTATGATGACAGCTGGTTAAGACAGTTGAGATTTTAAAGTCCTCAGTACATGTAAATATTATGAACAATGACAAGTGTGTTGGATATGTTTCCAACCAATTTAATAGTCAGATCAGTCTTCATTCATGTTTGAGTAGATAATCCTAAAAGATTTGTTATCTCTCAGTTGGGCGGAAATGGCTAAAGCAATTATAACTGACCTCTGCAAGTTAAGTGTTTTGTATATAATGCACAATATTGTACTGAATGCAGAACATTTGGTTTTAATTAGTTTTGTCATCTAAAAAAACCAGATTGTAATAACTTCAATGGCTGGAGCATTGTCAAGAAACAAAAGACTATTTTCCAACATAGGTTTTTATCTTCTGGGCCTCTTATCCCATTTAACTTGGCCTTAGATCTAATTACCATTTTCTGTTTTATGTAATCAAGTTATTCTTACTAGCCACATTCCTTTTCTGCTCATTAGCCAGTCTCTCTCTCATCTCTTTGTGTCTCTTCACTTTTTCTAGTACATTAGAATACCTAGTAATATGGAAGTAAGAACAAGTAATAGTTCCTAGTAATCTCTTGCTTATTGAAATTGCTTATCTTATTATTTCTAGGAATCAATTGTTACTTTCTACCCCATTGTTATTTCAATTTTTTAAAAGAAAAGCTCCCTATGCAGTCATTTGGCTGATATTGATGCTTTTGTGTTTTGTGGAACTGGGAAATATTAACTTCACCTCCAGCTTTTATTATGAGCCATGGTGGTGCAGTGGTGAAGAGTGCAGTATTCCAGGTTACCTCTGCTGATTGCAATTTGGCAGTTTGAATCTCACTAGGCTCAAGATGGACTCAGCCTTCCATCCTTCCGAGGTGGGTAAAATGAGGACCCAGATTGTTGGGGGCAATATGCTGACTCTGTAAACCGCTTAGAGAGAGGGCTATAAAGCACTGTAAAGCGTTGTCTAAGTGTTATTGCTCTTGCTATTTTATCTCTTTTAAAAAAAAATGCAGAACAAAGCTGGCAAAATGAATAATTATTATATTATTATGAATTATTAAAAATATTATTTCCCCCACTTCTAAATCCGTACTGATAGATAGCATAAATATAAACCAGCTTTGCCGCTGTGATTTTCATTAGTTTTATTGAGCAGTAGACTTTTGTGGATTTTGGGGAGGAGTTGATGGGGAAGAGGTTATATTGTCATTTTTCTGGTTCTGTATTTTTTCCACATATATTGTAATAAGTATGAGTTCAGAATTTTTCATTTGAAAGGAGTTACTTTTATACATCCAGATTGAAAGATCTTCATAGTCAAAGCCATTTTTCAGTTTTATAATAACTAAACCTGTACCTTGAAGCAGTTCAGAGTAAGTTTATTGAAGCTATCCTTGCTGTTCCAAGATGTGTTAAGAATGCTGTTCTATATTTGATGACTGTCTTGATATCTGCAGATGCTAGAGCTTGGTACTATCTTTTAAAGCTTTGGTTAAAGCTTTGGTTTTTCCTTCAATGAGTCAGCTCCTCTGCTTATAGAATACCTTACGTGAACCTGTTTAAAAATATTGTTGGCAAACTCTGTTCCCTAGAACTGGAAAGGTGTATCCTCAGGCACTTTATCTGGGACACATAGCTCTTTATATAAATTGCCGACTTCTTAGTTCTTGGGGTCCTTTCAAATGGACATATGCCAGTAATTTTGAAATGTTGCTGAGTGTTACCTTTGGCCAGCCTGGATGCCTTCTTCTTTGCTGTTTTGCTGTGGCTTTACAAAAATATCCCCTTATATCAACACATGTGTCCTTGTAGAGATGCCTTGCTTTAATCCTTCAGCTTTATGCTTTAAAATTGTTCTCGCCAGCTAGACACACACACACACATACACACACACAGGTTTTGGCGTGTTCGGGTCTTTTCCTGTGTAAGATTGAGAGTATCTTGGCGACGTTTTGACGAGGTCCTACTCGCCATCTTCAGGCTGGTGCTTTTGGCTTCGTGCTTGTGCGAGCAAAGCGTGATCGGAGCTGCAGTCTCTCTATAAATACTGGTGGGGACGTGTGGTGTGCTGGCTCTGTTGTAAGTGGGCTGGTTGGCTGTGTTGTTATTTCTTGATTGGTTGATGGAGTTGATGTTTGCAGATTGGTTGGCTTTTTCATAAGAACCTGTGAGGCTGAGGTACTGGCTGTGTGTCTATCAGCCTCCTGTGTTGTAACGACCTGGCTAATGGGCTGTGTGATGACCTTCTGAGTTCTATTGTTGTGACATCCTGGTCTTGTGATGTAATCTCCTGGGTCGTAATGACCTGGGTCATAGGCTGTGTGATGACCTTCTGAGTTCTATTATTGTGGCATCCTGGGTCTTGTGCTGTAATCTCCTGGGTCATTGGCTGTGTTGCAACATCCTGAGGTTTTCTATTTAACCTCCTGAGTTCCGTGATGTGATATCCTGAGCGGATGGCTGTGATGTAACATTCCAGGTTTTCAATCACGCTTTGCTCGCACAAGCACAAAGCGGAAAGCACCAGCCTGAAGATGGTGAGTGGGACCTCGTTTAAACATCGCCAAGATACTTTCAATTTTACACAGGAAAAGACCCGAATATGCCAAGACCTGCATACCTGTACCCATGAAAATCTATATGTATGCGTGTGTGTGTGTATATGTATATGTATATATGTATATATATGTATATATATCTATACAGCATGACTCATTCTGAAATTTCAATTTTTCAACATAAATATGACTTAAAATGTGATCTGTTCTCTATACAAATTCTAAAACTAACTAAAGATAACTTAATTAAACATCAATATTATACTTGTTCATTTATCCATTGAGAAACATGATACAAAACAACATACAGGTAATCCTCAGTTTACAACAATTCATTTAGTCACCGTTCAAAGTTACAATGGCACTGAAAAAAGTGAATTATGACCATTTTTCACCTTTATGACCATTGCAGAATCCCTTTGGTCATGTAATTTCCATTCAGATACTTGACAACCGATTCATATTTATGACAATTGCAATGTCCTGGGGTCATGTAATCCTCTTTTGTGAATCCGCTTCTGACAAGCAAACTCAATGGGGAAGCCAGATTCACTTAATAACAATGTTACTAATTTAACAACAGCAATGATTCACTTAAAAATGTGGCAAGAAAAGTCATAAAATGGGGCAAAACTCACTTAACAAATTTTTCATTTAGCAACATAAATTCTGGGTTCGGTTGTGCTCGTAAGCTGAGGACCACCTGTATTTGTGTGTGGCGAAAGAATGTGAACTTCTAGGATTAGCAGTTCATTTGGAAGAGAAATTAGAATAAAATGTTTAGAGTAAAATGATAACCAGGTCTGGGTATAGAAAGCCTGTCCTTATTTAAAGAACAGAATTAATCAGATTAATTAATCAGAATAGAGCTGGAAGGGATCTTGCTCAAGCAAGAGACCCTGGACCATTTCAGACAAGTTATTGTTCAGTCTCTCCTTAAAAACTTTCAGTGATTAAGCACGTACCACTTCTGATGGCAAGCTGTTCCACTGCTTAATTGTCCTCACTGTTAAGAACTTTCTCCTTCATTTCAGGTTGCTTCTCTCCTTGATAAGTTTCCACTGATTGTTTGTTGTCCTGCCCTCTGGGGCTTGGAAATAAGTTGACCTCCTCCTCTTTGTGGCAGCCTCTCAAATATTGGAGTACTGCTCTCATGTCACTCCTAGTCCTTCTTTTCTCTAGACTAGCCAAACCCAAATCCTGCAACCATTCTTTATATGTTGTAGTCTCCATGCCAGGGATATCAAACTCCCGGCATTAGGGCCAAATGTGTTACGCGCTAGTCACACCCACGTTCTTTTTAACAAAGGGGGGAAAAAGTCCTGATACATCACGTGACACTGCCATTAGGACATGTATTTGACACCCCTGCTTTAATCCTCCTAGTTGCTCTTCTTTGCCCTTTTTGCAAAGTCTCAACGTCTTTTTTGTAATATGATGACCAAAATTGGATGGAGTATTCCAGTTATGGCTTACCAAGGCTTTATAAACCGGTACTAATACTTCATGTGATTTTGATTTGCCTTTGTTTATATAATCAAGGATTGTATTAGCTTTTTTTGCTGCTGCTGTACCTTGCTGGCTCATATTTAACTGATCGTACACTCGGATTCCAAGGTCCCTCTCACAGTTACTGTGTTTGAGCCAGGTTTTGCATAATCCATACTTCTATCTTTCATTTTTCCTGCCTAAGTGTAAAATCTTGGTTTTCTCCACATTAAATTTCATTTTGTTGGATAGAACCTATTGTTCCAGTCTGTCAAGATCTTTTTGGATCCTGAGCTTGTCTTTTGGGGTGTTGGCTATTCCAGCCACCTTAGTGTTATCTGCAAATTTTATGTGTCCCCCTTCTATTCCCGCATCTAAGTCATTTATGAAGATATTGAAGAGTATTACATTATTTGTTTTGACTAAACTATCATAAGTCTCCATTATCCATTTACAACTGTGAAAATTGTGATAATTACACAGGAAAAATTAAACATTTTTAGGATACATTACATTTACTTCCAATTAACTAATTATACTACTTTGAAACATGTAATACAGTGATATAAGTATAAAAATAAATTACTCAGCCATTGCGTCTAGGGAAGATGAATGCATTGTTGATTTTAAGTTCATAGAGGAACCTTATAGTGTTTATAGAGGAAAGGTCAGTTTATGGTCATAGTCTAACTGTCATTATATTTTATTTTCTACCAAACAACAAAGTAAAGGGAATTTTTTCTGTACAATTTTAACGTTTACTAAGATAAGACAGCTGTACTCATCTTGATTTTGTTATTGATGGATATTTGCTTTTAAGAGCATTTTTAATATTTTAAAAACATTTCCTTATGCTGCATATCTTCAAAAAATACTGTTTACTAAAATTTAATTCCTCAGGTCATATGTAAGTATAACTAAAAGTTTCCTTAAGTGCTATTGAAAGTTCAAAGCATGGTTATATTATAAACATGAAAAATCCATTCGCATACCTTGTAGAAAGAAAGCTATATTATTTTATGGTGACCAAAAATCAGGAATTGTCAAGTAGCATCTTTTGAGATTCATAAATGTTATAAAAATTAATAAGCCTTTATGAATACAGTCCCTTTCTTAATGACCTTGGTACTGTCTGAGCTTGGTTGTTTTTTTTCCGACATTTCACTATCCAAACTAGATAACATTAACTAGGTATCTTTTGCATAATATGTAGATATTATTTATGTTTATGTGTCTACTGATGGCTAATTAGTCAGAGTGCCAGGCTTCCAGAAATTCCCTGGCATTTTTAGACTTGAATTGTCTAGGATGGTCAGCGTTTCCCAGTTGAACTATGGTTAAGTTATTGATTTGAGCTGTGAGCTTGACAATTTGGTTGCAAAGGTTTCGTCTCCATTTGATGCGATATCTTCAGTGCGCTTTGGAGTGTGTCTGGGGGTGCACTGGCCTTTAAAGTTACCTTTAAATACCTTTCTGAGTGCTGATCTGATTTCAGGTTTTGTGATGGGCTGGATGTAATAGTCATAGCCCTTGGTGTTAAGTGCTTAGACTAAATTTAAGAGCTACTAATATTCAAAGATATTTCAATGAACTGTGGTTAAGTTTGTCCATATGTTGCTGTCTTCTCATTGCTAGTTGGTTCATGTATGCATTCTGTTGGTCTTCTGCCTGTTTCTCCTACATAGTGGCTGTTGCTGTATGTTGTAGATGACTCCTGTTATTATTTCACCCAAGCCCTGTTTTTACCCCAGTGCACCAATTCCCAATTAAAATATTATTGTTGCCTTAAAACACTGTATAGGAAACATTCTAAAAGGCACACACATTTAAGGTGTTGATCACAATTACTGAAAATGAGAATGTACAAATTGTCTTTGATTCAACGTAGGAAATCTTTCAACCTTTCTTCATATGTTTTCGTCTCCAGGCTTTTAATCATCTTAATTGCTCTTCTTTGCATTTTTTCCAAAGTCTCAGCATCTTTTTTGTAATGTGGTGACCAAAACTGGACGCAGTATTCCAGGTCTGGTCTATGCCTGTGTTTATCCAACCAAGGATTATATTAGCCTTTTTTGGCTGCTGCCGCACACTACTGACTCATGTCTAAGAGATTGTCCACTAGGACTCCAATGTCCCTCTCAAAGTTACTGATTCTGAACCTGGTTTCACCAAATCTGTACTTGTACCTTTGGTTTTTCCTGTTCAGGTGTAAAACCTTGCTTTTCTCCACATTAAATTTCATTTTGTTGGATAGACTTATCAAAATATTTTTAAATCCTGAGCTTGTCTTTTGGGCTGTTGGCAATTCCTGCCAGCTTAGTGTCATCTGCAAATTTGATAGTTCCCCTTCTATTCCCTCATCTAAGTCATTAATGAAGATATTGAAGAGTTGTGGGCCTAAGAAGGAACCTTGTGCTACCCCACTGCTTATTTCCCTCCATGTAGATGTAATACCATGAAGGACTACTTGTTGAGTATGGTTTGTTAGCCACTTACAAATTCATGTGATGCTAATGCTGTCTATCCCACATTTTCCTAGCTTACCAAGAAGTAGGTGGCAGTCTACTTTGTCTAATGCCTTGCTGAAGTCTAAATATGCTATGTCCACAGCATTTTGTTGATCTACCAATTTATTCATTTTGTCAAAGAATGAAATAAGATTGGTTTGATATTATCTGTTTTTAACAAACCTCTGCTGGCTACTAGTTATAACTTTATTTGTTTCTAGATATTCACGGATCTGTTTTTTTTTATTATGTTTCCCAGTCTTCCCAGGTCTTGATATTAGACTGACTGGTCTGTAGTTTCCTGGGTCTTTCCCCACTTCCTCTTTTTTTTTTTTTAAGATGGGAACCACATCAACTCTTTTCCAATACTCTGGAAATTCCTTGGGGCTTGTGATGACCCGGGACAAGGCATGAAGGCCACACAGCCAGCTGAGAGCTCAAACTCCCCTTTAGTGCTCCAACTTTACCCCAAACACCCCCATGTTATGCAAGTCCCAGAGCGTCCACACACACACACACACACACACACACACACACACAGAGAGAGAGAGAGAGAGAGAGAGAGAGAGCCCCTAGCTGTGAGTAGTCCAGCAAAATGCTGTTAACACAGTGGCTTCAAAACAAGAATTCCAGCGAGGCACAGGAAGAAGGAAATGAATCCACGAAGCAAGGCAGAAACAATGAGTGCATGAAGCACGGAAGAAGCAATAAGTCCATGAAGCAAGAAAGAAGCGAGCAGTCTTGCAAACGCCAGACGTCGGCAATGGCATACAAGCTCCACAAATTCAGCATTTGTTCCTGACAAATGCCTCTCCCCACAGCGTTTATTTTAAGTCTCAGTCCCCAGGTGTACCTTGTAAAGAGGGAAGAGACGCTCCCCTCCTGAGTTGTCAGGTTGGCCTGCACTGTTCACCCTCCTCTCCACTCTCCGTGCTCAGGGATCAGGAGGGGATGGTCCTTGCTCATCGCCTGAGTGACATTTTTCCTCATTTCCACTGCCTGCCCTCTCTCGGTCATCCTGCCCCCATTTTTCCCTGCTGGCAAGCTGTCCCAGGTCAGGCGGGTTGCCTCATCCTGCTCTTCCCTGCATTTCTCCAAAACCAACGAGGCTGCCCCCTCAACTTCCATCAACTCCAGCTCCTGTTTGTCCTCCGTGGATTCAGGTTCTGACGGGATTTTTTAAAGATACGATATAATTAGTACAGTAGAAGATAACAGTTTTACGACCACCACTTTTTGCTTTTACACAACAGTGTGTACAAGCCATTTCAATAAGAATAAGCCTATCTGGTTAACAAAAACAAAATCAACGTTTCATTTTTTCCCCATTAAAAGCACAAAATCCAGAAAACAGAAACAAAGTTTGATAACAGAATCAATTTGAACATATCTGCTTCATAATTTATATTAAGAAAATCCTCTATATCATTTTTTTAACCCTAAAGGGAGAAAACACTTTTTTTTGGTTTTGATATTTCTTTAAAAAGTACTCAAGTATTATATATATGTAAAGGAGAAAAAAAGAAGACCCTTCATTTTAAACCCAGAACCCAAAACACAATATTACATTATTCAGCATCATGTAAAAAGACAGAGATCATATATTTACACTCATTTTAAACATACAAAACTAACTTCAAGCTTTCTTTCAATACATATCTATCAAACTTATAAAAGTCCACCCTAACCAATTAAGTCATTAAATTTAAGTCACTCCCTCAAGCTTATCTTTATAGAAAGAAGTCTTTTTCTCATCAGGGGGAGTCTTTTCTTTAAGAAGTTATCAGCCTTATTTACATCCATGAAAAAAAGTTTCCAGTTGTCCTATTAGATGTTGTAAATTAACCTAGAGCTAATCCTTGCAGATTAAAGCTTCCTTCTCTAAAATGACTATCATATGGTTTTTTTCTCAAAGTATTCTCGACTTTGTTAGTATCCATGAAGAAAAAGTCCCAAACTTGACCTCTTGAGAGTTGTGACTTGGTATTCTTGTTTCAGTTGCACTGGGAGGTTTATATTCAAACCATCATCATAAAAAAAAAAAAGTTAATATCAGATTTATATTCCAAAGGTTCAGTTAGGATATTTGCATTGTCCAGCATTTGTAGAGTTGAAACAAAGTGTTGATAATTTTCTACACCTAATTGTATTTCTAGTTCTTTTTTAATATCCTCTGTATAATTAATATCTTCTAATTGATTTATGAAGAGAACAATTTTCTGTATGGACATTGAACATTTCTTGATGGCAGACTCCAGCTCAGGGTTAAACATCTTTGTAGCTCCCCCTGGTGGTCAAAATGTTATTTATTTATTTTTCCTTTTTCTAGTCAATCAGAGTTCATAAAAATCAACAAATTTCAACTACCCACAAAAAAATAATACAGAGCTACAGATTATTTTAAAGATAGTAGATTAAAACCACAACTTCTATCCCTATATTTCAAGCAAAAAATTTCCACATTTCCTTCTTTTGGCTGCTTCTAGCAACCATCTTCCTTGTCGTTTAACAATAAAGAGGACTCAAAAATGGCATTCAGATGTTCAGTAAGGAGTTATAGGCTGTAACTAAAGGGAGCCTCTTTTAACTAATAGAGATAATAGTCTCATGAATTGATTAGGAAATGAAGTGCACAGCTTATTGTCCATTCGAAAAATAAGTTTCAAAATGGCTGTTTTACCCAACAACAATGTGATTTCAACCCACCCATCCCCCCCAGCTTCAACTCACCAGTTATTCTGGAAGCTTGACTTCTAAAACTACTTGAATATTGTTGCTGTTATCGGAGGATCTTGAGGGATGATTCTGAGACTCTTCCTAACACTGGAGAGTCAAATAAACAAAAGGAAGCCTGTTCCTTCTGTTGTTAGGTTGGAAAAGCGACAGAGGAGATTCGCTGGGTTTGCTCGCTGCTGGCCAAATCTTCACCAGAAGGGCCCCACCCCCTCAATTGTAGTTTAAGCCCTGCTGCTAAGATGGACCAGTCATTTTCTGAATATATTTTTTCCAGTTCTTATGGGGTGCAGTCCATCCACAGGTGGGATTCAGCTGGTTCTCACCGGTTTGGCCGAACCGTTAGTTAATTGCTTACGCAGTTCGGAGAACCGGCTTAAAATAAAGTGCAAGAGAGGTTTTTCTCTCTCTCCCCCTTCAGTTAATAGCTCTGGGCAGACAGCCAAGAACCACTTAAAAAGTTGCAGCTGGAATGCAGCCATATGCTGAATCAAGTCAACAAACAACAGAAATTGACAAGATTAGGGCAGGGAAACCCATCAGTCATCCATCTAGGGATGGGATTAACCTCTTCCCTTCAGGAAGAAGGACAAGATTACAAACATTTTCATTATAAAGGGTATTAAGTAACACTTCTGTGATCAGCTGATACTCCCTGGAATTCCCTAAGACCTTTTATAACTGCTGCAGTGTTGAATACTTCTTGTTTCTTCCTGAGGGGAAAAGATACAGGAGTGGACAATAATGCAGCTTGATTATACAGGCGTGAATTTAATGCATGTGTGGTCCAGCCAGCTGTATTGCTTCTGCTGTGAAGTACCCAATTTAGAACATAGAGAACATAGAATAATAGAGTTGGAAGGGTTAATGGCTTTTGGCAGCATGCCCAGGCTTTCAATTAGCCTGCTCTTAGTTTCCTTCTCAGCTGCTGTGTTTGCTTTGTGTTTTGATTTTTCTTTTTAAAGGAGGAATGGCTGTTTTAAGTTTTCTGCATGGTTTTAGTGGTTCCTGGTACTGTCTCTCACATTTCTCTCACTCTTTTTGAAAACCTCTAGTGATGGAACACCCACAACTTCTGAAGGCAAGCTATTCCATTGGTTGATTGGTCTCACCCTTAGGAAATTTCTCCTTAGTCCTAGGTTGTTTCTCTCTTTGGTTAGTTTCCGTTCGTTGCTTCTTGTTGTGCCTTTTGGTGCTTTGGAAAATAGACTGACTCCCTCATTTTTGTAGGAGCCCCTCAGATTTTCTGACAGAACAATTAATCAGTGGAACAACATACTTCCAGAAGTTGTAAATGTTCCAACATTAGAAGTTTTAAAGAAGAGATTGGATAACCATTTGTCTGAAGTGGTGTAGGGTTTCCTGCCTAAGCAGGGGGTTGGACTAGAAGACCTCCAAGGTCCTTTCCGACTCTGTTATTCTATTCTATTCTATTCTATTCTAAATATTGGAACAGTGCTATTTTATTATGCTATTTTTATTGTGAGTTGGACTAAGAAGAAATTTCCTAAGAGTGAAACCATTCAAGTTGGCCGTGCTCACCCAGTCACATGACCACTCAGTTATTAGGCCCACCCAGTCAATAGGCAGAGAACCAGTTGTTAAATTATTTGAATCCCACCACTGAGTCCATCCCTTGCCAGTAGCCCTTTATCTAGGTAAAACAGACCATGGTCTAGGAAGCCAAAGTTCTGTTGAAACCAGTTTTTAAGCCAGTGGTTCATTTCTAAAATCCTTTGCTCCCTCATTAATTGCTAGCCTTTCGTTGGAAGTACAGATGAAAACAGCACTGTTCTCCTAATTATTTAATTTTCTTTTCTAGCTGTTCATAATCACTTATTATTTTCAGATTCATTGTTGTGTCATTAGTCCCCACATATAGGAGAAGAAAAGGACAGTAAATTCATGGGGTTGATTATTTTAGTAAGGTACTGAGTTACATCTTTCTTGCTCCAGAGAGACAATATACTCCATAGATTGACTGGCTGGTCTGCAGACTATAGTTTCTGTTCCCCTAAGAATCAAATCTCCTATCATCAATATTCACTTTTTTTTCCCCTAGGGAAGTCTGGAATACTTTTCATTCTATCACAGGGATGCTGGGTTGTCTCTCTTGTTTTAGAAACTATTGATGAATGCTCTTTTGTGAGTGTCCATATATTTTCTTCCAGGGAGAGGCTATTGTTCCATTCCAGAAGGGCTTCATTGGAGTGGGCTAGGGTAAACAGGGGCTTTGCTCTTGGTTGTTGTTTTCTTCTAAAATGACATATTTCCATTGGTCTTGCTCTTTAGCATATGTAGGCTCATTTTTTATGAAGCTGTTTGTTCATATTGTGTTTAATTTTGGATTTATTGATTTCCTTCTTTATGTTCATATATGGGGGTCATCACTTTTTTTTTAAAGTTTGCTCCCTGTTGTATTTTATTTTGTGTAGTCTCATTAGGTTGGGATTTCTGGCTTTGTTCATTGAGTTTCAGAGTGGCTAGAGTTGCCTTTAGACTCTTTACTTTTGAGCAATAGCAGTAGCACATAGATTTATATACCACTTTATAGTGCTTTACAGTTTACAGTTTCTCTAAGCAGTTTACAGAATCAGCATATTGCCCCCACAATTTGGCTCCTTATTTTACCCACTTCCAAAGGATGGAAGGCTGAGTCAACCTTGAGCCTGGTGAGATTCGATCTGCCAAATTGCAGGCAACTGACTGTAAGCAGAAGTAGCCTGCAGTACTGTACTCTAACCACTGCACCATTGAGGCTCTTTTCTTCTAATAATTCTGAGGATTCACTAAGAAAGTCTGACCTTAACAACACAATGTGCTGTGGAAGTGTATCGTGGCTTCTGGGTATTTCTGAAAAATAATTCTTAATGTCACAATACTATTTCCAAAAAATTAGCCCACTGCCAAGCAGATCATGTATAAATGGAGGCAATTCAGCACCGTTGATACCCTTACTACCGTGTTTCTCATATAATAAGGCCGGTCTTTTTTTTTTTTGAGCCCCGAAAAAATGGCTAGGCCGTCTTTTTGGGGGTTACTTAATTCCCCCCCCCCTTGCATCTTCGGGCGGGCGGGCGGTGATGGCTTGGATGTTGACCTCGGACCCCTTGGTGGGGCACTTCATATCAGGGTCAATGCAGGCAGCACCATATCCGGGTGTGCAACAAAAGTACTTCCTAACGGCAAGCCCCCCCACCATTTCTCCACCATTTCGCATGTTTTAATATAGGCCTTAATTTGGGGGGAGGGGCTTAATTTCATTTCATGCCTATAAAACATGCTGGGACTTCCTATTGGGGGAAGGCCGTATTGTTGGAGAAACAGGGTAGGAATGATTAACCAATCATAAGGTGTGTAAATACTCCAGGAGATTTTAAAGAATCTCAGGCTAATGTCTAAGGAACTAAAGGATTCTCTTGTATTGGTGAAAGTCAGAGTTTATGAGACCACCATCAGAAGAATATTGTACACAATGGTGTGTGTGAGACAGAATTGCAAGGAGAAAGTTCCTACTCTCCAAAAAGAATATTGTTCTCATTTACATTTTACAAAATATGTGGATGAGTCAGAATGCTATTGGAAAATGTCCTGGATGTCGATAGATGAGACTGAAATATAACTTTTTGGGTTCAATGAAAAGTGTTGATTGGTGAAAGATAAATACTGGATTCCAGCATAAATACCTCATCCCATCTGGAAAATATAATGGTGGCAGTATCATGGTTGACCCTGCTTTGCTGTCTCAAAAATGCAAGATGGCTTGCCATCATTGATTGAACTATGAATTCTGAACTGGACCAGTAAAATATACAGAAAAATGTTAATGGAATACCTGGGTAATACAGCAAGAATTATCCAAAATTCATAAGTCATATGACTAAAGAATGTTAAAGGAAAAGAAGTTATCGTTTGAAATGGCCCAAATCCTGACTTTAATCCTAGGAATGTTAGGGTTGAACCTGAATTGGGCAGTTATTTGTATCTGACTTTTGGCCATGGAGTTGTGATAAAGACTTGATTTGAATTAATCAATTATTTTTGTTTTCTTTCTACTAGAACAGAAATAAATAAACAGAAGATAATTGAAAACTAGAATGCATATTCCAGACTGAAATTGATACACATTGCAATTTTTAAATTTTCTATTCATTTTTTAAAATGCTGTTTTAAAAAAATTGTATTTTGCTATTAAAAAAATCTATATTAATTGAACGGTTGATTTAATATTTAAATGCATTTTGCCATAAGATAGATACTAAAAGTATTTTTTTACTGGTCCAGTTACAGCCCTATAATTTCTCATTAAGATTTCATGGTTTCACATACTTTCATTCCAGTACAGGTAGCCCTTAACTTCAGATCACAATTGGGGCCAGTATTTCTGTTGCTAAACAAAGCTGTTTTTAAGTGAGTCATGCCCAATTTTACATTTATTTATTTTTTTGCCATTAAGCAAATTACAGTGGTTGTTAAGTGAATCCGGCTTCCCGCATTGACTTGGCTTATTGGAAGCCACGGATAAGCTCACAAATGGCAATTGTGTTGCTGAGGAGACTGCAGCTGTTGTAAATACATGCCAATTGCCAAGCACCCAAATTTTGATTACATGACAGTAGGGATGCTGCAGTAGTTGTAAGTGTGAGAACCGGTTGTAAACCACTTTTTTCAGTGGTTGTTGTAATTTCCTACAGTTGCTAAACAAATGGTTCTAAGCAGTGGTGGGAGGGTCGATCCTGCGCTTTTCTCTTCTTTATCCTCCCAGCTGATCGTCAGAGCTTCTTTTTTTTTTACAACTGATTTGGCTGAACTGGGCTGAACATTTCACCATTGGTTGTAAGCCAAAGACCATCTGTAGATATCTTTTAAAATAAGAAAAAGAAAAGAAACTTTCCCTTCTCTTATTTTAATTGAATAAATAACTACACCTAATCCTATCATTTGACCTAGATGTTTTTAAATTGTTAATATTCCATTAAATGGCATTACTGTTTTAGAATTTAATTTTAGCTCTTTATGAAAGTATAAAATGGCTTTGGAGTATATTTATGACACGGAAAATTACAGTCATTCTTTATGAACTGTCTTGGCTTTTTAATGTTCCTGTGTTGACTTTTTCATTTCATTCATTTTTAGCACCTGGAGTCACTGCAATTATTGGAGGACGTCCAAAAATGTAAGGTGTTTTTAGAGAATTATATTAATTACTGCTCTTTTCTGATGCTCTAATGGTTTTGCATCCTAAACTCCAGATTGTTGGCTGGGGAAGTTAAAGATGAATTCAGGACACGCATGATTTGAAGAAGGGTACTGCAGTAGCTTAGTTTTCAATATACAAAGCTTCATTAAAAGTAATGATTCCAATGTCATAAGTTACCGAAAGAAGGCAGTTCTGATATAATAGAAACTCTGACATGTTCTTCCGCATCTGCTCTTTCATTTTACTTTGTGGGGAGTTTATGTGAGAAAAGATTGTTTTGCTATTGTTTATGAAATGGATGCCTGCAATTTATACTTGTCAGTGTGCTTTAAGCAATTCACTGGAGAAATTCTTCCTATGGACTATAGGTTGTTTATAGTATTTAGTGTGTTGATGTAAGTAACTGCATTAAAGCTGGTGAACCAAAAAGAGCTGATTTGGGTGAGCAAGAGCAAATTGGACAACGTGTGTAGCAATATAAGAATTTCAATTGAGAAGAGCTGATAACCTGCTTAAGGATTTCTTGAAAGATGAAAACTCCAAGAGATGAAAATTGCCAGAAAATATTATTACGCCAAAAGAATGAATCTGAGAAATATCTTTATAAGACAAAATACATAACTTAGAAATAAAGTATAAGTCTATGGAATATCAATCACAAAGTTTCATCTACAGAAAAAAATTGAAAATCTAGGGCTCCAGCAAGAAAACATAGTTACTGTTGAGATACAGATGACATTAATCACAGGGTTTTCTTTGAACCTTGTACCATAACAACTAAGAATGCTACACTGTATCTCTCAAAAATTGTTAACTAGAGCTTGGAAACACAAGATGGACAGTTTGCTGCAATATGACTATTCTAGGTCTCACATCACACAAGTCATCCAATAAGGAATTGTAGAGTTTGATCTCTACTATTTGACTCAAATGAAGGAGTAGAAAGTACTCTAAGGACCTGGCTGAAGTGAAAAAAATGTGGGGTACTCTGAGGACAACTTTAGTAAGTTTTAGTAATGTTAGTAAGTTAATGACTGGCTGGGTAGGCATGGCTGGGTGGTCATGTGACTGGGTGGGTGTGGCCAACTTGACATCACATCAAGGGGCGCCTCATCTCTCCTGGCCTCTCCTTGCCATGCCCGGCCAAGCCTCACCCCTCCCCTCCCAGCCACTCCTTATCTCACCCGGCCGCTCACCTCACTGGAGTGAATAGTTTCAAATAAAAAGAATGCCTGCCTTGTGCAAATAAATAAGAAACATCTTGACTTCAGGTTTGATGCATCTTGCAAAGTATTACTGTTCATTCTAGGCTCCTTTCCTACAAGCAGGTCCATCTCAGATTGTAATTTGCTACAACCTCTCTTGTCTCTTTCATCATTCTATGGGAGATTATTCTGAAATACTATCTGTGATGTTTGCATCTTTAGAAGTTTGTTTCCTCCAACCCTGTTTTCACATGCAATTCTTACAAGTTATTTTGACATTTCTTCCTCCTTTTTAAACAAAGTAGTGGTAAAGATGCTGGTCTAGAAACCATTAGACTCTGAGTTCTAGTCCCATTTTAGGCTTGAAAAAATGGCTGAGTGACAAGTCACTCTCTCCCAGCCCAAACCACTTCTTAGATTGTGGTTGTGGAGAAACTAAGAATATTAGATGAGTTCTCTATCTTTAGTTCTTATGAAGTAATAAAGACAGGATAAACATCTAACAAAATAAATAAATCATTTGTGAGAATGATGTCCTTCTAAAGGAGAAGGGGTGCCTTGTCACATGCCTTACACTACTGGATTTATTTCATTTTATTCACTTTATTTTTCTCTACTTTTTAGTTTATTCTTCAATGACTGCATAGACCAGTGGTGGCTAAACTTTTTGGTACTGAGCGCTGAAATGGGAGTGTGCGCACACACACACACACACACACATGCGCCAGAAACCAAACAAGCAGCTCCCTGATGCGCATGTGTGGGAGCGCTGGAAACTGGAAGCTTAGCTTCCCGGTGCATGTATGCCCACCAGCCACCTGGCCTTGCAGTTTCTAAAGCGCATGCTTGCGTGAAGACCAGCTGGCCAGCATGTGCATGCGCTCTGGGGAGCTGCTTTTCTGGTTTCCGGTGCTACTGCGCATGTGAAGACCTGCTGGTCGGCACACACGTGTGCTCCAGGGAACTGCTCTTCCAGTTTTCGGTGCTCCCATGCATGCAAAGACCAGCTGGCTGCACGCGCTAGAAACCAGAAGAACAATGGGCGACAGCTGGAGTGGCCAGAGAGATGGCTCTGCGTGCCACTTCCAGCACGAGTGGCATAGGTTCGCCATCACAGGCATAGCCTGTGAAATTCTTACCAGTCTCACATGTCAAGGTTATGTGTGAAAACATCAGGTAAACACATCCATTTGACTGACAGACAATGGCAGCAGAAATCACTAAGCAGCTACATAAAGACAGGAAGGTGGAGGCACCAGGGTGCAAAAAGCAGAGGATCTCAGGGACAAGAGAACTGAAACATCCACCTTTCATCAAACTGGCACAACCTAGTCAACTACAGAAAGATAGGAAAGTCACCCATGTCTCTTTTATGTGCTCTTTCCATGGAGATTTGACCAGAACCACTCTGGAGGGGTGGTGAAGAAAGGGGGACTGCCTGACAGGTAGAGGAGAGCTGCATCTCTCCTCCCTGGAAAGGAAAACCCCCTCCGAAGACGAGCTGTAGTGGTAGCCAAAATGGCTGCTATGGAGATGGGAGGCAGCCTGAAAACCTAAGACTATGCTGGAGCAAAGAAGCAGTGAATGGTGTGTGGACTGGGTGAAAAGACTTTGAACTACAAAAGGTAACCCCAATAAAAATAACAGGAAAGAGATCTGGCAAAGAATTGGACTGGCGTCGATTTAAAAGTTAGAGAAAAATTTGGGAAACGTAAAAAATTTAATTTTTAAAACTTAAATGGAAGGGAAATAATTCAAAGAGAAAACGTTTACAAAAAAAGAGAATAAAATTGGAATTGGTGATTGTACAGGATTTGGCGTTGGATAGGCATTATTTAAATGTTGAAATTGACTGTGAAAAAAAGAAAATAATAGCTAACATTTGAAAACGTTGGCAAAACTGATGAAAGTTTAAAGAAACAGGAAAAAAAAAGGTGGAAAGTGAAAAGTGGAATAAGACCACCACCTGCTGTTAAAAAATCCTGTAGATCCCTTAAACTTTATGACCTATTTAAAGTGTGAATTTAAAAGAAAATAAAAAGAACTATTACAATAAGACCCCAGAAAATTGGAACATTAAAATTAAAATGGTGGAGGAATATATGAAGATACTACCCCTGGATTTTTAAAAAGGAATAGACTTATTAAACTTGGGAAATAAAGACTTAAGGAGATTGGACTTATAGATCAAAGAAAAACGCTGGTTTAAATAAAGACTGGGGGACAATTGGATACTTGGACACAAAAATAAAATAAGCAAAATAAAAATAGATACAGATAATCAGAGTTGGAAGGGACCTTGTAGGTCATCTAGTCCAACCCCCCGCCCAAAATGAGTGAAATATGCAAAGAAATAGTGTAGGAACTTCAAACTATAAAAGAAATGATATACAGGAGCTTGGACTTATGGAATAAAATAGAGCATGGAAGAAAATTTGGAAATAGTGACACAAACTACAGAAGAACAAGGAATGCAGGAGGAGGAGGAGGAGTTAAATAAAAGAGAAACCAGCAAAAAGGGAGCAAAAAATAAAACAAAAGGACAAAAAGGAAATTAAATTTAAAATGTTAATGATTGATGTAATAAATCAAGGAGAGAATATTTTGAAGGTAAATCAACAGGAAAGGAAACTACAGAAAGAATATTTGGAGGTGGTGGGGGTAAAACCAGATAACCAGAAAAAGAAACAGTGGAATGCAATAGAGAAAGGAGGTGTCAGGCTACAGAACTTTTCCCATTCAATCAACTAGAATGAACTTCTGAAAACGTATCAAAAGGAATCCTTTATTGAGATGAGACAATTCATGTAGGGGTAAAAGCAGCGCCTAAGGTCTCTCAGGCATGCAGAGATGAGGGAGTTTAAAACCTCTCACCTTATCCTGATGTGTATTTAGTAAAACAAAGAGTCAACATGTTAATTCCCCCCCCCCTTTTTAGAATGATATTTTTCAGAGTTTCCCAGGACACATCTCACTGTGGAATTTTTATGGTCTCTTCATCTCCTGGCTGTCTCTCTCAGAGGTGATAGGCTCCAGCCATCTGGGTTTCATCTCTCCATTGTATCATGTGTAGGTTATACAAATTTGATATAAGATTAAATATATTCAGGTTACATCAAGAAGGATATCTTTATCAGTCTTCCCTCCCCCCTTTCCTTCTTCCATTGAAGAAATGACAGATCTGACATCAGGAATGAGTAAGAGAAAGGGTCAAAAAATGATAGAAAATGGAAGGCAAGCCAGGAAGAGAATAACTAACATAGTAAGGAGAGTAAGAGATGATGGTTGAAGAAGGGAAGGATAAGGATTCCACATCAATGGGTGTTTTATTAGTTAAGATATAATTATTGATTTTGATGAATCTGGAATTAATACTTATCATATAATTATTATTAAAGATATATAAAATATTAATTAGAATAAAAACAAGGATTAATATTTTAATTGGAATAAATATGGAAATAAGAATTTACTATATGATTGTTATTTAAGATATATAGTTGTTTAAGGAATATATAAGAAAACCAATATGATAGTATGGGGAAGGAAATGCCATATCGAACCTAATGGAGAACATATATGTATATAGTAATAGATAAAAATGATTATATTGTTATTAGAATATATAATTTGTTAAATGAAAAAAAGATGGAAAGTATGATTTGTGTAATGTAATGAGATTAGAGAGGGACTTAGTATTAAAAATATAATGGTGGCAAAATTAATATTAGAAAAGGAATAAATACTGGATAATATAAATTAAGATGAATTTAAGAATGATTAATTGAATGATATAATTTGATAAAATTTGTAAATATGATTACAAGAATATGTATAAAATGATATTAAGAATATAGAGATTGATATAAAGTAACATATGAGAATATTGAATGAAAAAAGTAATAAATAATAATGTTTAGTAAATATTATAATAAATACATAAATAATTTAAAAAATCCAAATATTTTTGGATGATCTCTGGCGGGAGCGAATGGGGGTAGTGCATCCATCCTTGCTCTACTTGACGTCTCAGAGGCTTTCGATACCATTGACCATGGGATTCTCCTGGGGCCTGGTTCATTTCCTTCCTCTGCAGCCTCTCTCAGTCAGTGTTGATAGGAGGGGAGAGATCCAGCCCTCGCCCACTGCTTTACGGGGTTCTGCAGAGCTCGGTACTTTCTCCACTCCTGTTCAACATTTATATGAAGTTGCTGGGTGAGATCATCCATCACCATGGACTGAGGTATCACCAATATGCTGATGATACTCAGCTGTACGTCTCGGCCCATGGTGAGTTAAGTATTGCTGCGTCCTCCCTCTTGCAGTGCCTGGAGGCTATTAGGGGCTGGATGAGGAACAACGGGTTGAAACTAAACCCTTGCAAGACCGAGTGACTCTGAGTTTGGGGTTTGTTGGCTCAGGGAGAATTGCCACCTTTGGTCTTGGATGGGGTGGCACTATCCCAAAAAGACCCTATGTGTAATCTAGGGATTTTCCTGGACTCACGACTCCTGCTCAAAGAGCAGGTGGCAGTCATGGCCAGGAGGGCCTTTATGCAACTGCGGGTTGTGCACCAGTTATGCCCTTTCCTAAACCAACGGTCCCTACTCATAATCACTCATGCCCTGGTCACTTCCTGTCTTGATTATTGCAACACGCTCTACATGGGGCTACCCTTGAAGAACATCCGGAAGCTCCAGTTGATGCAAAATGCAGCGGCCCACATGGTTTTGTGCAGCTCCCGGTGTGCACATGTTTCACCTCTTCTGCGGGAGCTGCATTGGTTGCCGAGTTGCTTCTGGGTGCAATTCAAGGTGCTGGTTATCACCTTTAAAGCCCTTCATGGATTGGGACCAGGTTATCTGAGGGAACATCTTCTGCCGGTCACATCTACCTGACCCATCAGTGCAGGGAGGCAGGGAATGCTGCGAGTCCCATCTCTGAGGGAGATACACCTGGTGAATATCATTCCCCCAGAGATTAGAATGGCCCCCACTCTAGCACTCTTTCGGAAGGCACTGAAGACCTGGTTTTGCCAGTGGGCCTAGGGAACCCAGAGCGGGATGGAGCCCATCAAATGGCTAGTGTGATCTGCTGTCATCGGGGTGGGAGATGGGAGTTGGGGGGTGACTTTTTATTTTTCCAGATTTTGTTCTATTGTACTTTATTAATTTATTTGATTCTTTTTGTTAGTTTTTGGGTTTTTTTGTTTTTTTTTTTAAATATGGTTTTACATTGTATGAGCTGCCTCGAGTTGCCATGGGCAAATAGATGGCAATATAAATTAAATAAATAAATAAATAAATAAATAAATAAATAAATAAAGCTGCATCATTGTCCCCTCCTATATCTTTTTCCCCCAGGAAGAAACAAGAAGTAGTCAAACACTGCAGCAGTTATAAAAGTTCTTAGGGAATTCCAGGGTGTATCAGCTGATCACAGAAGTGTTACTTAATATCCCTTTTTAATGAAAATGTTTGTAATCTTGTCCTTCTTCCTGAAGGGAAGAGGTTAATCCCATCCCTAGACGGGTGATTGACGGGCTTCCTGGGTGTTTCTCTGCTCTAATCCTGTCTATTTCTGTTGTTTATTGACTTTATTCAAGGCATGTGTTGGCTGCTATTGCAACTACCGTATATACTCGAGTATAAGTCGGCCGAATATAAGCCGAGGCACCTAATTTTACACAAAAAAACTGGGAAAACTTATTGACTCAGTATAAGCCGAGGGTGGGAAATGCAGCAGCTACTGGTAAATTTCAAAAATAAAAATAATTAATTTGGGAAGCGATCTCACTATCTCCGTCGCCTCGGAAGGGGAAAGGCAAGCGCTTTTTGCCTTTCCCTTCCCGGCTAAACTGTTGGGAGTCGCCGCCGCCTGCCTTTCCCTTCCCGGCTGGGGCTGTTGGGAGTCGCCGCCGCCTGCCTTTCCCCTTCCCGGCTGGGGCTGTTGGGAGTCGCCGCCGCCTGCCTTTCCCTTCCCGGCTGGGGCTGTTGGGAGTCGCCGCCGCCTGCCTTTCCCTTCCCGGCTGGGGCTGTTGGGAGTCGCCGCCGCCTGCCTTTCCCTTCCCGGCTGGGGCTGTTGGGAGTCGCCGCCGCCTGCCTTTCCCCTTCCTGGCTGGGGCTGTTGGGAGTCGCCACCGCCTGCCTTTCCCTTCCCGGCTGGGGCTGTTGGGAATCGCTGCCGCCGGCGCGGCCCCCAGTCCCGCCGCCTCGGGAAGGGAAGGCAAAGCGCTTTGCCTTTCCTTCCCGGCTGGGGCTGTTGGGAGTCGCCGCCAGCCTGCCTTCCCTTCCTGGCTGGGGCTGTTGGGAGTCGCCACCGCCTGCCTTTCCCTTCCCGGCTGGGGCTGTTGGGAATCGCTGCCGCCGGCGCGCCCCAGTCCCGCCGCCTCGGAAAAGGGAAAGGCAAAGCGCTTTGCCTTTCCCTTCCCGGCTGGGGCTGTTGGGAGTCGCCACCACCTGCCTTTCCCTTCCCGGCTGGGGCTGTTGGGAGTCGCCGCCGCCTGCCTTCCCTTCCCGGCTGGGGCTGTTGGGAGTCGCCACCGCCTGCCTTTCCCTTCCCGGCTGGGGCTGTTGGGAGTCGCCGCCGCCTGCCTTTCCCTTCCCGGCTGGGGCTGTTGGGAGTCGCCGCCGCCTGCCTTTCCCTTCCCGGCTGGGGCTGTTGGGAATCGCCGCCGCCTGCCTTTCCCTTCCTGGCTGGGGCTGTTGGGAGTCGCTGCCGCCTGCCTTTCCCTTCCCGGCTGGGGCTGTTGGGAATCGCTGCCGCCGGCGCGGCCCAGTCCCGCCGCCTCGGGAAGGAAAGGCCACGGCTGAAGCCGCCGCTGGAGTGAAGCTGCGGCGCGCGCTGCGCTAGCATCGGATCGGGCGCTGGGCGGTTCCGACCGAGCCCCGGCGTCGTTTTGGCGCCCGCCCAGCGCGCGGAGCTCCCTGTGCCGGGAGAAGGGAAGACACCCCCGGGCGGGGCAGGGAAGGAGCTTCTCGCCCGCCCCTCTTTCCGCCCACCGGTGTCCCAGGGCGACCCCCGCCCGCAGTCGCCGCCGCAGAAAGAGACGGGCCGGGGGTGGGTAGAAAAGGCGCCGGGCGCTCTTGGAGGAGAAGGTCCGCGTTCGCCTGTCTGCCCGCGGATGTCAGCGGAGCTTTGTCGCTGCTTTGTCCGGGGTCTCTGGGCAAACACGTCCACCCGAGCGGGGCTTGTCGCCTCTGGCATGCAACGAGTGCTGCCCTCGGATTCCCTGTCCGGTTGCCCCCTTTTGAGGCGATGGCAGTAAACTGTTCCCGTAGCAGCGGCTGCTCCTCTTTCCGGCTGGGCTGATGAAGCGAGGCTTCGCAGGGCACCTTCGGCTCAGCAATTCTCTCCGCCAGAGCAGCTGGTCCCGGGAGGCGGCCCCTCTGCCCGGAGGGGCTGGGGGAGGGGCTCGGTCCGGCCTTCCGAGCCGTGAATTCGTCCCTCTCGCTGATACGCCTGAGGCGCCCCTGGTTGCCTTGCCGGCTGGTTCCTCCACCACAGAGCTAAAGACGCGCTTCCCTCGAGGAGAGCAGGGGATGCGGGTCCTGAGGCAGCCAAGTCCCCCAAATGCTCGCAGTCCCACCTGCCAGCCGGACGGTCGCTGCGCTCCCCTCTGGACTCTGCCGGCGCCTGTGCCCTCCAGAAGGCAGGAGGGTCACCCGGTTGGTTTGTTTTTAGCAAACCTGAGAGGAGCACCAGGGTGGGGGAAAGGGAACACGTGACTACGCAGGGAGCTGTTCTGGGATTCTTTCCTGCTTCTTGTGCAATCTCAAGCCCCTCCCGAGAAGGGACACCCTGACCCCCATTTGGGACTTGCACCTGACAGGGGCCTGATGGAGTCCAGAGCTTTGGAAGTCATTCATTCTTCCAGGCTGCACATGAAGGACATGAAGAGCTTCCAGGCTCTTGAGAAGCGGGGGGGAGAGGCCAGCCTGATGAGGTCTCTGCTCCATCTGACCCTGGAGTAGTGGGGTAGTTGTGATTGCAGGAAGCCAGGCAACAAATTACAACTCTGGCCTGGCGGGTTGATTCAGACCGCCCTGAAGGAGGACAGAACCCACGTGAAGTTGTGATAACATTCAGAGCCAAAAACAGCCCCCACCCCTCTTCGGAGAACCCAGTAGTTCCCACCAAAGAGAGGCGAGGTGCAAAGGCTGGTCTGAACACAGCTCAGATCTGGCTTTTAATCAGAGCCAGGGAGCCCCTGAAATGCAGGTCCTGGGCCGCATCCTGATACTTTCCTTGGTGCTCCGGGCAGAAGTAACTGGCCTGCTTCAGTCACAGTTCAGCAGAACACCCCACTAAGTACCCCAAGGTTTAGTGAACCATAAACCACTGTTGGCTCCAACAAGGGGACAGGCCAGGAAGAAGTAACTGGGGTTTAGTAAATCTAGAATCATTTTAATCCCAATCCAGATTGAATTCATACAGTCCATACAGTCTTAACTCTGCGAAGCCTCGTTCACCAGCCCAGCCGAAAGAGGAGCAGCCGCTGCTCTTGACGGAACAGTTTACTGCCATCGCCCTCAAGGGGGCAACCGGACAGGGAATCCGAGGGCAGCGCTGGTTGCGTGCCGGAGCGACAAGCCCGCTGGGTGGGCGTGTTTGCCCAGAGACCCCGGACGAAGCAGCGGCAAAGCTCCACTGACATCCGCGGGCAGACAGGCGAACGCGGGACCTTCTCCTCCAAGAACACCCGGCGCCTTTCTACCCACCCCCAGCCCGTCTCTTTCAAGCGGCGGCGACTGCGGGCGGGGGTGTCCTGCGGGGACACTGGTGGGCGCGGAAAGAGGGCGAGGTGGGAGGAGCTCCTCTCCCTGCCCCGCCCGGGTGTCTTCCCTTCTCCCGGTACAGGGAGCTCTGCGGCGCTGGGCGGGCGCCAAAGTCGGGGCTCGGTCGGAACAGTCCGGCGCGCCCGATCCGATGCTAGCGCAGCGACTGCGCGCAGCTTCACTCCAGCGGCGGCCTTCCAAGCCGTGGCCTTTCCCTTCCCGAGCGACACGGGACTGGGGCGCGCCGGCGGCAGCGACTCCCAACAGCCCCAGCCGGAAGGGAAAGGCAAAAGCGCTTTGCCTTTCCCTTCCTGAGGCGGCGGGACTGGGGCCGCGCCGGCGCAGCGATTCCCAACAGCCCCAGCCGGGAAGGGAAAGGCAGGCGGCGGCGACTCCCAACAGCCCCAGCCGGGAAGGGAAAGGCAGGCGGCGGCGATTCCCAACAGCCCCAGCCGGGAAGGAAGGCAGGCGGCGGCGACTCCCAACAGCCCCAGCCGGGAAGGGAAAGGCAGGCGGCGCGACTCCAAACAGCCCCAGCCGGGAAGGGAAAGGCAGGCGGCGGCGACTCCCAACAGCCCCAGCCGGGGGAAAGGCAGGCGGCGGCGACTCCCAACAGCCCCAGCCGGGAAGGGAATGGCAGGTGGCGGCGACTCCCAACAGCCCCAGCCGGGAAGGGAAAGGCAGGCGGCGGCGACTCCCAACAGCCCCAGCCGGGAAGGGAAAGGCAGGCGGCGGCGACTCCCAACAGCCCCAGCCGGGAAGGGAAAGGCAAAAAGCGCTTTGCCTTTCCCTTCCCAGCGGCTGGACTGGGGCAGCTCCGGCGGCAGCGACTCCACACCATTTTTTTTTTCAGAGGGGAATCTGACTCGGTATAAGCCAAGGGGATTTTTCAGCACAAAAAATGGGCTGAAAAACTTGGCTTATACTCGAGTATATACGGTAAGTAGCCTGTTAAGTGATTCTTGGCTGCCTGCCTGGAGCTATTAACCGAAGGGAGAGAGAAGAAAGAAAAAACTTCTCTTGCACTTTATTTTCAGCCGTTTTCCAACTGCATAAGCAGTTAGATACCGGTTCACATGAACCAGTACAAACTGGCTAAATTCCACCACTGATCCCTGTCATTCAATTCTCTGAACTGAAGAAGTTTCTTGGATGAAAAGCAAAATGTTTTTAAAGAAAAAACAAAGAAAGTCCAACTTTTGAAACAGCACCTTTGGCACAAGGTTAATGTTCATAAATGAAGGATTATCTGTCATATATAATTATAATCAAATAAGGTACTGGCAATAATCAAAAAGCTTTCTGAAGCAATTCCATTTTAGTAATTTTTTGAAGGTCAGAATTTGGGAGGGGGTGGGTAACATCAATAATTATGTTATGTTGTCAATATTTAAATTGATACCCTCACATTAAAACTGGGCTTAAAGAGTTACAAGGACTATATGAAAGCCATTTGAAAAGTATTTCCTGTTCACATCTATTTTTAATTTGCACCTTTTTTCCCTCTCCAGAACTCCTGTTTTCAAACCATTTTTCTTCCTATATCCAAAGAAGTATATCAAGGTAGGAGCTGCTATTTAGCATTATTTCTAGAAAGAATGGCAAATCTAATATATGAAAATTTAAAAATAGAATATTTGGGGAATAACATTGAAAGAGGAAAGTGTAAGTTGCCAAGGTTATCTGCTCCTTAGAACTTGCATGGTATTTCCTCCATTTCCATAGAGAGAAAAAGCAGATAAGATTGTGGAAATAGAGAAGCTGGAAAGGGAAATGATGATAACCGGAGAATATCAATTTTACCAAAAGGATATGTAGAAAACTGCTGCGGTCAATATTCTATCTTGCAACAATGTAAACTTTACATAATTTGTTATATTTTAATATGAAACTTAACAACATGTGCATTCGTACTTTGAATTTCCCCATCTATCAGCTGGTGCTCCATTCAAAATCCAAGAAAGAAATACATAGACCCCATTAATTAGAGAAAATGTGGTAGCATCAAAGGAATTCTGAATCTGAGAAAAACATCCAGCTTGCTTCTCATAAATATTCCACACACACACACACACACACACACACACACACCGTTGCTTATGACAGCCGAAAGATGCGAAGCAAAGGAAAGAAATCTTGAAGGCTGACATTCGGCTCTCCTGCAAAAGAGGCGTTAGCCCTATAAAAGAAAGAGAATACAAGATAAAAGAATAATATACATGTGACACAGTACTATCATATTTTAAGGTTTGTCAGGATATTTAGCACGAAATGCCTGTACAAGTCTAGGGGCTCGAACATCCTTCTCATTCACCCATTCCGACTGGGAAGGAGGAAGGTGTTTCCAGGTGACTAAATATTGGAGGTGACCTCTTTGTTTCCTAGAATCCAAAATTTCTTTAATTTCAAAATGTTGTTCACCCTCAATTAGAAGAGGAACGGGGAGATCGACCTGAGCCAGTCTCAGGTCAGAGGTATGTTCAGGTTTCAATAAACTAACATGGAAAACAGGATGGATTCGTCTAAGGGTTTTTGGTAATTGCAATTGGACTGCCACGGGATTCACAATTTGTTCAACCGGAAAAGGTCCAACATTTTTAGGCCCTAGCTTTTTTGACTTTTGGGTGGTCTGCAAATATCTAGTGGATAAGAAAACTTTGTCTCCAACTTGATATTGTTTCTGTGGAGCTTTCTTTTTGTCTGCACATTTCTTATGAGCTTGAGGAGCATCATCCAATGCTTTACGGGTAACCAGCCAGGTAAGCTAGAGTTGGGTTATCCACTCACTCAATGACTGAATATTAGGTTTCTCCTGTGGAAGCTCAGGTATGGGTACAAAGTCTTGTCCCGAAGCCACTTTAAATGAAGTAAACCCAGTTCTACTATGAACCGAATTGTTATATGCTACTTCAGCAAATGGCAATAGGTCAGCCCAATCACCTTGTTGATAATTAAAAAAACATCTAAGATATTGTTCTAATACTAAGTTAGTCCTCTCACAAGCCCCATTGGTTTGTGTGTGATAGGCGGAGCTTAAGCCCTGGGCGGAGCCCAATAACTTCAAGAACTCCTTCCAAAAGTTTGGGGTAAATTGGACACTCCTATCTGAGATTATCCTCTCAGGAACACCATATAACCTATAGACATGTAAAATAAACAGTTTATCCAAGGTTTTCGCAGATGGGATTTTTGCACAAGGTATGAAATGTACCTGTTTGGAAAATAATTCTGTTATCACCCAAATAACTGTATTTTCCCCACTTTCAGGCAATTCCACTATAAAATCCATAGAAATTTCTTTCCATGGAGCAGTTGGTCTAGCTACATTTTGTAGCAGGCCCGCTGGTTTACCAGGCAGCCATTTGGCTGAGGCACAGATAGGACTACTAACCACATAAGTTTCAATGTCCTTTTTCAAAGTAGGCCACCAAAATTGCCTTTTAACCAAGTGTAAGATTTTTACAAACCCAAAATGTCCAGCAGCTTTAGAATCATGAACTGGTTGTAATATTTGGTTTCTCAACTTTGCTGGCACATATAATTTAGCCCCCACCCATGCCAATCCATCTCTAACCATACAGTTATTTGAGTGAGTCAGGAACCAATCATCAAGTTTCAGAGCTTCTTTTAACTGTGCAGATAAATCATTTGATAAATCAACTTCCCCTTTTTTCTGGGCCCTGATAACCATTGGAGCCGCCAACTGTTTAGTTGGGACAATAGGGCAGATCATTTCCGGATGGGCACTGTTATATTGAGGCAATCTAGATAACGCATCCGCCATGAATTCTTCCCCCCTGGAATGTACTTCAATGAAAAATTAAACCGTTTGAAGTACTGCGCCCAGCGAATTTGCTTAGGCGACAGTTTCCAAGGCATTTTTAGAGCCTCTAAATTCTTATGATCCGTCCACACCTCAAAGGGGTGTTTTGCCCCTTTTAGAAAATGCCTCCAGGTTAACAGAGCCCAACAAAGTGCAAAAACTTCTTTTTCCCAAATGGCCCATCTTTTTTCTGTCTCAGTTAGTTTACAGGAGGTATATGCACATGGTTGCAGAGTCCCTGTCTCATTTGCTTGTAGTAACACAGCCCTCACTGCTACATCACTCGCATCAGCTTGGATTACAAAAGGAGCGTCCATGTCCGGGTGCTTGAGCAACGGCTCAGCGGCAAAAAGTCGTTTCAGCTTCTCAAAAGCGGCTTGACACTCCATGGACCATTCCAGCAGCCTACTCGGCTTCGGTTTCACCTCCCCCTTGGTTTTCAAGAGATTTGTAATAGGCAATACAATCTTCGCAAAAGCCGGGATAAACTGATGGTAAAATTTAGCAAATCCCAGGAAACTTTGCAATTGCTTCCTGATGCAGGGAGGGGCCCATTCCAAGATGGCGTGAACTTTTCCCGGATCCATCTCTATACCGTCATGTGATATGCAATAGCCCAAATAGTCAATTTTCCCTTGGTGGAATTCACACTTGGATAACTTCGCGTACACTTCAGCAGCTTGAAGTTTTTTCAAAACTGAACGCACTAGTTTCACATGTTCATCAAGAGTCTCATTGTAGATAAGAATATCATCAAGATAAACCAGCACCCCTTTGTATAAGATAAACTAGCACCCCTTTGTTGTTCATGCAAAACTTCTTTTATCATTTGCATGAATACTGCAGGGGCCCCTTGTAGACCAAACAGGAGAACGTTGAACTGGAAACATCCCATTGGGCAATTAAAAGCAGTTTTCCATTCATCTCCTTCCTTGATTCGAATTCGGTAGTAAGCTTCTCTCAGATCGAGTTTCGTAAAAATTTTCCCTTTGGCTAGGGGGGCCAACATGTCCTTCATTAAGGGGACATGTTCTCCACCGAAATCACATTTAAATTTCTATAATCAACACATAAACGAAGAGAGGCATCTTCTCGCAGAACAGTACTGGAGCCACTACCCGAGGCAGGATGGATGAAACCACGTTCAAGATTTTTATCAATAAATGACTGCAGCTCTTCTAACTCCTGTGGTGTTGTCGAGTACAGTTTAGGTTATGGGAGTTTCACTCCTGGCAAAATTTCAATACTGCAATCTGTTGAGCGATGGGGGGTAAGCTCGTCCAAGGTTTTTCACTGAACACCTCCTTTAAATCCCAATATTCTTCAGGAATTTTCTCGTCCCCCCTCAGGCTCTCACTGCCCATGGATGCCAGCTCTTTGGAATTCTGGGGTTTCGGTTGATATTGCCCCTTCCTTTCTGAGGGTTGATCAGTGCATATGAGTAATGATTCCCTCCTCCAATCCACTTGGGGGTTCCACTTTCAGAGCCAGGCAAACCTGGTAGTAGGGGTGCTCCATCCCAGGGGCAACAATAAAACACAAAGTCTCTCTATGCCTCCCCATCAACATTTCCACTGGTTCTGTTATGAAATGTGCAGGGCCACCCCCAGCTACCGATCCATCCAGTTGGCAAAATGCTATGGGAGTTTTTAAAGTCCTTAGCCTTAAACCCAGTTTCTCTACAACTTCTGAGCTGATTACGCACCTTGTGCATCGAGTCTAACAAGGCCAATATTTCCCCTTGGGTTCCCGATGTGGGTACCCTTAATCTCATTGGGATGGTCATTGGGTCCTTGTTTGGACTTACCAGAGGGTCGTCTTTTGATTCAGATTCACTTTCACCAGAAGAGGTCGGAGTTCCCAGCTCCTCTCCTTTCGGAAGGGCAATCTCTACAAAGTCCTCTGCTTTAAGAGCCGTTTTGCGAAGCTTGACTGGAGTTTTTTCTTCCTCCTCCTGATGCCCCCTTTGACTCTAGCTTGGCACGACAGTTTGCAGCCCAGTGACCTTCTTTCCCACATCGGAAGCATGCAGTAGTTTTGGGTTTTGCTGCCAGCCCTCCCTTTTGAGGTTTTGAGGCTTCTTGAGGGCTGCCACCCCTGTGTCTGTTTCGGGTCAGATCAATTTCCACTTCTGCTGCTAGCACATACCAGAGCTGCAACTCACTGGAGCCTCTTCTGGCAATGCAGCTTTGATAAACATCTTCGTTCAGCCCATCTTTAAAAGCTTCTATCAGGGCTCCCTGGGACCAGCCTCGAATATGGCACGCCAGTTCTCTAAATTCCTGAGTGTATTTGGCCACTGATCTCCACCCTTGATTTATGGTTTTCATTCTAATCCTAGCCTTGAGTTCAGCTAGTGGGTCTTCAAATCTGGCACGCAACACTGTCATGAACAGGTCATAATTCATCAGCTGGGGGCATTATCATTAGGCAAAGTCACCATCCATTTTGCAGCTGTCCCTTCTAAAGCCCTGGTAACACATCTGCCTTTAGCTACTTCTGAGGAAAAATCCTCCCCATGTTCTTCCATGTGGCTCCAGACTTGAGCCAGGAAGAATCCTAACTCCTTGAGATCCCCTCCATATTTTACTTCCAACGGAGGCACCTTTGGAGTTCGACACCTTCAGGCAATTGCTCCCCCTGCTGGGGGGCCCTGGGCTGCTTCCGCCAGTTGATTTACGGGGGCAGCTACTTGGGCTCTCAATAGCTGGGGCTGCCTCCCCCTTTTCCCTCTCATACCTTTGATCAGCATGAGTTCCTCCGACAGCTTCATTCAGAAGATTTAGGGCTTGAGCTAATAAAATATTCCTTCTTTCATCCTCTTGCCATGGTTCCTCTCTCCTATGCCGTCAAGTAGTGGTTACTCCTGGGGGGGGGTGTTCTTCCTCCGATTCTTTCCAGCCGACTCCCAGGGACCGTTTAGGTTTTACGGCTGCCTTCTCATCGAGATGTAGCTCTGCTGACAACTCAGCTTCCCCTGCAGCATCTAAAAGCAGGGAAGTTGGTCTCCCAGTAACTCCCAGGTCTTCTTGGTCACTGGCTGGGTTAGACATTGTTTTCAGACCCCCTCAGAAGAAAAAGTATTAATTCTCTGGATGGGCTGGTTAATGGAGATTCAGAATAATGTCAGCTGGTGCTCCATTCAAAATCCAAGAAAGAAATACTTAGACTCCATTAATTAGAGAAAAGATATCTTTTTCTGGAAATTGAGTGGTAGCATCAAAGGAATTCTGAATCTGAGAAAATGAGCGTGTAAATCACATATACAAAGTGATGGCAACGTTCCCACCCACAATAATCCAAACTGTCCACCCAATTAAAAGTTGTATGTAACATCATGTGGGCATCTTCAGGTGATGATGTGGCATCTGTCCGTTGACCTTGATATATTTTGATAAAGAGGTGCATAGCATAGGAAAGAAACATAAACAAGATACTTCTCCCCCCCAACTTATACAGTTTATTCTCTGAAACCTCCAGCTTGCTTCCTATAACTATTCCACCCCTCCTCCCCCTGTTATAGTCGAAAGATGCAAAGCAAAGGAAAGAAATCTTGAAGGCTGACACCATCCTATATTCCAGGGGTGTCAAAATCAAGGCCCACAAGGTTCGAGTTCTGGCCCACGGGGCCACCCTGGAAACAGTGGACCAACCTGCGGTGCCTCGTCCCAGCCTAGGCCGTCCAGGTGCTGATCTACAACCTGGTGGAGGTTGGCAGAGTGCCGTAGGAAGCCTTGGCAGCTGAAACGGAGCTCAGGAGAACCCAGTACGTCCCTCCCGAGTTCCCTTTTCACTGGCAGTGTGCTGGAGGAGCCATGGCAGCTGAAAACAGAGTGCTAGCAAAACAAACTACTAGCAGACGTGGCATTTGATCACAAGGCAAGGAGGCATCAAGAAATGTTTCCCCTTTTGCATTTGAACATCAAAAATGAACAGAAAAGGAGAAAAGGAAAAAGGAAAGAAAGAAAAAGAAGGGAAAGATGGGAAGAGAGCAAGGAAGGAAAAATAAGGAAAGAGGGTAAGGAAGAAGAAAAAGAAAAATGAAGAGGAAAAGAAGAAAACAAGGAAGGAAGGAAGGAAGGAAGGAAGGAAGGAAGGAAGATTATCATGAGAGGGAGGGTTGGTCTGAGGGATGAGGTCAAATACAACCCTGATGCAGCCCTCAATGAAATCAAATTTGACACCCCTCTTATATTCATTTGGAAGTGGTAGAGACTATACTATTTCCTTGATGTATGGAGATACATACATACATACATACATACATACATACATACATACATACATACATGTGTGTGTATGTATGTGTGTAATTTATATATATAAATTGGCTTTCTGTAATACAAATAAATATTTCACAATCTGACAAAAATGAAATCTGTTGCAAAAAATTTATATCCGAAGACTTGTATAACAATATGTAAATTCTATTTTTTATTTGCAGAATACCTTTTTTCTTTACAATAAATTAATAAGGATCATTGTGGCTTTCTTCGAGCTTTGGTGTGATCATGTAAACTTTAAACAGAATGTGTGTTGTTTCTAGCAACAGATGTAAAAGTGCTTTTAGAATGCATATCATTTAATGTTTTATATTTTAAGGGAAATAAAAACCAATTCTACCAATATTTTGTTCAACAAAGTATTTTTAACATCTACTAAACAGGTAATATTGCTTTATGTCATTTGGCTATAAATGAATTAACTGGATTACTGGGTTGTGGGTACTCATAAAGGAGTGTTGTAAATTTGTTATCTCCAAATTGAACTTGTTTTTTAACATCTCTTCATAGTTATTTCAGCATCCATTTGCTATTAAAACATCTTCAGAACTGACTTTTTAAAAAGAAGGTGACAAAGACCTTGATATGGTTTGCTTTTAAGTGCAGCAACTGTAATGTTTGCTTTACTTTCTTTAAGCACAAGCCTTTCTAATCTAATCTCCCAATGCCCACTACAGAAGTTTGTATCAACATATTTTTCACAGAAAAGAGTGTAAGTCCGATTGTCAGGTCTGCTTCCTTCGGCCTGCCACCTCACTGGCACCCTGCCATCAAAGGCTAGGGAAGGGGGAGGGGCATGGGGGGGGGGAACAAATGGGCAATAAAACCTGTGTGAGTATGTGATGGAAAATAGGGAGGGGGATTGACAGCTTGATAAAGGACAGAAGCTCAAAATCAATTTGTGCCAGCACTCAAGGCCACGCATCTGAAAAAGAATCTGGATTACCCCAGATATTTCAGAGTTCTCAAACCGCCTAAGTGAATCTTCATGGACTGAAGACGAACAGATCATGGAGGGAGAACTGGGATGTGGGGAAACATTTTGTATCTTTTTCACGCAGGAAACTTAGTTCTAGCTGGACTTTGCTGCAGTCCGTATTCTTTAGAAAAAGAACCTACGAAATGAAGTAGAGGGTGTTTCTTTCCTAAGGCGCCTATCTGGAGCAGCACTGACATTAAGCTAGAACTGCAATAACAGCCAACCCGAAGAGACACCGTTACCTTGGGGGCTGTGCAAAGTATCACAAGAGTGACCAGGAGGATGTCGAAATCTGGGGGAAGGCGACATCTTCAAGTCCCATGGTGGAATAGACACCCGCAAGTGCCTGGGCAAGATGGAAGCCTGTGGCAACCAGCCAAGACCCCAATGGTCTCTGGGGAAGAAAGAAAGAGGACTGGGAAGACGTCTGGGATGGCATTCACTTGCAGGAGCCAGGGAAGCCACTGGAGAGAACCCTGCGTGGTGATGGAGTAAGACATATCTCAGTGCGGGGCAGATTGGGAAGACTAGATGCTTGAGTGTGCCATTGAGTACCTGTGGGAAGCTTTTCACAACCTCAAGGCGCGAGAAGCCCTGGCACGGATGGCATCTCTGACTGTCCAACTGCTGCAAATGAAACAAACAAAAGGTTAAAAAGTTGTAATATGTATGTAGTTACTTCCAAGCGCATCTAAATTATATTAAAGTAACTAAAATATCTTTACAATCCCCAAGGCATGTCACAACTTTTGAGCACTCCTAATGTTTGGAAATTGAAACTTGTAAAATTTGACATGCCCTATATACTGCAAGTCCCCACCAGTGATGCCACAGCCATGCCTACTGTTCACCCCAGCAGTTTAAGTGTAGGGTTTGGCTTCCACAACTTGCTGCCACCCTGCAGCCTTAGGTTGGGCTGTGCCACTGAGAAGGAAAGGTCACAGATCATCAGTTCTCAGGATGAAGTATAACAGAGAACCTAAGCAACTGGGATTCTCCCTAGCCCATGTCTGAACCTTCATGCAGGAGTATGGCCCAGTTATAACTACTGAAGGGGCATAGATGCAATGCATAACAATGGCATTGGAAGGGACCACAGCCAAGTGGATGGTCAACCTCCACAATGCCAATTGCCCCAGAACTATGGAAATTCAACTGCTTCATGGGGGTCCTGCAAAAGCATTTTCAGGATCCCCTGGCTGACCACAATCAAGACTATAAATCAGGGCCACCAGTCTATAGTTTCCTGCACTCAAGAATTTTGCAACCTGGCATAACAATAAATGCTAATAGAGTATTTCCAGGATGGGCTTAATGACGATGTCTACAACTCTTGCATCTCCAGGACCACCCCGCCCCCACATGCTCCATGCCTGATGAGTTCTGGCTGAGGGAGGTTTAAATTGACACGGCTTGTTCAAGGAATCAGCCCCGTCGTGTGTGGAGGAGTTCCCTCCTAGAGAAAAAAGAAGCCTGAAGCCACCAGCCCACAAACAGTGCCCACACCAGCAGTCAACTGGCTCTACTACACATAAAAAGCAAGCTGACAAAAAGCTGTGTGAAACTGAAGGACTTCAAAGTTGGAGACAAAGTCTATTTATCCACCAAGTACTTGCAATCTAGACAATCCTCCAAAAAACTGGGCCCAAAGTCATTGGCCCTTTTTCCAGAAAAAAAGCTATCAACCCAGTGACTGTTAAACTCAAATTACCAAAAAATCTTAGACACGGGCATCTGGCATTTCATTACAGCCTTCTAAAGCCAGAAACCACATCTTTCCTATGCCCACAATCACAACCACCTCCCAATCCCATCATGATCAAGGGAGAACAGAACTTTGAGGTTAAAGACATATTGGACTCTTGCACACCTTGAGGGAAAACTCAATATTTAGTACCCTCCCTCAGAGACATAGTGGGTTAATTCCAAACACGTTAAAGTATCCAGATTTCTTAAAAAAAATTCCACGAACAATATCTGGATAATATCTGGATAAGCTTTGATGACTGTTCAACTAATTGTGCCTTTTACGTGTGTCTCTCCCTCCCCTCTTGTCTTCTTTACATGAGTAATGTCTCTGTTAAGGTGGGGGGGAGTATGTCAGATCTGCCATCTTCGGCCTGGCACCTCACTGATATCCGGCCATCAAAAACTAAGTGGGAGAGGGGGGCATGTTTAATGGACAAATGCAGTCAAGAGTCTTTCTTTCCTAAGGGACCTACCTGGAGCAGGTCTGACACAGATGTTCATTGGGTAACTGTACAGTCATATGTAACTTTACAGATTACTCCTACTCTCATAGATTTTTATATTCATGGCATTAGAATATCTTCTTGTTTAAATCAAAATGTATATTTTTCCAGATCAATATATTTATGAATGGACAACATGTTGAAACATTTCAGGAAGATATTTCATTCACTTCAGATCTAACTGCTTCACATGATGAGCCTCAGTCTGAAGAAGATTTCAAAGGTACTATTGTTTGTTTATTTATGAATTTATTATAGCTTGTATTATCTGTCTTCTTGTGAGATCAAGGCTTCATACATTGGGAGTCCACTCATTTTATTCCCATAACTGGATGAGATGGATTGACAAAAATAGTTATCCAGTTACCCTTTTGTTAAGTGCGAATTTGCATACCACTCCACTATATTGTCCTTGAAAGTACTGCTGTTTAACACTGTTTAGTTACTCCATAAGTAAAATGTTTTATGTGTAGGCCTTGCTTTATTCAGAATATGTTGCACCGTTCACCTTTTTCCAATACATACTCATGTTTGATTGTAAGGAAAATCAAATGAAGTACAGGAGTTGCTGAAATCTAAGAGTTTCTTATTTGTCAGTAAGAAATCTTTTTTTTTAATCCACAATTCCCTAATTGAGCCAGCATTTTTAGGAAGTCTATTTCAAAACTATAAGTTCACAATAATCAGATGCTCTCTAACTTAACAACATGGTAAATATTCAAGATATACAATAAATTGAGAGCTAGTTTAATCTAATGGTCAAGGTACCAGGCTGGTTCCACCTTAGGCATGAAAGCTGATTGGGTGAATTTGGGCCAGTCTTTTTGACCTCATGGGGTTATTGTTGTGGGGAAAACAGGAGGAGGAAAGAGTATAAGGTATGTTTCTCATCTTGAGTTATTTTTTTTTTTCAATTATAAAGAAGGGATAAAAAATAAATTATGTCAACTATTAATATAGTTCCTACCAATCTTCCTCTCTTAAATATCTAGTAATACATCTCTTCAGTTGAAATGAGAATGCCAAGTTCATGTAGATGGAAGAAAATAAATGTGATGAAAAAGAGTAGTCCTTGATATATGATTCTAATGGAGCCCATTACAATAGTGAGTCATGACCATTGTAAAGTAGGTCAGTCACATGACTAACCCAATTTTATGATTTTTTTTCCAGAGGTCATTAAGCAAACACCACAGTCATAAAGTGAATGCCACAGTCATTAAGCAAATTGTTTGCTGTAAATACATGGGATTTGCTGGAAAATGCTGACTTTCAGTAAAATGATCATAAGACACGATTATCCGGCCCACGGGGTGCTTAGATCTGGCCTGCGGAGCCACCTTGGAAACAGTGCAGGATTGGCTTGCGGTGCCTCTGCTATAAAAAATGGAGGGTAGGCGTGGCCAGCTCAAAATCGTGCAGCCCTCTCAAGCTCCATTTTCATTGGCAGGCCATCACAGCCAGGCTCCGTTTTTGCTGGCAGAGGGCTGCACGATTTTGAGCTGGTCACACCCACCCTGGTCACGCCCACCCTGGCCACGCCCACCCCACCCATGCTCACTCGCTCCCATCCAAGGTCAAACCTAATCCTGATGTGGCTCTCAATGAAATCAAGTTTGACTCCCCTAGTCTACAATATATTTTTTATCCATTTTATTTTTTTTAAGAATGAAATGTTGGAAAGAAATTATATAAAGTCTCTTGGGATTTTATTAACTGTCCACTAAGAGAATAACTCCGATAACAGAATAAAACCATATTTGGTGTGATGGAGTAAGCTAGTAAAAATCAGTTTTAAAAAGCGGAAATACTGCCAGGGGTTACAGAGCAAACAGTTCCTGAAAAAAATGTTTATACATAGATAGTATATTTCTGAGGCTTGAAAAAATCTATTGAAGAATAAAATTCTATCAAACTAACCACATGCTGATATTTTTCATTTTATCTTTAAATTATGAATAAAATTGTACATTTACTTTTCCCTCCCAAGAGTTAGACTCCCAAGAATTTCCAATTAAACTTAATTAGCTTTTTGAAGCTATCAAGACGTAAGTTACAAGACTGCACTAGTTCACCTTTCCACCGCACCTTAATCTTTAATAATTTGAAACTAGAGGAGGAAGTGAGTTTACCTGTAAAATTCTGTGCTGCAAACTTGTTATCTGCTAAGGAAATAATCTTGATGGGGAAAAGTGCTCTACTAATTGATTGTTATATCTTTGCATATCTTTCTGGCAACCATTGAAAGTTTTGTAGATATAAATGTATCCTGGTGGTATTTTTTTTGGCAGTAGACCTTTGAAATACATGTTTCAGAGAAAGGGATGAACATGCATTCCACCTTATCCAAGTCCTATCACTCTCCTGGCACATCATTGGACTGGAGCCCAAAGCTTTGTTAACTTTTCACTGGGTATTTTCTTTCTCTTTGACTTCAGTGAAAGGAGATAATGAAGCTTTGTTTCTCGCGGCTGGAAAACAAATTTTAAGATCCCGTGTCTAGGTATTCTTTTGAGCTCATTCTTTTGTGAGCTCGTCTGGACTGTTGATTGAAAATCAGAGTTTTTCCTGCCTTGGGCGATCTTAAAAATGGGAGTAGGAATTATAATTACCCATACTTCTTGTTTGTGTTTCTGTAGGTTATTTACGGAAAAGATTTCCTGCCAAATTAAAACTATATAAATGAGCTATGAATACACTTAAATAGAATCTTTCTAAAAATCCAATTTTACTGTTACAGTTGAGGAAGCAATAATCTGTCTCATTTTATATAGATCTACCAAGTGGTCCTCATGTATATCGTCTGGAAGATCTTGCTTATACAAGAAGTGGAGACAAAGGCAACACAGCAAATATAGGTATTTGTCAATCCTATTTTAAAAAAGAACTTCTAACTAAAAATACATATCAGCATTATGCCATAATTATTCTTTCTGTAGTTATAACTGAGTTCAAAGCGGTGTAAGAAAATGATAAAATATTTTTAAAAATGTACCAGTTTATGTTTTTGTTACTTTTCATAATAAGTTTTCATGGTTGGGTTTTAACTTGTTCTCCAGCTCCCACTTTTTGTTTCTCTTTTTTAAAAAAGCTTAAACTTAAAGAGAAACATTTATACTCAAAATAATTAAAAGATTGCCTAACTTAACATTCTTCACTACTCATAAAATGCTTCTCATCTTCTCTGAATCAAATTTAATATAATTTTGTGGATAATTCATGCAGTTTTCTTGGCAACTATTGCTTTGACTCCTTAATTCAAACTGCAGCCTTGATCTTCCATTCAAGTACTAACAAAGCCCAACCCTGTTTAGCCAAAACAAAATCAGTCAGGTGCTATCCTAACTGGGATAAGATCACACAAGCCACATACTAAAATAACCTAATTCCTGTTTGTGATCACATAGGATCACAATGAATTGAGTTCAGTAGCCAGCAATTGGTGGAAGTGTCTCATTATGAAAACATCTTTCAAAAGAACTATAATGCTGTCTTGTTTTAAAGGAGAGTGAAAGTCACCCCCCTTATCCAGATATTTGTAGGGCACCAACTGTTCTACAATCAGGCTGTTTTTCATACTGTATTTTCAAATTTATGTTTTTTAGAATATGTTTTTCTTATTGTTCCATTTGATTGGTTTTAGTAAATCAGTGTACAAACTGCAGTCCATAACAATTGGAGAATTGGAGAAAATGAAATATTTACATGATCCTTCATCATGAAATGTGACTAAATTTATTTTCTATTGCTGTGGAAATTAACAAAATTATTTGTAAAATGCTTTAGGTTTGTTTGCCTTTTAGTCCTTATAAGTAATAATTTTTTTTAATCCCAAAAACTTTATTAAATACAAAAAGTTAATATACACAAATGTACAAAAATGAAAGACAAAAAGTCATACAAATAAACGTCACACTTTCTATGATAAAACTAGTTATATCTTTCTTCAATACATTTGATAGTGAGTTAAATATTTCATAATTAATATTAAATGGCAGTTATTTCCTATATCCTGTAAGTTATCTGTTACTTATACTCTATAAAACATAATAATCTATTATTGTTATTTGTTGTTGGATTATAATTATGTGTTTTTGCAAATATATTCTATCTATTATTTAAACAAAGAGCGAGGAGATCTAAAACTAACATTTGTAAATTCCTGTCTTTTGGTATATATGTCATAATATGTTTCATAGATTTATTTTCCCCGCTTATTTCCTACATTCTTTTTTTTTTTTTTGCGCTCTAACTAATCATAACATTTATCCCAAATCGAATAAAATGCCGAGTCATCCTTTCTTTTTAATTTTAATGCTAGCTTCTCCATTTCAGCGCATTCGTAAATTTTTTGGATGATAAAATGTATAGGTGGTATAATAGGCGTTTTCCAGTATTGTGCCAGTGAGATTCATATCGCTGTTAATATGTGAACAATCAAATCCTTTACTTTGGGGGAATAACCCTCTTTGATAATACCCAGGAGGTACAATTTAGGTTCCCACTCCAATCCACCTTGAACAATTTCCTCTAACCAAGTTTTGATTCTAATCTAAAAAATTTTAACCACCGGGCATGTCCACCAGAGATGAAAGAAGGTACGATGGTTTCCCTTGCATTTTCAACAAATTGGATTTACTGTTGGGTACATTTTTGTCAATCTGGAGGGTGCCAGATGCCATCTATATATCATTTTATATAGGTTTTCTTTATAAGATACAGATTTTGTTACTGTAAGATTTCTCTGCCAAATTTCTTCCCAGTTGTCTAGGTCTATATTGTGGCCAATTTTTTTTGCCCATGCTACCATTGATCCTTTCACGATTTCCTCAGCTAATTCATAGTCTAGTAAATAATTGTATAATTTAGATATCACATTTTTTTCTGGGCCCAAAAGTATCTTATCAAGTTGAGTATTTTTTGTTTCTAATCCAAATTCTTTTAAGTCCTTCTCATATCTTATTGCTATTTGAAAATATGACCAACGATCAATAATTATTTCTTGATTTTCTAAATCTTGGATCAGTTTAAGTTTCCCTTCATTATCTCGGATTTGGTGATATTTAAGCTTTTTGCTAATATCCATTGTATTAGGGTGGAATATTGCCTCCATTGTTGATAACCATGTCGGGACTTTAATATAGTGATTTCTCCTGATATCTTTACAAGTTTTAATCAAAGATTTACGTAGAGTATGTCTATGGAAATATGAATGGCTTTTACTATTCGGGTTCCACAAGAAGGCATGCCACCCTATTTGTAGGTCATAGCCCTCTAGTGTTAGAATTCTTTTATTTTCCAATTTGATCCAATTCTTTATCCACACTAATACTGTTGCTCTATAATAGGTCTCCCAAGCCGGGAGTCCAAAGCCGCCTCTGCTTTTATTGTCTTGTAGGTAAATTCTTTTAATTCTTGATTTCTTGCCTGCCCAAATGAATTTCGTAAGAATTTTGTCCAACTCTTTTTTAAAAAATTTGTCTGATAATATAGGGATCATTTGAAATAGGTATAGCAATTTAGGTAGAACATTCATTTTGATTGTGGCAATTCTGCCTAATAATGAGATCTGCATTTTAGTCCAATTTCACAAGTCTCTTCCGATTTGTCGTAATACTTTTGTATAATTATCTTCCTTCAGGGTTATCGTTTTAGATCTTAACCAAATACCTAAATATTTGATCATTTACAATTTGTAGTCCCATTATTTCCTCTAATTCTTTTTGTCTGTTATTTGTTAAATTTTTGATGAACATTTTAGTCTTTTCTTTATTAATTTTCAGCCCTGCTAATTTACCAAATTTATCAATTTCCCTTAATAATATTGGTCCTGAATCTATTGGATATTCTATAATAAATGCCATATCATCCACGAATGCTTGCAGTTTGTATTCTTGTCTTTTAATCTTTGTACCTTTGATTTCCTCATTCAATCTAATTCTATCCAATAGTGTTTCTAATATTGTTATGAAAAGCAGAGGCAACAGTGGGCATCCCTGCCTGATGCCTTTATTTATCTCAAAAGGATTAGTAAAATCTCCATTTATCATTACGCTTGCCTTCTGCGTCGAGTAGATTGAATGTAACATCTTTGCAAAGTTGTCACCAAATTTCATCAAATTTATCTGACATTTCATAAAGTTCCAATTTAGGTTATCAAATGCCTATTGCGCACCAGGAAGACAAGAGCAACTTGACTGTGTCTCATAAAATTCTAATACATCAATTATAGTTCTTGTGTTGTTTCTAATCTGTCTCGTGGGAAGGAATCCATTCTGGTCAGGATGGATCCCATCATTAAGAATTATCTTCAATCTTTCCGCCATCACACTCAGAAACATTTTGTAATCTGTATTCAAAAGGGATATTGTCTATAATTTTTTATTTGGTTGGCATCTGCACCCCTCTTTAGGGATCAATATAACATAGGCCTCCTTCCATGATTCAGGGAGTCTTGCTTCTAATAATACCTCATTGCAAATTTCTAGAAGCAGATTTTCTAGTGACCATCTGGACCTGGGGTTTTGTTGTTTTATTGTCTATTGATCGCTTCTTTTAACTCATCTAAAGTTACTTCCTTATTTAGTATCTCCCTCTTATCTTCCATAAGTGGATGTAGTGTGCTTTCTTTCAAATATTCCTCTATTTTATTCGATTCTGTTACATCTTGATTATATAAATTCTCGAAGTAATCTCTTACAATTGTTTTCTTTTTCCTCAAGTCCGTCTCTATTATTCCGTTGTTATCTTTCAATTGATATATAGTTCTTTTTTTATTTTATTTTTTCAATTTATACGCTAGCCATCTACCAGGTTTGTTTGTGTGTTCCAAATGGTTTTGTTTTGTATATAGCAGTATCTTAGCTAAATCTTCCTGATCTAACATATTCAATTCATGTTTAAGTAATGTCAAATCATTTCTAATCTGTTCATCCCCTGAGGCTTTCAGTAATCTATCTTCTAGATCCTTTATTCTTTTCGTTAACAAATTTTGTTTCTTCCACTTTTCCTTATTTCTGTTGGCCGTATAGGCTATAGATATTCCCCTTAAATACACCTTCATTGTGTCCCACAGAGTTTGCAATGAGGTATCCTGTTTTTTATTAAATTTAAAAAATACATCTAATTCTTCCTTAATTTTTTGAGTATTCCATTTTTCTTTCAATAGTTGTGGATTAAGTGTCCACCTACTTTTTTTGTGAGTTTGATCTTTCAAGACTATCTGCAACGGATTGTGGTCTACCCAAGTATTAGTTGACATCTCTATATTTTGTATGTCCTTAAACAGATCATTATTCACCCATGCCATATCTAACCTTGACCAAGATTTATGTGGATTGGAGTAGAAAGTAAATTGAGTCACCCCTGGGTTCAATTTCCTCCATGCATCTACTAAATCTAGTTCTTTGGCCATATCAAAAAAAACATTTAGAAAGTATATTTTGTTTTTGTTTTTTAATGTTTTTGGTCACTGGCATAATCCTGTTTATTATTAGAAATTGCATTATAATTGCCAATTATGCAGATCATGGAATTTCCTAATTCTATTAGTTTCTCATATAGGGTTTTATAAAATTCATTTTGATTTGTATTAGGGGCATATATCCCTACTAGTAAAATCTTTTTATTTTGTATAACCACCTCTACAATTAATATTCTTCCAATCATATCATTATAAATCAATTTCGACTCTATTTCTTCTTTAATATATAATGCTACTCCTCTCTCTTTTTCCTCTGCTAGTGATGTATATAATTTCCCCAGTTTTTTGTTTTGTAAATATATCTGATCTTGTAGTTTAATATGAATCTCTTGAAGACATATTATGTCCAATTTCTGTTTCTCTAGTTTCAAAAATATTCTTTTCCTTTTTGATGAATCATTTAATCCATTGATATTAATAGATGTTCGTGTTAGTCCTTTTCCCAGTATTCCTTATTCTAGGTTCTATCTCTCATTGGTTTTGGTTGCTGTTTGGCATCTAGTTTTGATTCCTGTTTCTTCTCGAATAGTTTAGTATTTTTATTTAGTATTTATTTGATTTGTCAATCGCTTACAAAAACAATAGGACAGGGATGGTAGGCATGATTGGAGCACTTATGCGCGCCTCCTACAGGCCTCTTAGGAAGGGGTTGAGGTCAATAGTAGACAGTCTAAGGTTAAAGTTTTTGGGGTTTGGGGAAGAAACCACAGGGTCAGGTAGAGTATTCCAAACATTGACCACTCTGTTGCTGAAGTCGTATTTTCTGCAGTCAAGTTTGGTGCGGTTAACCTTGAGTTTGTATCTTTTTTTTTTATTTTTTTATAAATAAATTTTATTAAATTTACAATTAAAAACATATCGACATTACATACACAAAAGGGAAAAAAACAAAAAAAGAACACTCGGTCTTACAAACTGGAAAGAAAAGAGAAGAAGAGATGTAAAAGAAAGAAAGAAACAAAGGAAGAGAAAGAGAAAAAAAAAAAAAGATGCGTTTAAAAACAGACAATATCCTTTTAGACAGTCTGCAAGATCCAATTCTCCTACCTTAATTTGAATACACACATCTTATCGATATCTATGCTTAAATTACCCATTGTCCATTAAGCAGTTTATCTCTGGACTAACCAATTATACCAAGAGTTCCAATTATCGTAAAATATTGAAGACTCTTTGTTTTTAAGTGCTATAGTTAATTTATCCATTTCTGCACAGTCACATATTTTCTGGATGACCATTTGTTCTGTAGGTGCATAGGGTGATTTCCAACACTGGGCAAACGCTAATCTGGCTGCAGTTAGGATATGAATTGTTACATATTTCATCTTTTTGGGTAAATGTTTATCAGAGATCCCTAGTAGGAAGAACTCTGGTTTGTATTCGATTTGTTCTTTGGTTATCTCCTCCAACCATTTTCTGATTTTTTGCCAATATTTCTGGGTTTCTTTGCAAGACCACCACATATGAAAGTAGGTTCCTTCTATGCTTTTACATTTCCAGCATTTTGGACTCGTGTTTGAGTTCATTTTCGCCAACCTCGAAGGGGCAAGTGCCATCTATAAAACATTTTGTATGTATTTTCTTTATATGCTGCCGATTTTGTAATCTTAATATTTCTGTTCCAAATCTTTTCCCATTCTGATAGTGTAATACTTCTTCCGACATTCCTGCTCCAGGCTATCATGTTCCCTTTGACTATCTCTTGTTCTAATTCTACTTCCAGTAAGTATTTATAGAATTTGGATATGTTCTTTTTGTTTGATCCTAGTAAAATTTTATCTAAATACTGCAGTTTGTTATAAATTCCAAAGTCTTTTATATCTTGTTTGTATCTACTATGGATTTGTATATATAACCACTGATCAATTTTAAATCCCTGTTCCTGTAGTTCTTGTCGAGTTTTTAATTTTCCTTGCGGATCTAATAAATCTTTATATTTAATCATTTTTGTTATGTCCAAATTATTGGGGTGTACCATTGCCTCCATTGTTGATAGCCAGATCGGAATTTTTAGATAGTGTTTTTGCATATTTTTTCCAATTAATTAATAATGAGTCCCTAATGAGGTGTCTATGAAAGTAAGACTGCTTGGGTTTCCCCACTTCCCATAAGAAGGCATGCCACCCTCTCTGGAGGTCATGCCCTTCTAATGCTAAAATTCTTTTGTTAAGTAAGTTCACCCAGTCTTTTATCCATAATAAGATAGCTGCCGAATAATATAATTCCCAATTTGGAAGGGCTAGACCCCTCTACTTTTCGCATCTTGTAAGGCCTTTACATTGATCCTGGGTTTTCCCCTGCCAAATAAATTTAAGTGTGATCTTATTTAATTCTTCAAAAAAAATTTTGGCAACTTAATTGGGATTGTCTGGAATAAATAAAGAAATTTTGGTAATATGTTCATTTTAATCGAGGCAATCCTGCCCAATAAGGAAAGCTGCAACTTATTCCAGGATTCTAAATCTTTCTTTGTTTGTTGAAGTAGTTTATCATAATTGTTCTCTTTGAGTGATTTACCTTGTGGTGTTAACCATATTCCTAAATATTTGACCCTTTTGTTACCTGTATCCCCATCATTGTTTCTAATTCTTCCTTCTGGTTTTCTGTTAAATTTTTGGTCATTAATTTTGTCTTTTTTCTATTAATTTTTAATCCTGCCACTGTGCCAAATTGTTCTAATTCTTTTATTAGATTATAACCTTTTTCCATGGGTTCCTCCAAAAAGAAAACCATATCGTCAGCAAACGCTTGTAGTTTATATTCTTCTGATTTGACCCTCACTCCTCTAATTTCAGAATTTTGTCTAACCTGTGTTAAGAGTGATTCTAGGGCAAAAATGAAAAGAAGAGGTGAGAGAGGGCAGCCCTGTCTGACACCTTTTTCTATATTTATTGGATCTGTTTGTTCGCCATTGATTAGTATATTAGCCTGTTGTGTGTTGTAAATAGTTGTTATAATGTTTTCAAATTTGGTGCCAAGACTCATATTGTAAATTTTTTGAATTAAAAGTGCCAATTTAAGTTATCAAATGCTTTCTCAGCATCTAAAAACATGAGTGCGGATTGTTTCTCCGGGTGGGCTTCATAATATTCTAGGACATCGATAACGGTTCTTAAATTGTTCTTTATTTGTCGGGACGGAAGAAATCCATTTTGATCTTCGTGTATATGTGGATTTAAAGCTTGTTTTACTCTATTAGCTATGATAGAAGTAAACAATTTATAATCGGCATTTAAAAGTGAAATCGGTCTATAGTTGTTGATGTATCTATGATCTGCATCCTCCTTCGGGATTAGCGAAATCAGCGCCCCCTCCACGAGTCCGGCATCTTGGCTGCCAGAAGTACCTCATTAAACACTTCCAGCATCAGTGGTCCTACTAGTTCCAATATTGCTTTATATAGTTCTGCCGAATCCCATCTGGTCCTGGAGATTTGTTATTACTTTGATTCTCCATTGCTGACTTCAATTCAGACCATGTAATATCTTTATTCAATAACTCTATCCATTCCTCTCCAATTACCTTGTCATTCGTCTCCTCTAAATAAGTTCTTATTTTATCTTCATTAACTTCCTCCTTTTTATATAATCTTTGAAAATAGTTGTAAATGATATCTTTTTCTTCTCTATCTCATGTTGTAAGACATCTTTCTCATCCATTAGCTGGTGTATCAATCTCTTTTCTTTCACTTTTTAAGTTTATGGGATAGCCATCTTCCTGGTTTATTTGCATGCTCAAAATAATTTTGTTTGGATCTTTTCAAGTTAATTTCTATTTTATCTTGTTCAAGTAAGTTCAATTTATGTTTAATTGTTATTAACTGATTTTGTGTTCTCTGGTTTTAGGGATTTTTGAAGTTGTATTTCTAATTCTTTAATTTGTTGTTGGAATTTATTTTGTTGGGCATGTATTCTTTTATTTCTCATGGCATTATAGGAGATTGTTGTTCCTCTTATAATTGCCTTCATTGTATCCCAAATATTTTGTTTCGTGGTTGCTTCATTATTATTTTCTTTTAGAAAATAATTTAATTCCTCTTTCAGCTTCTTAATGTACTCTTCTTCGTTTATTAACTGAGTATTTAGTGTCCATCTTTTCTTTGTTTTTCTCCTATCTCTCCAAATTAGTTGTATTGGGTTGTGGTCGGCCCATTCATTTGGTAGGATTTTAATTTCTTTTATTTCATTGGCCAATTCCCCATCCATCCAGGCCATATCTATTCTGGTCCAGATTTTGTGTGGATTTGAATAATATGTGAACTGTTTCTCTTCTGGGTTTAGTTTTCTCATAAGTCTATTAAGTTTAATTCTTTCATCATGTCCTTACAGGGCATAGAAAATTCTCTTTTCCCTTTCTTGTTCTTATTCACATTACTATGGTCTTTTTGATGATCAGCAATGGAGTTGAAGTCGCCTATCATGCAGATATTCCTTTTTGAAACCTATTATTCTCTGATGAAGATCTTTAAAAATTTCCTTGTTCTTCATTTGGCGCGTAGATTGCTACCAATAAAAATGTAATATGATTAATCCAAATTTGTATAACCAGAGTTCTTCCTTCCGGATCCGACCAGGTTAGTTCTGCTTTTACATCATCTTTCACAAATATTGCAATTCCTTTCTTTTTATGTTTGTCTGCTGGTGCTGTAAAAAGTTTTCCAAGTTTCGGGCAAATTAAATATCTTTCATCCTTTTTCCTAATGTATGTTTCTTGTAGGCATATTATGTCGGCGTTTTGTCTAATTAATTTAGTTAATATCCTTTTCCTTTTAGATGTTGAATTTAAACCATTTATATTAATGGAGAGGAGTTTCTTTCCTATCTCCATTTATCTAGGTCTGTTTAGTTTTTGTCTAGTGGTGATTCGGTTTTCTTCTTGCTGTTGTTGTGAGATTGGTTCTTCTCTCCTGGTTGTGGTTTGTCGTCCCTAAATTTTGAGGAAGTCCTTCTTTTTGGTTTCTATGGCGATTACGATCATCCTGTGGTTTCCTTTTAGTTTCCTCCTTGGTGTATTGGTTATCCGTGCCTATTAGCTGATCATGAAAGTCTTGGGCCTGTTCTATAGAATCTATTTTGATTTTTCTCTCTTTCCAAGTTATTAACATCCCTTCCGGGATTAACCATTTAAAAGGAATTTCTTTTTTATTTAAATAATTGGCCAAGAATTTATAATCCTGTCTTATGACCCTCACTTTCCTTGGGATTTGTTTTAGGATCGTAATCTCTTTACCTCTATATGTTATTGTTTCTTCTCTGGACCTTTTAAGAATTAGGTCTCTCACACACCTCCTTGTGAAACGAATATGAATTTCTCTTGGGCAGTTATGGCGTCTAGCATAACTTGTGCTGACCCTATACACCTCGTCAAATTCTTTGATTAGATCGTCTTTTTCTTTCCCTAACCATTCAGCCAATAGTTCTGCCATTAATTGTTCTAGTTCTTCATTTTTCGCTTCTACCACATTTTAAAACCTTAAATATGCTGCTGCTTTATCCATTTCGGAGGTGGACGAGGGAGTCTTCGGTTTCTCTAGTTACATTTCTAAATTCCTCCTCTATCCTTTCAAAGTTTGTCTCCATCCGTTCTGTCCTACTCTCTATTTCTCTTATCTTAACTTCATTTTTCTCCATAGCCTGTTGCAAGGACCCTATCTTATCCTCCACCTTAAGTAAATCTGCTTTCATTTCCACTTTAAGCTTTCCCATCTCATCTTTTAATTCGCTAATATCCGCTCTGGTTTCTTTGTGATTCTTAATCATTATTTCTTGCATCTTGGATATTGCTTCTTGCAAGGATAGTAGGGTAGCTTGTATATTAACGTTAGAGACATTGGACTGTTTTTCCCCTATTAGAGATTCTTCAATGGTTTTTGGATTGTTGGTGAAGCAGAAGTTAAAGTAGTTGTTAGGGTCGGGGTGGTCTTCCTTCCCGATTTCAAAGCCATAGTTGTCGTGGAGGTCATCTCTCTTAATATTTGTTTTTGTTGTTGCACTATATTGGATATATTGTCCCAGATCACCATTCAGTGTTTAACTCCTAAAATAAAAATTCTATTCTAATACTTCAATCAAATATATAGATAGGCAGTCTGTACACCTATATTATAAAATGTTATCTAATAATATAATAATCTTTATAATTAATTTATATACTGAATATCAATATTAATCACCAATAATACATCAAATCCAACCCAGTTACTTCTTTAAGAATTAATCTTAAGTATTCTAAATAATCTAAATCAACACTATTTTTCACTCTTTGTTGTTACTATTTAAGACAATCAAATCAATTGTCACTGAAATCTATAAGGACAATATACCTTTTTTTTTCCCCTCCTTTTGAGTAGGTAAATTTATCAGGCTTTTTAAGGGGTTAAGATAGGAAGGAGAAAGACTGAAACAATGGGGGAAGAGAAGAGGGAAAAGTTTACCTTGATTTGAGGCAGTCAATAAGCAAGGGGCTAGAGGTTCAAATTGTAAAAATAGTGCCCAAATGGTAATATTAAAGTATTACCAAATATAAATTCCAACAAATAAAGAAATGTGATAAGAGAAAAAATATAAAATAAACTCTATAGTCAGTCTTCAAGCTAAAGGTTTAAGTTTTGAGTTTCTTCCCAGCACTCCGGGAGCGAATGGTATAATGTGCTGATTAATCGCAATAAGAAGTCAATCCTTCCCAGCCTTCTGTTGGTCTCTTCTTCCTTCTTCCTCTTCCTTCTTTCCCCTTCCCGGTTTTGAGTTCAATGTGCAAATCTCCTTCACCTATTATTCCCTCCAAAATCCAATAGTCATCTCTTCTTGGTCGCTTAACAATCTGTCCTCCCAGCTGTATTAAATAAAGCCAATAATCCTATTGAGCTCAATTCAGAGAATTAATAAGTCACTTTCAGTGCCGCAATTTTTCCTCCTCTGTCACCTCCTTCCTCTCAAATATTGTCAAAAGTTAATCCCAAATGCCAAATCACTCACAAAATCAAGTCTCCAATCTCCTGGTTTCTGATGTTCTTCCTCTCTCCCAGGGGTTTCCCTTTCAAAAGCTGTAATCCACACTTTCGTTCTAACGAGCCTTTCTGCTCGTGATTGTCACACTTCCGCTTTTCAAGCTGCTTTTCTGGCCGCTTTTCTCTCCTGCTTCCACAAAGTGCTACTCACAACCAGGAAGATAAATCTCTCACCCCACTGTCATTCTTCAATCTTCAATCTTCAATATTGTATTAAGCTCTTTCAACACCTTTTCCTGCTCCGATCTTGCAGGCTGTCACTATCTTGCTTAGTCACCTCAGTGGCAGACCGGACTTTGGAGCCGCCATAAACTGGCAGCTAGCTCTTCCACGCTGGGCTCAGGAGCTCTTCTCTTCGTTACCAGGGGGGTTGCCTACCCCCACCCTGTAACTCGAGATTCTCCTATACTGACACGAACCTCTCCGGGTTTGTGTATCCCCTGGGATCGCTCCAGACGCTAGAGAAGGTAACAGAAAACCACAGCAGTCTTCTCCACCTCTGCACGTCCCTGTCCTGCCACAGGGTTTTTCGAGTTTGTATCTATTGTGTGCTTTTGTATTGTTATGACTGAAGCTGAAGTATTCATTTGCAGGTAGGACATTGCAATGTATGATTTTATATACTATATTTAGATCGGATCGGAGGTGGCATAGTTCTAGGTTTTCTAGGTCTAGAGTTTCAAGTCTGGTGGCATAAGGTATTCTGCGATGAGTAGAGGAGCAGAGAACTCTTCTTGTGAAATATTTGTGGACTTTTTCAATTGTGTTAATATCAGATACATGATATGGGCTCCAGACTGATGAGCTGTATTCAAGTATAGGTCTAGCAAATGTTTTGTATGCTCTAGTTAGTAGTGTGATATTACCAGAGAAGAAGCTACGTAGGATTAGATTAACAACTCTTAATGCCTTTTTGGCTATGTACAGTGGGCTCTAGCACTTAGATCATTTGAGATGAGTACTCCAAGATCCTTGACAAAGTTTGGATCCTCAACAAGGTCTTGACTATTTAGCTTGTATTTTATTTTCTGATTTTTTCTGCCAATATGTAAGACAAAGCATTTATTTGTTGAGATTTGAAGTTGCCATTTGATTGACCATTCTGATACATAGTCAAGGTCTTTTTGGAGGGTAGCAGTATTGTCTGTGGTGTTGAATAGCTTTACATCATCAGCAAAGAGAACGCAGTTGCTCTTAATATGATCACAGAGGTCATTTATGTAGAGTATGAGGAGAGTTGGTCCTAAAACACTGCCTTGGGGGAACACCACTGTTGACAGGTACAGAATTTGATAGGACGCTCCCAATTTTGACCATTTGTTGTCTGTTTGACAGGAATGCTTCTATCCAGTTATGTAGTTGTCCAGAGATACCATAAGATTTTAGTTTTAGTAGTAGTTTGTCGTGTACCACTGAATCAAAGGCTTTACAGAAGTCTATGTAGATTGTGTCTATTGCTTTGCCCTGATCGAGTTGTGTAGTCCATGTGTTTTTGCAGTGTAAGAGTTGCAGATTACAGGATAGTTTTTTTCTGAAACCAAATTGTTTATTACAGAGTAGGTTGTTTGTCACTAAGTGAAGGATAATGGATTGGTTAATAATTGATTCCATGACTTTACAGGTGATGCAGCATAAGGACATTGGTCTGTAATTTTCAACTAGGTTGGGGTCTCCCTTTTTGAAGATGGAGATGACCGTGGCTTGTGACCATAGTTTTGGCAAGGAGCTGGTCCTGAAAGATTTTTCAAAGATTATGCTTAGAGGTTTGGCTATGGCAGTGGATAGCTTTTTTAAGAAGTAGGCACACATTCCGTCCGATCCAATTGATAGGGATGGTTTTAGATTGCACAGTGCTTTTTCAACAATGTCTTCTGTAAAATCAATATGTATTAGATCATTGTAGTTGTCTGTGATTTGACTAGGAAGTATTGGGCTTGATTCATTGCTGTTTACAAATACTGAGCCAAAGAATGTGTTAAAGATGTTTGCTTTGATGGTGTCGTCATTGCAGTCTTTGCCATTAGGTCCTTTCAGGGGTAGGATGGACCTTGAGTCTTTTAGTTTGTTGTTTACAAAATTGTAAAAAGCACGGGTGGAATTTGTGCATAGAAGGTTTTCCTCTTGCTTAATGTGATAATTAGTGCATTCAGTTTTTATCTGGTGGCATAGATTTTTGTATCGGCTTTTGAAGTTGGCAACGTGACCAGATTTGTTTTTTCGCCAAAGTGATCTCTTTTTGGATTGAAGCTTCCTTATTGTTATGGGTAATCTGTTTTTCCTGGTTTTGGGAGTTGTTATTGGTACATATAGTTTGATGGCTCTTGCTCTCTTGTTTTCACTATTTTCCCAGCGTTAGGGGTGGGAAGCTAAATCGCTGCTGCCAACTTCCACCCTCACCCCTTTCACTCTGGGCTTCCTTGATGCACACAGATACCCGTTCCAATGTTCCCATTATAATCCAAATGGAATTTCCAACCTCATTAGCTTGCCAATCATCCGTCCACTATCGTCTCGCTGCTTCCTTCCTTGATAGCTCATCGCATCTCTGGGTCTGCTCGCAAAGGGCTGACTTCTTCCACCTCAGACTTCAGGCTCTCTTCTTTGACATTTCGAGATCGCAACTTCCCAAATTGACTCCAATAATTTCTTCTCACTTTGTTGATCCCTCCAGGACCCAAAACCACCACGAACGGCTGTCCAGTGGTGAAAAACCCAGCACAGGAGATCAGAGCAGATATCTCCTGCACTGCCACGATGCAATGTCACCGGAAGTCCCGTCCCCGTCTACTTCTCCTTATAAGTAATATTACTATTGCATAGGAGATTGTAACGTTTCCCATCTTCCATTGTTTCCATTGCTGGGTCTTTCTCTTCTAAGGTAACAAGTGGGCTGCCTTTCCAGTATAGGAGATACTTTGCACTCATTATATAGCAATAGCACTTAGACTTTTAAACAGCTTCACAGTGCTTTTTACAGCCCTCTTTAAGCAATACAGAGTCAGCATCTTTCCCCCAACAATCTGAGTCCTCATTTTACCAACCTCAGAACGATGGAAGGTTGAGTCAACCTCGAGCTGGTCAGGATCAAACCCCTGGCAATCAGCAGAATTAGCCTGCAATACTGCATTCTAAGCATTGCACCACCACTGTGCTATATCTCAGTACAAATAGTCCTCGAATTACAACAGTTCATTTAGTGACCATTCAAAGTTACAATGGCACTGAAACAAGTGATTTATGACCATTTTTCACACTTATGATTGTTGGAATATCCCTATGCTCATGTGATCCAAGTGTTCGAATCTCTTGGAGCCTGTCTTTATCCAGCTGGCAGTAAAAGTTGACAAGAGGGTGCTGTTGGTGTCGACTGTGACACTCGGCGTCACACTGCAGCTCAATGAGCTCCAGCTGCAGGTGGTCTGGAGCGTCGTCAGGATCCACAGAGAAAGGAGAGGAAAAAAGTGTGATTTCCTTTTCAATTGCTGCAAAATCCTGAAAGTGCTGTTGAAACTCCTCAGTCAGAGATGAGATGTCTGCTTCATACCTCCTTATTTGCGCACTCATATTGTTCTGTGGAAAACTGGTCATTATTTCCTGCAGTGATGGGAAATGTGCAGACTGCGTTTGTGACAGGTGTCTTTGGAAAAGTAGCAGCTTGGTCCCAAAGGCTTTGATATGTGAATACAATTGGCTTACCACTGCATTTTGTTCCTGAAGGCTCATGTTCAGCGCGTTCATATGTCATGTTATGTCAATTAAAAATCCAAAATAAGGCAGCCAAACAGGATCAGATAGCTCTGGCATCGTTGTCCCTTTTTTGCCAAGAATTGTCTGATTTCCTCCTAAGAGGAAGCGCTATAGTGCAGACTCCCAACTGAGCCATCTTACCTCGTTGTAATACCCAACACCTCCATATTCAGCCCGGATGTCTAGTAGAAACTTTTGAAACTGGGGGTGGTACAGGGCTTTGGAGCAAATATAATTAATAGCCTTCATCACCAGTTTCATAACATGATCATATTTCAGATGTTTGGCACAGAGAACTTGTTGGTGAATAATATAGTGGAGTTTTATAGCTTTGTCTCCTTCTTCTCTGACTTTGTTACAGACTAGGGTTGATAATCCACTTTGCTCGCCAGCCATGGCAGGTGTGCCATCCGTAATAATTCCAGTGACTTTATTCCATGGTAGTTTCATGTCATCTACAGCGGAACAAACAAACAAATAAATCTGTTCCTCTTGTTTGGTCCTTTATGCTCTGGAGGTCAAGTAGCTCTTCACTCACGTTTGTATCATTGTTCATTCCTCTCAAAAAAACAATAACTGAGCGGTGTCAGATGCTTGAAATTTGGAAACGGGCCACAATTGGCTCCCCGGCCGGACTTTGGACATGCCTGCTGTAGTAGGATTCCTTGGGAGGAAAAGTGGCCGGAGTGACTCAACTTCCCTGCCGGCTTCCTCATTGAGTTTGCTTGTGGAAAGCTGTCAGGGAAGGTCACAAATTGTGATCATATGACAATGGGACTCTGTTAACCTTATAAGTGCAAGGTAGTTGCCAAGTACCTGAAATACAATCACATTATCACTGGGTGGCATGAGCACCGTTTTAAGTATTCATTCACATCATTGTAACTTTGAATGGTCACTGAACAAGTGATGCCTATAGTGATGCATTAATTGCTAAGAGTATTTTTAGGTACAGTAATACCAGCATGGCCATTTCTGATAATTTTGAGAGTTTCCACCTATCTGAAGGCTATCTACCTTAAGACAAGCCAATCCATATAATTGGAATATCAAGAAGAAAAGACTTCTAAATATGTCAAAACAATCTATTAGATATTAGTTTACTTAGGAAATTGGTTTGTTTTTTCCCCATAAGAGGACTATATTTGGGGACTTCCGGTTTGGCGTCACAGTGAGACAGACGAGGAAAGCTGATTCTACTTCGTTAGGAGGCCCCAACGTAAAGTCACCCTGGAGGGGTGACGAAGAAAGAAGAGACCTCTTGTTGATCACAGGAGGACAGCTGTCTTCCCACTAGATCGGAGGGCACCCTTCTGACTAACGGAGAAGAGAGGTGACCGTTATGGTCAGACAAAGCTGGGGCAACCAAAGAAGAAGTAATAACCAGCTGATCGTGAACAGTGTACTGGAGCAGGTTGAGACTTTTTTAATTTCTAGGCTGGAGACTTTTCCCCAAGTAAAATAGTTTTTGACAATAAAGACTCTCCAAAGTTTTTAAAAAGCGGCAAATTAATCAGCAAGGAGACACTCAAAAAAGAGATGTAATTTCCATGGGATGACATTTTTTAAAAATAAGGAGAAGACCGGACTGGAATTTATAATTGACAACAATCTGAAAGACAATTTAAACTATTTGAAAATATTTTGGAACGCTGGATGTAATTTTGTAAAGCTTTGTAAAGAAAAATTAATTCTTTGAATTACTTGACAATCAGCTGATAACTATTTCGCTTTAAAGGTGGAAGATAGAGGTAGGGTGACATCTACTGGTGGAAAAAGGTACTACATAATGGAAGTGAATATGAGCATAGACTAAACAAGGCTGGAATTGATAAGAAAGGAGATAAATACTATCTGCAAGGCCGGTCTTTTGTTGTTTGGGAACAGATAGTGTTTTCTTTTTGGAACTTGCTGAACTTGGTGGATTACAAACACAGTTGGCTTTGAGGAACTGTTTGGAAACTGAGTGAATTTTTTTTTTTTTTTTTTTGCTTTTTGGCTGCCTTGGCTTTTTGGGGTGTTTGGTGGGCCATTGTAAATATCTTTTGACTGAATACTGTGAAAGAAGAATGAAATAACATTTGCAGATCTGGTCAAGATACCAAACAGAAAATTTGGACCACAATAATTTTGATGTGGACTTTTTGACTTTGTACTGTTTCTATCTCCTTAATGGACCTAATATTTTAATATTGTAGTTTTTATAATGCTTAAACTCAGAAATAAATTGTAATAGTGTATCGAAGAACTATATGTTATTGTGTGACTATAATATGGATTTGTAAGATTAGATTTTTAAGATTAAATGACAATAAGAGTACAAAGTAGAGTGCAGGAGGGAAAGCAGATTGTGGGGGGATGAATGTTCAAATTTAACAAAAACTGGAAAGAAAGCATCTTCCACACTGTCATCTGCAGCATCCAGTCCATCAAACCAAACATCAATAAATAAAATGATACAACAGGAAAAAATGAATAATCCCCCCCCCCCCCAAAAAAAAAATACAACTGGTGCTGCAATCCATTTAAGAAGCTGTTATCTCACAGAAAGAGGAAGCAAGGAAACATCACAGTGAGGTGAAAGAATATCTGGAGAAGATGAAGGAACAGATCCAAAATATGTATGAGGGAATGGGAAATTTTCAGCAAATGATAACAAAATGTTCAGAAAATAGAGGACAAAATAGAAGAAACAGAAAAAGATAAAGAAGACGAATCAAAAGCTGACACAAGCAAATAAGGATCTTGAAGAAACAGTTATAACTCTCAAATGGAAAAAGCAGCCTACTATTTAAGATTTCAGGATATAGAGGAAGATAAAGAAGAGAACCTGCAAGTGCCCAAGAGACAAGAAACAAGAAATAGAAGGGAAGATAGTTGAAATGTTTAGAATGAACATGAGCTATGCAAGAAGACATAAAGTCCCAAGAGAAGTACGTGTCGAATTTATTAAAAAATGAACAAGAGATGAAATACTAAAAAGGGTAAGAGATGATCCATTGCAGTATAGAGGGAAAGAAGCTGTGGTGCTGAAGCAGATCCCTAGGAGGGTTAGAGATTTATGAAAATAATACCAGTTTTTGCTGTTGAACTGATTACAAGGGAAGTAACTTTTATATGGTTGGTGACAGAGGGAATACTAGTGAACTGGGATGGTAAGAGATATAGACTGGACTCATTAGAATTCTATGATAATTATATTGTTCCATATGAGGGACAAGAAATAAGAGAAGAATCTGAAGATTAGAGACAAGAGGAACTGATGGGAGAAGAGAAGAATGTACAACAAGCAGATGAAGAGGCAGAGAGAATAATACAAGAAGGACCGAGAGCAAAAGATCAGAGACAAATAATAACTAGGATTATAAGACCTATATACAACTAAATGAGATGGAGGGGGTAAATGAGATGTTATTATTAAACATAAATGGATTGAATTCTCCCATAAAAAGGAAAAAAAATTTACACACCTACAAAAATGAAAAGCAGATATAATCTGTCCCCAAGATACTCACTTAAAAAGCAACACAGTCAACTATTGGAGTGCCACGAAATTGAGAAATTATATTTCACACCAGCATAAGAAAAGAAGAGAGGGGTAGGTCTATCTATCAAAGATACAGTAAATTCCAAACAAATATACACAGATGAAGAAGGAAGAATTTTAATGGTGGAGATAGTAATGAAGCCAAATAAGACACGATAGCATATTTATGACAATATTAGCAGAAAGAATGAAACCAATTTTGAGTGAACTTATACAAACAAGAAGAATTTTACCAAATGCTGTATAAGAAAATATTGGAAATGTCATATGAAAATATTTGTGTTGTAAGATATTTCAATGCAATAGTGGATGAAAAACTAGACTATAGAAGTAGTGAGGGGGGGGGGAGCAAGAAGGATACTCCCTAAGGCATTATTTCAAATAGTACAAGAAACTTGTATACTGGATTTATGGAGAGAAATGAACCTGGGGGAAAATCAATATACATTTTACTCAAATAGACATAAATCATGGCCCAGAACTGACATTATCTGGATGACTTCCAAACTAAGAACAAACATACAAGAGACAGGTAGAAACTAACATATGGGCTGACCACAACCCAATACAAATTACCCGGGTGGTGGTCAAGTGCTAAGACAGGACTTTCCTCAGATTCTCCCTCGCTGTCATTATACCTACCTTCCTTCCTTCCTTCCTTCCTTCCTTCCTTCCTTCCTTCCTTCCTTCCTTCCTTCCTTCCTTCCTTCCTTCCTTCCTTCCTTCCTTCCTTGTCTTCTTTTTCCTTCCTTCTTCATTCTAATTTCTTCTTCCTTCCCCTCTTTCCTTCTTTTTTCTTCCTTGCTTTCTTCCCATCTTTTCTTCTTTTTCTTTCTTTCCTCATTCCCTTGTTCCTTTCCTGCCCCTTCTTGCATGCTCAAATGCAAAAGGGGAAACATTTTTCCTTTTGTTTTGTTTTTAGTTTTGCAAGCCCACTGCCAACCAAAATATTTTTGGCCTGGACGGCCTCCTGCAGCACTCCAGCAGCCAAAATGGGGTGCGGGGGATTGATGTTAGTCGATTTGAAATAAGAATGAAACCATCAGGAAAAATCACCTTGCTAACAGTTTGGTTCTTTCCACAAGAAAAGAGTTAATAGAAGTCAACTCCATTGATGAGCAGGAAACAGAAAGCAAGTGTGGCAATTTGACTTTAGTTGAATTATGCATGTAAAAGCTGGGGAGGAAGATAATGAGCTCAGAAATATGACAAACAGCTTCAAGAATGAGGGTGCAAGTTCAGAAAGTAGTCGTAAAGACGTCAAGAGAGGAAAAAGAAAGAGAAGCAGAATCCAAGTCAATATAGGACTCCAGAAACCTCAGCCAAGCCAACAGTGCCTTTTCTGTGACAAGTAGAATCTGTTAAAAAGAAGGACATGTTTAATTACCTCTTTGTGGAATATAAACCAGAAAGGGGGTGGGGGGCATATGATTTTCTGAAAAGTCTCAGAAAGAAAAGAAAAATTAATTAAGAAGCAAAAGTCACAGCAGAAGAATGCAGAGGACATCCCAGAGGAAGGAAGAAAAGGAAATTCAGCCCAGAAAAGACAGCCAAGGAAACTGTCCAAGCAAGGAAAGAAACCCTTCTGGCTATAGGAAAAAATGACAACGTGCACCAACTAGAAAGTGCAGTGAAAAGTTGGGGTTAGAAAAAGGCTGAATGAGAGAAAGGAAAGAAATGCTAAGGAGAACATCTTGCTTGACTAGTAGACAAAATTCAGATAGTCCTCTCAACAAAGCAAAATTAGGTGTCAAAGTTTCCCAACTCAGAAACCTCTTGAACCTGCCAGTGCACAGAATTATATTGTGCCCAATTTCACTGTCTTAAGAAATTGACCCTGGAAGAGAGATTTCCTAGGTAACTGGAGTTTGTTATCCAGTCCACAGTTTGTGTTTTTAAACTGCTTTTCTCATTCCTATGCCATCCATATTTCTTCTGTGACAGTGTGTCTCCCTGCACCTTATATTTGGACTCCGCTCTCTTTGGCCACCTCCTTTTTTGGAAAAAAAAGTGATATCCTGGCCAATTCTTTTTCTTCTGATTGCTGCCTGTGTTCCCAACTATTTCCTTTCCCAACTATTTTCTTCTGCCACCCTGGCAGTCAAAATAGAGTACGTGGGAGGGGACACACAGGATGCCCCCCTGTGCCCTGTTTTGGCCCTGGACAGCCTCATCAGCACCCAGGAAGCCAAAATGGGGCATGTGGGCCCCATGCAATGCCCCTCACATCCTGTTTTGGGTACAGACAGCTTCCTCCAGCACTCTGGAAGCCGAAATGGCCTGAATGGCCTCCACCACCCTGGAAGCTGAAACAGGGAGCAGGGGAGGATGTGACACCACCCCCCCTGCACCCCGTTTTGGGCCTGGATGGCCTCCTCCATCACCCTGGTAGCCAAAACAGGGCACAGAGGGGGGGACATGACACCCCCCCGCACCCCGTTTTGGCCCTGGACAGCCTCCTCCACCATCCTGGAAGCCGAAACAGGGCCTGGATGGCTCCTCCACCACCCTGGAAGCCGAAACATGACATGTGATGCTGTCAGGATTCTGGCAGTTACTCCAATTAACTCATACGCCTCGAACAACACTCCCAACACTTGAAAGGATTCATTAGAAATTAACATACTGGCATTAGCCTGGGCGTAGCCAACTCTGAGTACGTAATTCACTGTCACCCTTGATCCTGCTTTTCCCCCCCATCCCTCTGGGTGTATCATCCAACGAAACGTGTCCATAGCCAAGAGTCATCAATCGTGCTCTCCAATTAGATTTTTGTGCGACAGAAGCCTGTGCCCCTTTTGGGACCTGTACGGCTTCCTCTACCAACATGGAAGCCGAAATGGGGCATTTCAGGGTGGAATGTGATGCCCCCCATGCCCCGTTTTGGGCCTGGACGACCTCCATCACCACCCTAGCAGTTGAAAGGGAGCAGGAGGGCTGTGCAACAACCCTCGTATCCCATTTTGGGCCTGGATGGCCTCCTCCACCATCCTGGAAGCCAAAACAGGGTGCAGGGGGGCTGCATGATGCCCCCAATGCCCCATTTTGGGCCTGGACAACCTCCACCACCCTGGAAGCCAAAACAGAACAGGAGGCGCAACACCCCCTCCGTGCCCCATTTTGGGCCTGGAGGGCCTCCACCACCACCCTAGCAGCTGAAATGGGATGCACGGGGGCCATACAACACCTCCTATGCCCCATTTTGGGCCTGGACAGCCTTCACCACCTTTGCAGCCAAAACAGGGCATGGGGAGGCCGTGCGATGCCCCCCCCCCCAAGCCCCATTTTAGCTAATAGAGGTACCGCAGGCCGGTCCTTTGCAATTTCCAGGCCAGCCCTACGGGCTAGATCTGACTCACAAGCCTTGATTTTGATGCCCCGTTTTAGAAGAACCAGTGGAATCTGGCTCTAAGTTAATGGAAAAAATAGAAGAATATGGAAAAGTTGCAGGACTGAAAATAAATAAAGATAAAACAAAAATGTTAGTTAAAAATGTCACAGAAAAACAAAAAAAGGAATTGACAAAAAATTAGACCTTTAGATAGTTAAGAAAGTAAAATACTTGGGAATATACCTAACAGCAAGATGTGTAACAATTAAAGATAACTATGTAAGACTAGTACAACAAATGAAAGAAGATTTGGAGAAATGGAAAAATCTGCAATTATCAATGGTAGGAAGGATTACAACTATAAAGATGAATATTTTGCCAAATATACTTTTTTAATTTCAAACAATCCCCATAGAAATAGATTTTTTTTTTTTTTGATGAGCTGAATACAATAATTTTGAAATTCATTTGGCAAGAGAAAAAAGCAAGAGTAAGATTGTTTTGTTTTTTGCTGGTTATTATTTTTTGTTGTTTTAACATATATGTCACCAAGATTTACTGAAACAATTGAGTTAGATTAATAATTAAATAAATACTAGATGCTGCAAAAATATATAGGTTTAGTCTTGATTAGCTGAAGTTTAATATAATGTGGACTGAATTATTTGTTTGAAACAATAATAACATTGTTTGGTGATCCATGAAGAATAACAAGTAATTGCGTTCTGTTTGTTTATAACAGGTGTCATAGCACGCCATCCCCTTTACTACCCATACCTCAAGAAAACATTAACTGCTTTGGCTGTAGAAGATTATTTCCATCATCTTTTAGAAAGAGAACGGCCTGAAGAAATCTTGGTATCACGGTAGGCACTCCTTGAATTCAATTTTTCATATAGTATTGTTTGATTACCGTATATACTCGAGTATAAGCCGAGTTTTTCAGCCCATTTTTTGTGCTGAAAACCCCCCCCTCAGCTTATACTCGAGTCAGATTCCCTCTGAAAAAAAAATGGTGTGGAGCTCCGGAGCTGGGCAGGCGCTTCCCTGCTTCCGTGTTTCCTTTGCAACTTTTAAGCATGGGGGTAATCGGAAGCAGAAAAGTTCTTGCATGAGGATATATTGTTTTTCTTTGTTTAACTGTTTTTAGGGGGGGAAAGACCCACCGTCATGTGAGAATGCTCAGACACGAAATCTATCCGCCCGAAAATAAGTGTGTGTGTGTGTGGGGGGAATTTTAACAGAGGGAAGATGTAGGGAGAAGGCAAAAGCGACGGAAGATCCTTCAGGGGAAACTGAGGGGGAGACTCACCCTTGGTCCAGATGAGCCCCTTTCCCCGCCCCTAAGGAAGCAGAGGCAGCCAGCAAGGGCAGGCAGGCCCCACTTCACAGACTCTGTCCGTCCTCGCTCCCACCCAAAGCCACGAAGTCCCCCAATCGCGCAGCCCAGAATCACCCTCCCTCAGGGGCAGCAACGACGCCCGGTTTTTCCTGAGACAAGAAGCTCCGCCGTGCAATGAAAGCGCCCTGGCTCTAGGCTCGCGGGCTCAGAAAACAACGCGAGCCGAGGTGGCTTCGCCCGCCTCGGCTTCTCCAACATCCGGCACCGCCCCTGTTCTATGTGCCGGGCCAGGCAAGTCCGAGCAGCCAGCGCATGGAGCAGGACGGCGCCAGAGATCGTTGGCTGCCTTTTCGCAGCACGGAGGCCTCCCGGCTGGCCAGCTGCTCTCCTCCTTCTCTGCCTGGGAGGCTTCTTGTGCTGCAAAAGAGGCGGCTAATGATCCCTGCCCGCCGGCTTCTCCAACATCCGGCACCGCCCTGTTCTATGTGCCGGGCCTGGCAAGTCCGAGCAGCCAGCGCATGGAGCAGGACGGCGCCGGAGATCGCTGGCTGCCTCTTTCGCAGCACGGGAGGCCTCCCCGGCTGGCCAGCTGCTCTCCTCCTTCTCTGCCTGTTTGTTCTGTGTGACCGAGGAGGAGGAGACCGCCGGCTGGTTGGGGAAGCTTTCTGCGCCGAGGAGGCGGCTGCTGGTGTCCGGCTTTGCTCCGCTTCTCCGATGGTCCGGCGCGCCCTGTTCTTTGCTTGGGCAGCCGGGTGCCCAACGGCGCCCACGGCGGCAACAGGCAGTTCCGCCCGGGCTCCGCTCAGGTGTCCGGCTGGGGCTGTCGGGAGTTGCTGCCGTGGTGCCCCTATCCGCGTCGCCTCGGGAAGGGTGGGGCAAAACCAGGAGCCGCTGAGCCTGAGCCTCCGGTGCCGCTGCTGCTGTTGCAAAGCGCTGCCGCGGCTCTTCCTTTTTGCCTTTCCTTCCCGAGGCGACGCGGGACTGGGGCCGCGCCGGCGGTAGCGATTCCTGACTCAGGGGCCTCCGAAGGAGGGGAAGAGAGTGACTCCTGCCTCCCGCTGTCATCATCATCTTCTTCTTTTGGGTTAGTGAATCAATTAAACCTTTCATGATAGTGAGATCGTTTCCCAAATTAATTATTTTTATTTTTGAAATTTACCAGTAGCTGCTGCATTTCCCACCCTCAGCTTATACTCGGGTCAATAAGTTTTCCCAGTTTTTTTGTGTAAAATTAGGTGCCTCGGCTTATATTCGGGTCGACTTATACTCGAGTATATACGGTATATTGAAAATTTTTAGATTATATGAAAATCCTCATGTAAAACAAGGGCTTAACAGTTTGGCAAACAGTATATTGCTCATATATGTACCTCAAATTGTATTGATTCAGTCCTACACTAGGAAGAGAGTGAGCTATTCAAGAAAGCTTCAATACCCTACTATCCGCTTAGCAAAAATATGAAATGGATCCTCGATTGTACTTTTTAATTAGGACAGTGGAGAATAAGTACTTGTACAGTAGTGACAAGATAAACACTTCCAGCTATAGTGCTGTGAACCATTCTGCCCAAGGACTCTTCTTCAAAACTTGAACAGGCTCTTTAATGTTCCTTTTATCATGCCTTCTAATCAGGGGTGGGATTCTACCAGTTCACATCTATTCGCTAGAACTGTTGTTAACATTCTAAGTTCAGAGAACCGGTTGTTAGAAGAAATTACGGGCCTAATCCTGTAAGGAAGGCAGGAAAGAAATATTCTGGTGTTGCTTACAGAAACTGCCTCTCCATTTAGAATGTTAACAACCGGTTCTAGCGAATAGGTGTGAACTGATAGAATCCCACCCCTGCCACCATCGTGTCAGAACTGAAGAAGCTTCTTGGATGAGAAATGAAATGTCTTCAAAGAAAAAATAAGAAACTCCAGTTGCCTCCTGAAAAAGCATCTTTGGAACAACCATGACCTGGATGACTGAGAATTTCTACAGACTTTAAACAGGGAAATATTGAAAATATTTTAGGGTTAGGGTTGTATATCCCGTCTTACTATATTTATATTTATTTATGTTTATATTTAGTATAAAAACATACAATATATACCCACATAATTTCTACCCCCAGGATATATGGATGGGTATTTTATGTACCTGTTACTCTGGAAGCAATATGGGCCATCCACAATAGCACAGCTAGGGGTATATATTTGAGAACCTCTCAATACAGGGATTTTTAAACTGAATGAACTTTCTTGAGTCCAGATATACTTCCTAAAATACAGTATCTCTTGAGAAGAGTATTAGAAATGAGGAAAAGCAGTCCCCATCTCCAAACTCTGTGTTAAATCCTGGCTTAGGGCTGACAGTATACTGTTACTTAACAATCAGAGGGTTCTTATGGGTTGGTAGTAAAGGAAAAAGTATCCCTTTTCTTCTCCTGTCTTGAAATATATATATATATTATCATAAATTCACAGGTAATACTAAGCCACAATACATTTTATTTTTGCCATGGGAATATATTCAAACTAAGCCATTTATAACAGTATTCTAAAATCATAGATAAAAATTCTGCCTTCATGTTAAGCAATTCTCATTTTTCCAAGGGCTGCCTGAATGGTATCATGTGCCTAGCGTCACTAATAGCGTCACTCTTAGGAAATATGGCATCCACTTCAAAATTTGATCTCTCTCTTCCTCTCCCCCTCTCTCTCTCTCCTCCCTCCCGCCTCCCTCCCTCCCCTCTCTCTCTCATGAACTACAGGTAGTCCTCATTTAATGTTTAAAATTGAGACTATCAACTCAGTTGTTTAGCAAATGGTTACTAAATAAAACTGTGACTGGGCTTACGATCTTACTTAAACTTTCCTTTGCTTTACAGACCAATGAATTGGAAATTGGAAATCTGAAAGTAGCCATGTTTAGTTAGATAATTTATGTAGTTATTTTAAGTTATATTTTCAGAGGGCAGCATCTCTTTGACTGTTTCTACTAACCTCAAGTCCCACCAGTGGTAGGATTCAAATTTTTTTTTACTACCGGTTCTGTGGGCGTGGCTTGGTGGGCGTGGCAGGGGAAGGATACTGTAAAATCTCCAGTCAGAGGTGGGATTTGCTGGTTCTCCAAACTACTCAAAATTTCCACTGCCGGTTCTCCAGAACTGGTCAGAACCTGCTGAATACCACCTCTGAGTCCCACCTATTGTGAATCCACATCCATTCTCATATAGCATTTTATGAGAGATTGAAGTTTATGTTGTTATTTGTGATCTTGTTATAGTCATTATTTCATCTAATTGTGGTTTGTGCATGAAATTGCCTAAAATTTTATAAGGACATAATCCTACTTCTTTTTCTTATTTTTAATAAAATTGATTTTTAAAATACACTTTATGCTGTTGTAACTCCTCAAAAATAGGACAGAGTGTTTTCTGGTCACGGATCTCGAAAATAACAGGGGCTAGAAAATGACAATAAAAATTCATTTTTTTCATCTTTATTATCAATATCACTCTTGTCATTGTATTATTCTAATTACTGGAAAATAAGTATTCAAACTAGGAGATGCGCTGTATATCTCACAAGCTGGTTTTAAGGAGAAGGAATCCAGTTGGGACAGATAAAGACAGACGATGGCAGCAATAAGATATTAGAAGCTGCTCCAAGGCAAAGTGGGTGAGGATATTATACGAAGTGCCAGTGGGAGAATTTGGACGGCTATACCTTCCAACAACTTTTATAGGCCTGGGCCTCTGTTACTACAATAATCCTAAACTCCATCATAAATGGGTATGGTGTATCTTTAGGTCTAAATATGAAGGTTTTCCATTATTAAATTAAGGTGTTTTCTAATAAATCGGAGAACATTTTAACATTTGATGTGAAATCTTCCACAATTAATTCAACCCTTCTATAGTTATTTGTCATATTGGTGGATCATGAACAATAATGGTCAGTGCTTCTTTTTCAACCAGACAATTCAGAGATAAGAAAAAAAGTAAAATATTTCACTGCTGTTATGAAAACTGTTCAAGTAAAATTAAAATGTTTGATTACAATAAACTTTTATTTTAATATGAAACCATAGACTTTTTGTTCTTTTAATAATGTATTCATAGAGTAATGTGAATAGAATTAAAATAAACTTGCAAAAGAAAGAACACTTTTGTGTAGGTCTTAAGAATTAGAAGGAATTATATTCACATGTTTTAAGCTCCCTGAAGCTTCTTATTGAACTGGGATAAACACCATGTTTCTAAAGGAACAAGAACAAATGGAAACAAGTGTTCTATTGAACAAAGAGTTACATAAAAGCATTAGTTGTCAAATGAAAAGATGGATATCATTCTTGTATACTATCAGTATAATTTTTGTGTTTTTCAAATTGCCAATAATAGATAACTTTTTAAATATAAAAATGTAACTCCTACTGTTTAAAGCCATTTTGAAAGACATATGAACAGTTACATGTTCTCTACTATCTGTTCCACAGCCAGTCAGAGTGTTTATAGAGAAGATCTTGAAAGACACAGCACATTTCACCTGAATTCATTTGTAATGCTTCATGTGACTGGTTTCTGTATAAATCTTTTACTTCAATACCAGACATCTTCATTTCCACATATTCTTTTACAGAATGTTTAAAAATTTGCTTTAGGAACTACTCTAATAAAGTAACACTACTGTTTTCTATCAACAGTTAATAAGTCCCAAATGAGTTCATGATTTTTTCCCTAAGATGATAAATATTGTGTTGCTAAAGTTTGATGAGTCCTCATATTTAAAAAAAAAAAAATCTATGTAAATTAAATTTAAGTGAAGGCTTAATTCATTTAAACATATATATTTTTTTTTAAATCGGAACTTTAATTAATGAGAAGTAATTAAATCCATGGTGTTTTATATATAAATAACTGTTAAATTGAAAGGTTCTAGGTGAAAGGCTGTAGAGATTCTCAGTCATCCAGGTCACAGATGACTCTTTGGTCACTCTATAGACCAAAGGTGCTTTTTCAGGAGGCAACTGGACTTGCTTGTTTTTCTTTTGAAGACGTTTTGCTTCTCATCCCAGTAACTTCTTCAGCTCTGACAGGATAGTGGGGAAGGGAAGGATTTATAATCCTTGGTAATCTGGTAATCTGCATCCTTTTAGAGGGTCATTGAAGCACTTGGTTATTTGGGTCCTCAGGATCACCTGAGTACCAGGTGCACTACTCAGATGACCCTGAGGACACAGATAAATCTCCAAGTACTCTAAAAGGAAGCAAATGACCGCCTGTCTACAAGGAATATAAATCTTTCCATTCCCCACTATCCTGTCAGAGCTGAAGAAGCTTCTTGGATGAGAAGCAAAATGTCTTCAAAAGATGAACAAGAAATACTAGTTGCCTCTTGAAGAAGCAACTTTGGGATGATCTAGGCTGAAATAAATGAAGCAATAAATAAAGCCAAAATATGGTGGTCAACTATCCTTTGTCACACCAAAGAAAAGATATGATGATTCTGTTCAAAAGCAAATTATTTTCAGAGACATGAAATAGTGATGAGGACCAATATTTTGTCTTTTGTTCTAGAAAAAATCTGCTAGATCTGGTTATTCCAGGATATTCCTAAATACACCAATTAGGAATATCGTGGAATAACCAGGTTTAGCAGATTTTTTCTCCATTTAGAGGCAGACATAAAAGGATCAGCTACTAGTGACTTCATAGTAACAAGATTAAACAGCAACACTGAAGAAAAATAATAATGTAATGTTTCAATAAACTTAGCGAACATGCTTTTCAATAGTTCTAAGCAATTTATTCTGCCCAATCATACCATAATAACTTATTTTTGAATCACAGAATCAAATATGTGGAAGGACATCATTTGGGTATAAGTTTCAGCATGTAACCTGAACCCATTTTTCTATGTCTTGCACTCTCATGCAGAAGTGGGTTTCAACCGGTGTTACTACTGGTTCGGTGAGAGTTGCATTTTGCTGCGTGCGCATGTACAACGTTTGCAAAAAGACAAGCGCTGTGCGCAGTTGCACAGCATTTGAAAAGCCTCTTCTTTCCTGCTTTTCCATCCTCAGCTGTGCCGCGCAAAGCAACTGAGATTGAAAAAGCAGGAAATAAAGGACAGCCAAAAGCCCGGGCAGGCGGGTGGGCCAAACAACCAACCAAAAGGTCATTGCACCAAACTGGTTCGGTTTCAGCTGCTCCTAAGAGCTACCAGTTCTATAGAACCGGGCTGAACTGGAAGCATCCCACCCCTGCTCTCATGTGCTAGAAAACATATTTGGGCTTTCTGTGTAATTACGAAGTACTTAAAGAGTGTTGTCATAGACCTCAGTCTTCTCATCTTCAAATTCTCTTCATAAAATTTAATTTCTAGTTCCCTGATCATCCTTGTTGCCTTTAAATTTCTGAAAAGTTTCACAAAAGCTGAATCTCATTCAAGGTATATAGGTATTGCCAGCTATGTTGTTTTTGCATTTCTGAGTTGCCTTTTTAAAAAATTCTTATCGTCTTCCTTTAAATAGATAAAGTATGGTATTTTTTATCTTTATAGATATGACTTGCCAGGAATATGTGGATTAAATTTTGTTCTAAAAAACTCTCTTGGTGGTGGTGGCACAGCATCTCTGAGAAGTGACCCACAAGTAGGTATTTATTTATAAAGAATCATTCAGCTGGTTTGTTCAGCAAAGCAAAGATTATATAAAGTGGCATCAGTTTCAAATGTATGTATATGTATATATGTGTGTGTGTATATATATATATATATATGGTGTGTTCGGCTTGGTTCGGGTATTTTCCCACGTCATTGTAGTTCTTTTAAAGTTGTAGCAACGTTTCAGCAGAATCTCATCTGCCATCATCAGGCTTCTGTATTGTGTCCGTCTGTGAGTCAGACTTTTACAGTAGTTTCAGATTTGAATTTGGGGCAGCCTATTGCTGTGCCAGAATGGTTTTTTCTTCATCCTGATTGGTTGGGGGTCTTGGTCTGTGTTTATTGGTCTCGGAGTTTGCTGTGTTCTGCTTGATTGGTGTCTCTAATATCTTCTGTCTGTTTTTTGGCTCTTTTTATCTTGATTGGCTGGCAGCATTGTGTTGCTTTAATGGAGGCCTTTAGTGCAGCTTGGCTTCGGGTAAATGGACGGCTATCATTAGTTAGGAAGCTGGGTTTCATCTGGGTGCCTGGTTGGGGTGTGTTTGAGCTGGAGGTATCAGGGGATCTGTTTGTGTCCAGGTGTTTGCCTGGCTTGTGGTGTGGAGATTTTTTGTTTGTGAGTGCAGGCTTCCAAATGATTGACAGCCTGGTGGAATCAATCAGCAACCAATCAGGATGAAGAAAAAACCATTCTGGCACAGCAATAGGCTGCCCCAAATTCAAATCTGAAACTACTGTAAAAGTCTGACTCACAGACGGACACAATACAGAAGCCTGATGATGGCAGATGAGATTCTGCTGAAACGTTGCTACAACTTTAAAAGAACTACAATGACGTGGGAAAATACCCGAACCAAGCCGAACACCATACATGTAAGTACCCGAAAACTTAAGAAAACAAATATATATATATATATATATATATATATATATATATATATATATATATATATATATATATATATATATACATACATACATACATACATACATACATACATACATACATATATAGCCTTCAGCTTTGTTCGGGTATTTTCCCACGTCATTATAGTTGTGCTTTTAAAGTTGTAGCAACGTTTCAGCAGAATCTCATCTGCCATCATCAGGCTTCTGTATTGTGTCCGTCTGTGAGTCAGACTTTTACAGTGGTTTCAGATTTAAATTTGGGGCAGCCTATTGCTGTGCCAGAATGGTTTTTTCTTCATCCTGATTGGTTGGGAGTCTTGGTCTGTGTTTATTGGTCTCGGAGTTTGCTATGTTCTGCTTGATTGGTGTCTCTAATATCTTCTGTCTGTTTTTTGGCTCTTTTTGTATCTTGATTGGCTGGCAGCATTGTGTTACTTTATTGGAGGTCTTTAGTGCAGCTTGGCTTCGGGTAAATGGATGGCTTAGGAAGCTGGGTTTCATCTGGGTGCCTGGTTGGGATGTGTTTGAGCTGGAGGTATTAGGGGGGATCTGTTTGTGCCCAGGTGTTTGCCTGGCTTGTGGTGTGGAGATTTTTTTGTTTGTGAGTGCAGGCTTCCAAATGATTGACAGCCTGGTGGAATCATCTCTTCTGTTCATGCTTTCTGGTCTTTTTTCAATCTCTATGGCTTCTCTGATGATTCTGTGGCTGGAATTTTCTATAGTGGCTAGGGTTTTGGTGCCATTGAAGTTGATGCTATGACCTGTGGCTTCCATGTGTTGGACTAGTGAGGAAGTGTGTTCCAGCTTTTTGACTGCATTTTTGTGTTCATCCAGGCGGGTGCTTATTCTTCTATTGGTCTGTCCAATGTATGTGGCTGGGCATGATGCACAGGGGACTTCGTATATGCCTTGGTTTTCCAGGTCAATTTTGTCTTTGGGGTTTCTGAGGATGGCTGCTATTTTTCTGTCTGTTTTGAAGGCAGTCTTGATGTGGTGTCTGTATAGTATCTTACTAATTTTGTCTGTAGTGCCTCTTATGTAGGGCAGGACAGCTGTTCCATGGGTCTGTTCATCTTCTGGGTCTCTATTATGTCTCAGTGTGTTTTTGTGGATCAAGTTGGTGATTTTGCTTTTGTGGAAGCCGTTGGCTGTCAATATTTTAGTCAGGGTGCATAGTTCAGTCTTAATGTGTGTCTTGTCTGCCAGGCGTTTGGTTCTAGTAATTAGTGTTTTAGCCACGGAGTTTATCTGTGCTGGGTGGTGGTGGGATTGGGCGTTGAGGTAGCGGTTGGTGTGTGTTTTCTTCTGGTATATGGTGTGTCCTAGTGTGCCATCTGTTTTTTTGTAGATTAGTACATCTAGGAATGGTAGTTGTTTGTTTGTTTCTGTTTCCATGGTGAACTTGATTTTGGGGTGTGCGCTGTTTAGGTGTGTTAGGAAATTGTTTAGGTTTTCTTGTCCATGGGGCCAAATCACGAATGTGTCATCGATGTATCTTAACCATAGTTTGGGTTTGAGGATGGCATTAGCCAGGGCTCTGGATTCGAATTCTTCCATGAACAGGTTTGCAATGACAGGTGACAGTGGTGATCCCATGGGGGCTCCTTCTATTTGTTTGTATCTTTGTCCTTTGTATATGAAATATGTGTTGGTTAAGCAGTGTTCTGTTAGTTCCATGAGGTGTTTAGCTGGTTGGTATTTATTTTTGATGATTTCAAGGGTCTCTTTTATTGGGACTTGAGTGAATAGTGAAACCACGTCAAAACTTACAAGCAGATCTTCTTGCTCCACGTGTAGATCTTTGATCATTTCCAAGAAGTGGTATGAGTTTTGTACATGAGAAGCTGCTGTTTCAGCATGGGGCTGTAGCTCTTTTGCTAGGTGTTTAGCTAGGTTTTGTAGTGGTACTCCTCTGGAGCTGACTATGGGTCTGAGAGGTATGCCTTCTTTGTGTATTTTTGGGAGGCCATATAGTTTGGGGCATCTGGAAGACCCTCTCAGACCCATAGCTCTCAGACCCATACATGTAAGTACCCTGAAAACTTAAGAAAACATATATATATATATATATATATATATATATATATATATATATATATATATATATATATATATATACACACACACACACACACACACACACACACATGTTTTCTTAAGTTTTCACGGGTACTTACATGTATGGCATTCAGCTTTGTTGGGGTATTTTCCCATGTCATTATAGTTGTGCTTTTAAAGTTGTAGCCACGTTTCGGCAGAATCTCATCTGCCATCATCAGGCTTCTGTATTGTGTTCGTCTGTGAGTCAGACTTGCACAGCTTTTTTTTTAAAAAAAATTCTCTTGGCTGAGTTGGAATTACAGTTTTTTTCTCTTTATTTCTTTTACAGGGCAAAGCACTTGGACAAATGCTACTCGACTTCAAGATTAAAAATGTTCCAGATTTAAAATCTTTGACAGAATAACATTATTATTTTTATTCCATTTTGAAATTGCAATATTTTAAATAAATTTTAAAAACCAAAAGTTTTGGTGATGTTTACCATCTAAGGATTTAACTGAATCCTAATGTTCAGATACGAAAATGTTCTGAGTAATGCCAGATCTGCTACTGTGTATATCACTGGTATTTCCTGTCCGCTGCATTCGATGATGATCCTATTTATTTCCTGTGGATATAACTAAGCAATAAATTATAGAATATTTTTCCAAGAGGTAACTACTGCTGTCAAGTAAAAACTGTCTCTCTTTCTCTGCTGCTTCGTATTACAGACATAAAACTAGGAATATTTGCACATAATTATAACTATAATTATATGTTCAAACTATATGGCCACCCAGAATAAACAACAGCTGTCCACAATAATAATGGAATACTACTGGATTTGTCAAAATTAAATCTTACTACCAAAGGGTCTAGATACTGTTTTTGTGTTTATCTGGCATATTTTCTAATAACTATTTTCTTATGATAAACTAAGATGTTTGCTTGTTTGCAAGCAGACATAAAATACTGAACAGAAAAGCTTAAGTAAAGCTTAGCTATTGGATTTAACAGAAGACCTATAGTATGTACAGATAGTCCTCAACTTACAATATAGTTCATTTAGTGACTATTTGAAATTACAACAGCAGTGAAAAAAATGACATGACCATTTTTCACACTTGGGACCACTGCAGCATCCACATGGTCATGTGATTTACATTTGGATGATTGACAACTAACTGCTATTTATGCCAGTTGCAGTGTCCTGAGGTTGTGTGATCCCCTTTTGCGACCATCTGACAAGCAAAGTCAATGGAGAAACCAGATTCATTTAACAACCGTGTTAATAATTTAAGAACTGCAGCGATTCACTTTACAAATGTGGTGAGAAAAATCATTAAATGGGGCAAAACTCAACAAATTTCTCAGCAACATAAATATTGGACTCAGTTGTGGTCATAAGTTGAGGACTTCCTGTACATTATTTTAAACATTAAATTATAATAAATTATATAACATTCTTTAAACATTTTAAACATTCTTACATCTATACAGCCTCAATTATCCTCACGTACAATAATTTGAGATTAATGTAACTTTTATGAGTAATTTTATTTATATAATATATAAATGCAGATATATAGAATGTGAAAACTATCATTTAATATCCTTAAACTCACATTCTAGCAAAATTATAATTAGGATTATCCAATATAGATTAGAGTCCTACATGGAAAGTGAGATGCCAAATACACACTGAAGATCAATGATAGCCACAGCAGCCATCATGGAAACCTAAACCATTCTGTCTGAATACCTTGATAGGATAGCAGTAAGAGCCTTGGAAAAGATATTCAGATGCCATGATGTATCTTCATCTACAAAGAATAGAATTGTACAAGCAATTAGTTTTCCTATGACACTATATGGAACCAAAAGTTGGATCCTTAAGAAGCAGAATAGAAATAATATTGATGCTTTTGAATTTTGGTATTGGAGAAGATTCTTATTAATCTTCTCCAGTACCAAAAAAGACAGATCATGCCAACATTTTATTCTTTGACAAAGTGATTAAATTAGTGGAACAGCAAAATGCTATGGACATGGTATATTTAGACTTCAGCAAGGCATTAGACAAAGTGGACTGCAACCTACTTCTTGGTAAGTTAGAAAAATATGAGATAGACAGCATCACCACCAGATGGATTTGTAACTGGATGACAAACTGTACTCAGCAAGTAGTCCTTAATGGTAGTACTTCAACACGGAGGGAAGTAAATAGTGGAATGCCACAATGTTCCATCTTAGGCTCAGTACTCTTCAATATCTTCATAAACAATTTAGATGAGGGAATAGAAAGGGAAACATCAAGTTTGCAGATGGCACTAACCTGGCAGGAATAGACAACACCCCAAAAGATAGGCTCAGAATCCAAATGAATCTTGACAGACTTGAACACTGGGCCCTATCTAACAAAATGAAATTTAATGTGGAAAAAAATAAGGTTTTGCACTTAGATAGGAAAAACCAAATATGCAAGTACAGATTAGGTGCAACCTGGCTCAAAAGCAGTCCCTGTGAAAGGGATCTTGAAATCCTAGTGGACAATCCCTTAAATATCCAACAATGTGCTGCAGCAGCCCAAAAAGCTAATGGAATCCTTGGCTGTACAAACAGAGGGATAGCATCAAGATTAGGTGAAATATTAGTACTACTTTATAAACCTTAGTAAGACCACATCCGGAATACGGCATCAAATTTTGGTCACCACATTATAAAAAAAAAAATGTTGAGACTTTGGAAAGAATGCAGAGAAGAACAACAGAGATGATTAGGGGCCTGGAGATTAAAACATGAAAAACAGTTGCAGAAATTGGGTATGACTCATAATGAAAATAAGGACTAGGTGTGACATGATAGCAGTGTTCCAATAATTGAGGGGCTGCCACACAAAGAACTTATTTTCCAAAGCACCAGAAGGCAAGAAACAATGGGTGGGAACTAATCAAGGAGAGAAGCAACCTAGAATTAAGGAGAAATTTCCTAACAGTGAGAACAATTAATCAGTGGAACAGCTTGCCTTCAGAAGCTGTGGGTGCTTCATCACGGCAGGCCTTTCAGAAGGGACTGGAAAGCCACTTGTCTGAAATGGTCTAGGGCAGGGGACCCCAAACCTGGCAACTTTAAGACTTGTGGACTTCAACTCCCAGAATTCTCCAGCTAGCATAGCATGAATCATTTGTCAAGCGTCCAAATTTTGATCACATGACCATGGGGAAGTCTGTGGAGATTCTCAGTCATCCAGGTCATAGTTGTCTTAAAGGTACTTTTTTCTTCCAAAGGCAACTAGACTACTTTTTTTCTTCCTCAACGAAAAAAAAAGTCCCGTTGCCCTTTCAAGAAAAAAGCACCTTTGAGATGACTATGGGGATACTGCAATGGTCATAAGTGTGAAAAACAGTTATAAGTCCCTTTTTTTCAGTGCCGTTGCAACTTCGAATGGTCACTAAATCAACTGTTGTAAGTCAAGGACAACCTGTACAAAATGGAATATTTCATCAGCCTTTACTATGCATAGAAAAACTGAGGAAGATTCCAAAGTAATAGGAGGTAGCCATTACAGCAGATACACCATTTGAAGTCTTTGAAACTCTAGTACAGTATTCTAGTCCTACCTGAAACTGAGAATTCACACTACGGCATTTTAATAGAAACATAAAACACAGTCACTGATAAAGTGTGGTATTTGTTGCTCCTCATTATACTTCTTGTCTAGACCACATTGAAGGCCAACAACATCTTAAGAATGCTTTCATTCTTATCCTATAATAACAGACCTACATGTTATGTAACAGTTCGTTTTTCCACGTACTCTGAGATTCATATACATAAGCTATGCACATGTACCAAGCCCAGCTTGGAATCTTCTAGACCAGGGGTGTCCAACCTTGGCAACTTTAAGACTTGTGGACTTCAACTCCCAGAATTCCTCAGCCAGCGAGGAATTCTGCGAGTTGAAGTCCACAAGTCTTAAAGTTGTCAAGGTTGGACACCCCTGTTCTAGACCTTACAGAAACATTTGGTGACTGACTGCCCAACATCCACCCCTCCCCGCCAATACCACCACATACTATACGGCTAAGCATCACTTCCTCTGCTGTATTCAACCATCTAAATAAATAGCACATTCATCCTCTTCAGCTTCTCAATTTTATCCAGATTCTTATTTTCTTCTATTATCTTTTTCATCTTATTTATTTTACTGTTTATCCTCTCAGTTCTTTGGGATCAGCACAGAGTTGTGGGGTTTTTTTGTACTCCAATATATGTCTTTGGCCTTAGGGCTCAACTGGACAAATGCCAGCTCTGCAGATCTCCTTTCAGGTCATTTTATTTATTTATAAACAAATAAAATGACCAAGCGGAAATTAAACACAACTCAACATGCAACCAATTTAGGAGCCAAGACTGTTAACCTCCAATGTTTTGTGTTGTAATACCAGGTTGTATTCCTCTGGTCTATTGGAGGTTAAGAATAGAAATGAATACCTTTCATTTGACATTCATTTGTCTAGTCAGCAGTAAAATTGATGACATTCTGGATAGGCTCTTAAAAGATTCATTTAATAGGATTCAGAGTTGATAACTATATTTCTTGTAGTTACTCTTCGAGAGTCCTCTCATGCTTTGACTATAAATAATAGGTTTTTAGATGAGTACCCCCTAGATTTCTTGCTAGACAACACATTTCACGCCCAACGTCAGCCTCCAAGAATCCTTCTTCTGCTTGTCTCTTTTGGGGAGAGAAGAATAATTGGGCCTTGTGGGGGGAAGAGTGCTGGAAGACGAAGTTGGTGAATTGTAAAAGTTGGGATGCTTTCTTGATTATGCTTACTTGCTTACTGCGCAGAAATAGCCCCTTATCTCTAGGCCAAGGTCAACTGTCTTGGCATACCAGATGTGTGAAATGCCACCTGAAGATGCATCCACATGACATTATACACACCTCAGATTGGATGGCCAATTTGAACTATTGGGGGTGGGGACAGGGGATAACTTTGTACATGTGATTTTTGCGCCTATTGCCTCAGATCTTGTATTTGTTCTGATGCTACCACTTTAAATTCAGTAAAAGTCGCTTTCTCTATAACAATGGAGTCCAAGGTTTTCTTTCTTGGATTTTGAATGGAGCTACACCTGACACCCAGTTTAATAGTGTTAGATGTCATCCTCAAATATCCAAGTGGCATCTTTGATCTTCATATTTTCCCCTTACTAGTTATCAAGTACTGGCTCACTTTCAAAATATGAAGGTCTACCACATTTGTGAGTGCTTTGGTTTAACTTCATAACAAGTTGCTCTCTAGATTCCAAAGCAACTTCCATGCTTCTCAGAAACCTTTTCATCTGCAAAAAGGAGCAATTAAAATCATCCCTTGAGAAATTCATGGATGTTTTCTTTCTTTTCCAAATATATTCAATCCTAATTAAGGATTATGGATGGAAATCCATATTGGATTTCTGCTGTTGTACGTTTTTGAGAGGTTCTTGTTTCAGGATGAGAAAACTTATTCCATTTTTTATCCTACAGAATGGAATATTCCATTACCATTAGAATACATCTTGCATTGTTGGGGCACTACAGTGCCTTTCTAAGAAGAATCAAACTTATTAATATAGGAAGTGGCGTGTAGTGAAGATATTGCCTCTTGCAGATAAACCTTTAAATCTTTATGAAAATGGTTGCTGCCTTCTAGTTCTTCAGTATCATAATGAAATTCTTAGGAGAACCCCTTTTAAGGGAATAATTTTTTTAATGTAAGAAACATTTTCATTTATAAAAATTAACATTTTTAAAGCAGAGTTTGTAAATGGCCTTCTGAAGCATGACATCATCCATTTAATCTAGCTTTTGAATTTTATGGCACACTATATGTTGTAACCTGTAGTTACAAAACTACTGTACTTACAGAATGGGATATATTTTGTAGCAGGCTTATTGTTGTGTTTCTAGAGCATCCAATCATTATTTCTTTCTTCGTTTATAATAAATGGATCTGGTTGCCATTTTAATGGTTTTTCATGTTTTATCGCAGCTCCAAGAATTCAGTGTATGGTGTCTATTGTTGCTTAACTCTGCCTCTAAGACGTCCTGTTCTCATATTGATGTTTGGCTTCTTACCATGGATTTTAGTACAGAACTATTCTGACACATGCTCAAGTGCTTTTACGGGATAATCTTCCCTCGGATTACTTAAGAGAAATTTGCCCCTTTTCCCTTACAGATTATCCTGTTCCTGGGACAGATATTGTCAGAGGAGTGTTTTTTTCTTCTATTTTTACCAAGATTTTGTATCCTTCAAGCACACAAAATTCTTGATGCAAAAGCCAGAGCACACAATGTTCTTCAGCTCATCAACCACCTATGTTAGCTGCAACCTCAATTCACACCAAATGTCCCTATAAACTCTGGAGGTTCCTTTTTTTTAAATAGTCATTTAATTAAACTTGACTATTGAAGAGATAGAAACTAATACAAACTAAGATATCACTAATACAAACAATAAAAAGTTCCAAAAAGAAAAAAATAAGACTATAAAGAAATATATACAGAAACGATTTCTCTTTTCATTACAAGTATAAATAATTTTAGCAACTTATCATCTTCTTTTAAAATACAATGGATAATCTTCCTGTATCTATGAACAAATTCTTAAAGCCTCATCAATCAATCCTGACCAATAAAAGTCCATTAAGGATTACCAGAGTCACCAACATATCACTTTTTTTCTTTTTATGACCCTTTAATCCCTTTATTCAGGATGGAGTTGGGTTGACTGGATGTAGCTGAGTGTTTACTGGATGGAGGCCTTTCCTGGTGACTACAAGGAAGCAGCAGATATTTTCTCTTTGCACCCCTAATAGAATAATATCTGCCACTGCCTAGGATTGAACGCTCAACCTTCCAAGTGGGAGACAAGCATCTGGGCCACCATGCCGTGTCACCAACATATCAATAAAGGAGAATAGCTCAGGGTTCAAATGAGGGGTGCTCCCTGAGTTTGGTGGTTTTCCAGCAGACATTTCATTGCCCAAACTAGGTAACATTATCAGTGTTGATGATGTTACCTAGTTTGGGGTAATGAAACATCTTCAAGAAAACAACCAAGCTCAGGGAGCACCAAGGACCTCTTACCAACACATATATTTAATCTTGATCAAATAAGCCAACTTTATATACCTTCCTTTTAACAATCTTGATTTTATTCTCTTCAAATATTGTCTTATAACTTGATTTCTTTCCATTTTTGTTGTTCTCTCTCACAAAATGCTTTACAGTTTTAATGTTTTATCTTGCCCTTTTTTATAAACAATTCAAAACAAAAGCATAGAAGGATCGGTATGATTAATTCTAACATTTTATTTCAAATCTATCTGGATCCTTACTACATAGAATTCTTTATTGGCCAAGGTCGCCGCCCGGGGAACGCCCACTGCTTTCCCTCGCCAGGGCCGGGCGGTGGCGTGTTGCCCTGTGCCGCGTGGCCCCCGCCTGGCAGCGCTTCTCGGCTGGTCTCCTCCTCCTCGGCCATACAGAGCAAACAGGCAGAGAAGGAGGAGACCAGCCGGCTGGTTGGGGGAAGCTTTCTGCGCCGAAAGAGGCAGCTACTAATCTCCGGCTTTGCTCCACTTCTCCAGTGGTCCGGCACCACCCTGTTCTATGCGCCGGCTGCTCGGACTTGCTGGGCCTGACACATAGAACAGGGCGGCGCCGGATGTTGGAGAAGCAGAGCGGAGCCGGAGATCATTAGCCGCCTCTTCCGCAGCACAAGAAGCCTCGCCCAACTGGCCAGCTGCTCTCCTCCTTCTCTGCCTGTTTGTTCTGTATGGCCGAGGAGGAGGAGACCAGCCGGCTGGTTGGGGGAAGCTTTCTGCGCTGAAAGAGGCAGCTACTAATCTCCGGCTTTGCTCTGCTTCTCCAATGGTCCGGCACCACCCTGTTCTATGCGCCGGCTGCTCGGACTTGCTGGGCCTGACACATAGAACAGGGCGGCGCCGGATGTTGGAGAAGCAGAGCGGAGCCGGAGATCATTAGCCTCTTTCACAGCACAAGAAGCCTCCCCCAACTGGCCAGCTGCTCTCCTCCTTCTCTGCCTGTTTGTTCTGTATGGCCGAGGAGGAAGAGACCAGCCGGCTGGTTGGGGGAAGCTTTCTGCGCTGAAAGAGGCAGCTACTAATCTCCGGCTTTGCTCTGCTTCTCCAATGGTCCGGCACCACCCTGTTCTATGCGCCGGCTGCTCGGACTTGCTGGGCCTGACACATAGAACAGAGCATGCTGCAGGCATCTCGCAACAAGCCCCAGGACATGTGGTCACCTGCTGGCTGGCCGGGCCAGGCCGGGCTGGAAGAGGCACGTTCTCCAGGAGAAGGAAGAAAGCGTGCTCCGGGAGGGTGAGTGCCGGGCAGGTGGGCGGATATTCCGGGACCACTTAAAGGTCGATTTTAAGAGTGCCCCCATGGAAGAAGCCGAGCAAATGTAGTGGCGGCAGGAGTGACGGGGCATGTGTGTCCCTCCCCAAGGAGTATGAAGGGAGGCAGACACCGCACCTCTCAGGAAAAAAGTAGGTGCCAAAGCCCTGGCTGTCACCTGGGAGGGGACCGTGGAGGGACCCATCACATGTCCTTGTTGCCCCCACCGCCTCTACTTTTGTTCTCATTCTTGGCTTCTTCCATGGGGGCGCTCTTAAAGTCAATCTTTAAGAGCTGGAAGACGTTTTGTTAGATCGCCACCAACTCATCGTTGGGAGAGGTGTAGCCCCTGAATACACGAGAAGTCTTGGGCAAAGTTCTCTGACTTTTAAAACGCATCTGTGCGGTGTTTGCCTCCCTTCATGCTCCTTGTGCATGCCGGGAGCACCTAACTGGAGCAAAAGAGAGCGAAGTTGACTGCTATGAAATGAGCACCTTGGCTTCCCCTCTTGCTCCTCACAGTTGCCCTGAGCTGGTGCGGTTCTTTACTTGGGCAGCCAGACGCCTGCAGCAGCGCCCGCAGCAGCAACAGGTAGTTCCGCCCGGGCTCCGCTCAGGTGTCCGGCTGGGGCTGTCAGGAGTTGCTACCGCCAGCGCAGCTCCGCGCGGCTCCAGTCCCGCGTTGCCTTGGGAAGGGAAAGGCAAAACCAGGAGCCGCTGAGCCTGAGCCTCCAGTGCCGCTGCTGCCGTTGCAAAGCGCCGCCGCAGCTCTTCCTTTTTGCCTTTCCCTTCCCGAGGCAACGCGGGACTGGAGCCGCGCGGAGCTGCGCCGGCAGTAGCAACTCCTGACTCAGGGGGCCTCCGAGGGGAGGGGAAGGAGGAGAAGAAGGGGGGAAGGGGGGGCAATTCCCAAAAAATCTTGTGCTGACCCGGCCTATCTGTCAAATTTTAAAAGTCAATGAGGCCCCTGAGCCAAAAAGTTTGCCCACCCCTGATTTAGACCAAGGTGCTTTTGGTGATTCCCATTCCAGGGTTGGTGCTGAAGGGGGTGCGGGTCTGGATTCCTGACAGGGCGTACAAGCTGCAACCCATTTCTCAATTTCCTTATCCATTCCAGGCCACCAGGTAGAAGCTTCTGGCTAATGCTTTCATTTGTACTATCCCTGGGTGACCCTCATGCAACATCCTTAAAACTTGTTCTCTCAAATTCTTGGGTTTCACAACTCTATCCCCCCACAACAAACACCCCTTAATTACAGACAGTTCATTTTAAACCATTTTAAATGGTTTAAAGTCACTTTCTAGCACTTCTTCCAGCCATCTCCTCCACACCCAGTTTAAAATATGCGCCAGAGTTTTGTCTTTGGTTGTTTGTTTGGTGATCTCTGATGCTGTGATAGGGCTGGTGGCAATATCTTCGATGAGTACGGATGGGGCTGGAGCTGGGTCTTCAATGGGTTCTGGAAGTGGGCAACAGCTGAGGGCATCTGCATGATTGATGGTTCTGTCAGGTTGATGAATAAGATGATAAATTATATGTGGCTTGGAAAACAGTCCATCTTATCATTCTGGGAGATAATATGTTTGGGGTTGGTTTGTTCCCTGCTGTGATGCTGAGAAGTGGCTTGTGGTCTGTGACTAGTTCAAAATGTCTCCCATAAAGATATTTGTGAAAACGTGTTATGCCTGCTACTGCAGCTAGTGCTTCCTTATCCAGCTGGCTGTAATTTCATTCAATTTTGGATAAAGTCTTTGAGTAGAAAGCAATGGGTGCTTCTCTGCCATTTGGGAATTTGTGGCTGAGAACACCCCTACCCCCAAAAAGGATGCATCACATGTTAATAAAAGAGGTAATGTCTCATTATATTGTACTAAGACACTATTAGAAGTCAGAAGTCCTTTTATGGCTTCAAATGCAGTTGCTTTTCTGTCTCCCCAAGTCCATTCTGCTTTTTATCTAGGAGTCTGTGAAGTGGTTCAACAAGTGTTGCCTTCTGTGGCAGAAAAATACTGTAAAAGTTTAAATGTCCTAGGAAAGTTTGTAATTCTGTTTTATTTGTTGGAGTGGGGGCTTCCTTAATTGTTTTTATTTTGTTGTTTGTAGGGTGTATACCTGCCTCATCAAGTAGATATCCCCAAAATTCAACATTTAGTACTGCTATGTGGCATTTATCTTTTTTTATTTTAAGTCCAGCTTCTTGAAATCTGCTCAGGACTAGCCTTAGTCATTGTTTAAGCTGTCCTTTGTTCTCTGCTGCCATGAGGACATAATCAAAATAAGGTACCACCCCCACAATGCCCTGTAGCAGGCGCTCCATTAAGCTTTGGAATAGCCCTGGGGCTATGCTGACCCCGAATTGCAGTTGGTTGCATTTAAATGCTCCCCTGTGAGTTACAATGGTCCGAGCTTCTGCTGTTTTTTCATCCACTGGTAACTGCTGATAGGCTTGAGCCAAGTCTTGTTTGGCAAAACATTTCCCCTTTCCAATTGAATGCAACAGATGTTGTACTACTGATACTGGGTATGCACTCTGTTGCAAGACTGTATTTATTGATGTTTTGTAATCTGTGCAGATTCTTACTGACTCATCTGGTTTAACTGGGGTGACTATAGGGGTCTCCCTTTTAGCGTGGTCAACAGGCTCTAGGACCCCCTGGGCTATTAGCTTATCTAATTGTTCAGCCACCTTGGGCCTCAGAGCAAAAGGGACTCGCCTCTGTTTTAGTCTGACGGGGAACTTTGAGATCAAGGTTGAAAGAAATAGGGGTCCCCACATACTTGCCTAGGCTTTCATCGAAAACATCCTTGAATTCAGTCTCCAGGTCTTCTCTCATTTGATTGTAATCCTCTGCTTGCATGGTGTGGATGGTTACTTCCACTCCTATGGCTCCAACCCACTCTATTCTGAGTAGGCTAGGTAGTTCTTTTTCCACGATAGTTAAGGGTAATTGACCAATGAAGTTTCTGAATTTAAGATAGGAATTTGGTTCCCTTGGTAGTCTTTTAGCGTTAAACATTGTGGTTTTCATTGTTGTCAAGTTATTCCTGGGATTGCTTTCTTTATAGTTGTCCAGGACACCATAGATATGTAGGATCCAGAGTCAATTTCCATATCACAAAGTTTGTCTCCTATTATCACTGTTTAATTTATTTGATTTATGGGTGTCGGAATGCCCCACTATTGTTTGCTCATAGTCTCTGTCCCTCTCCATTCTATTATCTTCCTGCCTATAGTTTGAATTTGGTGGTCTCTGGAATCCCCTTTGTTGTGGACCATGTGGTTGGTTAGGGAAACCCGATTGTCTCTGACTGGGGTAGGCTAGCAGATTTGTTCTGCATGCTTCAACAATATGACCTCTCTTCTCGCATCGGCGGCAGATTGCATCTCTGAATTTGCAAACTGCCCTGGGGTGGTTTCCTTTACAGCCTGCACATCACGGTGGTCTCTTGCTCGCCCCTTGGGGCCCTGATCTTCTATCTGGTTTTACTCTATGTACTTCTTCCTCCTCTTCAGTGCTTTCTCTATTTCCCCTCTCTCCCTGATATTTGCCAGTCCTTCCCAATGCTGAGTGAATGCTTCCGGACTTCGGCTTTGCGGTTGCCGATTTGTCTAAGATTTCTGCTGCTCTATTACTTCTTTTAAGGAGATGCTCTTCTTAGCTATTAACTTCCTCTATAACTTCAAGTCCCTCATTCCAACTACAATTCTATCTCTTAGTGTTATTTCCACATTTTCAAACTCACAGCCTGCAGCAATGTCTCGCAGGTTTGTAGTGAAATCATTTATGGTCTCACCTGGTTTCTGTTCTCTGCGGTAAAATCAAGTCAGTGAGCCAGCAAGGAGCCAGCAAGGATGTTCTTCTAACATTTTTTGTAGTTCTTTCCATTCCATTGTCTCCACGTCTTTTGGTGCAGCTAGGGTTCTAGCTGTTTTATAGAGGCGATTTCCACAGTATCCAAGGAATAAAGCTCTCTTCCTCTGTTCTGTTATATCATGCAAATGAATTTGCTTCTAAAAGCATTCGAAATTGTCTCATGTACATGACCCAGTCATGCTTCATTGGATCAAAAGGTTCTGGTTGAGCGTGGGTGGACATTCTGGTGGTCAGCACAGTGATAGAAGTGTTCTGCTGTAAAAAAAAAAAGTCCATCTACACCACATTTCCTTTGTTCTCTTCTAGAATCCCACCTCCATCACCAGTGTTAAGATATGGGTTAGATCGAAGAGGCAGGACAATGTGGAGAGGTAAAAAGATTCTGTTTATTCTGCTCTGTTTAAAAGACTGCCACCCAGCGCCCCTGCTGTTCTTTTTACAGGTCGCTGTCCAAAACTTCAGCTACTGATAGCTGTTCATTTTCCCGCCCAGAAAATGAACCAATGGGGAAAGACTGACATCACTGACTTTTCCCATTGAATATTCAACCGTATCATCATTGTTTCATCATTGGAATTTATCTGCCCATACAAGGAATGTCAAACTCTCCGTTTGCCAGGCAAGGTTTCTACATTCTGTCTGCTGGCAACCCATGGGACTGGCCTGGGTCACCAGGGCATGGCTTCGTCCACCCCATCTACCAAACCACAGTACTATGGACTCAAAGAAGTATGCCAATACAGAATGTGCATGGTGTGATATTGCTCCCAAGTAGAAGCATTCCCTGTTCCTCTTGTCTCTATTACATTCTCTGTTGCAATATTGGCTTGGGAATAGGAGGACTTGTAGGCAAGAAAACAATGCTCAAATAACTGCTGATTCCATGAAGTCTGAGACAGCAAGCATGACATAGAAGAACTATATATATATAGCATTGTGATTAAAAATAAATAAATAAAGAGGGTTGCCTTACATTTGAATTCCTGAATCATATTTGCATGAAGTTTCTGCTGGGGCCCAACTAAATATTTTGTCAACACTTTAAGTTATATTATATTATGTGTTATTATGTTATATATTACGAGCCTCAGCGGTGCAGTGGTTAGAGTGCAGTACCTCAAGCTACTCCTACTGCAATTTGGCAGATTGAATCCCACCAGGCTCAAGGTTGACTCAGCCTTCCCTCCTTCTGAGGTGGGTAAAATGAGGACCCAAATTGTTGGGGGCAATATGCTGACTCTGTAAATCGCTTTGAGAGGCTGTAAAGCACTATAAAGCTGTATATAAGTCTGAGTGCTAGTTCTATTGCTATATCAGAACAAATAGTATATCTGGTTCCATGAGTGAGGGTAATGCTCATTTGCTGTTTAGGAATTGGCATCGGTTTAACTAGGTCTCCATGGACTTATGGAAGAATTAGCCCAAATCAATGCTGAAACTGGCTCTCTATGCTCCTCACAATGAAGGAATTATGTAGCAATGAAGGAGAGTTGAGCACCCTGAATCTCCCCCATGGCAATTAGGTTTTATTGTCCTTCATGTCTGCTGGAAAGCGAAAGGAGAAGGTTTATGACATGTGAAGAGTGCCACTCCCCATTCTCTATCCATCATGATGTGAAATGCATGCATTCTGATCTGCTTGTTCAGTGTCCTAGCATCAGATCACTGTCTCCATGTGAAACAGCAGCCTGGCTCAGTTGAGGAGAAAAAGGAAAAGGTGGAAGGCTGAGATCCATCTTGGCTTCCTTCCTCCACTTGGTAGCACAGGGCAATTTAATACAAGCCTTCTTACTTGGCCTAGAAAAATGTCCAAAGAGAATGCTTTGATGTGGGCTTGGCAAAGACTTTTGGGAGCAGAACGGCTATATTGTCTGGTGGCATAGAATAGAAAGGGCTTAGCATGCCGTATTGTAGCACAGTGCAACCGGAGTATTGAGTGGAACTGGTATGAATTCCTGTGGTTTTGTAGTACTTGCAGTATGGGTGGCTGCACCACCTACAGTCTCTTCATAGCTTGGAATCATAGCTAGGAACTGATAGCAAGCAGGGGCTTGCCATTGTGTTTGCAAGGGAATCTACAGAAGTGCTCCTTGATAAAGTATATGACTTTGATAATGATAGTGAACTATTTGCGGGGATTACTTGGCTCTATTGCGTTATACCTTTCACCACCCTTTTCCTCTCTCCCTCTTTCCCTTCCCCCACCCAATGTCCAGATATTAGATGTCTCTGAGAGCCATCATGATGGAAGCAGCATTAGTTTACCGAAGGAGTTGAATATTAATTATCAGCAGAAAGATAGCCAGTGTGTGCATGCTGCAGTCAAAGTTCTGCCAGTAGTGCAGTCTGATGTAAGCCAAGAAATGGCCTCTAGCACCCCTCATTTAGTTCCATATAAGATATTGAAAGGAAGATGAATAACAGGAATTCAACAAGTTCCAACCGTAATTGGAGTACTGATCACTAAGGCAGCATATTAGCAGATTCTAGGACTTGTCTTGCCAAGCATGTATTAAGAACGTTACTGGGCTGCTTGACCATCCATCCAAAAGTGGGAGAAACCCTTAAAAAGGAACATATTGCCTTTGAACAGATCATTCGTGATAAGTTGAACTCCTCCCACAGAAGCCAAATCTTGCTTGCTCATCTGTAAACAAGATAAAGTGGTGCCAGATTAATTCTGCTCTCCTTTAAATTGTTTCAGAGAGGTCTTACGTTACGTAAATACAATAAATGTCATACAATTTAAAAAGAGTCTGTCTCTCTCTCTCTTTCTCTCTCCCAACTACTTGAATGAGGGGGAAAAGAACACCGCCCCTTTCCTTTGTCCTTCCCCCCTTCTTCCTTCAGGTCCCCCGGGGAGACTTTTATTTTCTCTCTCTCTCTCTCTCTCTCTCTCTCTCTCTCTCCCCTCTCCCCCCCCCCCAACACCACAAGACTGAATTGGGAGACTTGGCGAATTAAACAAAGCAAGCCTGGCTGCCAGGAGCGATCTAAGAAAAAAAGCCACAGGCTGATTGTGAGAATGAGGGGGCTCTGCACTGTGGCGTCACCCTCTCTTCCAGAATCTCAATCCTTGGTGTTTTCCAGGTAAGATGAATGGCTCACATCATCAGTATTTCCAGCCCGCAGGGCACCGGAAAAGATCCTCTTGCCATCAAGCTCAGATGGGAGCCAAGTTGGGGGCGGAGGGAAGAAGCTTTTTCCTTGATCCAGTATAGCTTTTTTTGGACAAAACTTAAGATTTTTGCATAATTAGATCAACATGCGATCCACTTAGAAACACTGATTTTACCATGAATGGAAGATGGTAAATATCAGATTTTTCCCATATATCACCCTGAAAGCTTAAGATAAGATTTCTTCTTAGACAACAAGTCCCAACCCATTCACATTAACATACGCCTTGAACATTTTTATTAGCAATTGCAAAAAATCTGGAGTTACACAATGGCATAGAAAGATTCATACTTATAAATAGTCTAGCAAATCCATGGATATATTATTGTTAAGAACTACTTGAAGATTGTATGTATTGGAAGTTATCCATGCCGTTAATTATATATTTATAGCAAGTCCATTTTTGGTTTTGTAGTACAAACTGGTTGTCTTGAATATCATGAAAAGAGACATGTCTAGTTTTCATGTCACCTACATATAATGATTTTACCTAATACTAGTATTTTTTTTTTCAAAATTAAGACTGCAGACCTAAATGTTCTCAGTGCAGAATAAATATCAGCCACATACATTTTCGAGGAGATTTCTCTAAAATTAATTTTATGCATTATATCATAATTCTTGATTGCTATTTTAATATGTTTATTTGCAAGTAAGTCCCAATGACCCCCCAAAATACTTATGCTCCAGTAAATATGCACTGGCTTTCTAGCAAGGTTTATAAATATTTTCCTCAAATGATTTCAGATGGTGAGCTCATAAATCATAACACAACGTTTGCATCAGAAACTCAGTTATTATTACTATTTTGGCATGCCTGACATACATCTTTGACAATGATCAAATAATTCATTTAATTAGCACTTTCATTTTGAAAAAAACAAAAAACAAATGATTTAAGCAGGTAATTTTGTTGTTAAATAACCAACAAATAATAAGGATTCCTATAAAAACTCAGATGAGAGCTATCAACCAATGGAAAAACCTGCCTTCAGAAGTTGTGGGTGCTCCATCACCGGAGGCTTTCAGAAAGAGACTGGACACCTCTTTGTCTGAAATGGTATAGGGTCACCTGCTTGAGCAGGGGGTTGGGCTAGAAGACCTCCAAAGGTCCCTTCCAACTCCATTATTCAATGTTCTATATTCTAAAACTTTTCAAATAAAGAACCACTTAATTTTGCTCCACAGGAACTGCCCATTTTCCTGTCTACCAATCAAAACAGATTCAGTGTGTGGGATGGCCCAACTTGCTATACTAAAAAGAGACCAAACCAGAATAAACCAGGAGCAGCTCGTACAGCAAGGAAAAAAAAACATGAAAAACCCAATGTATGAAATACCATTCCTGTTACTGGAAAAGTTACTTCTGCTTGCCAACTTGAAAGTTCTTCAAACAAATTCCAATGGAGAGAAGGAGAAGGAAAAAAACCACATTTGTTGTTATGACTCTTCCTATTTCAGACCAGGAGATTTGCTAGAGGTGCCTCGCACTCTTTTCATTCATTTTGGCATTTATTTGGGAGATAACCAAGTAGCACATCTTATGCCAGACATGCTGCCTGCTTTCACTAATGACCGGAAGTTGATCCAGAAAGTAGTGACTAATAAGAGACTTATCTTGGGGGTCATCACAAAAATGGCAAGGATCCGTGTGGACACAGTGGAGGACTTTGCATATGGAGGCTCCATCCTGGTGAACAGGATGGATTCGTTTTTCAAAAATGGTATCCTTTGTAATGATGAAGTGGTCCAGAGAGCAAAAAGGCTGGTAGGCACAACTGAATACAGCTTACTCTGGAACAACTGTGAACATTTTGTGACCTTCTGCAGATATGGCTCTCCAGTCAGCTTCCAAACAACCAAGGTAAATTGTCATTGTCCAAATATCCTCTGACAAGTGGGGGGTATATCCTTGTTTTGGATTATGATGTGCTAGAAGGAGGAAGACCAAGAAGCTTAAGTTTATCAACATTATAATATAGATTTTAAAAGCATTTTTGTTTAAAATAGAGGTTTGTCTAGGATTTTGGAGTGGGTAGATGTGGGGGAACCCCTTTAGTAACTGATATCTACCTAGTCTGGCTTTAAAATGGATCATAAAAGTCTAGAACATGTTTTACATTGCCTATTAGATTCAAGTCCCAGTTTTCTTTCCTTATCAAAGAGACTAATATATAGATAGCAGAAGTGAGCTGAACTGAGTTGATGCTGCCAAGGAAGCACAATGATACTGGTGTAACTTTAATCCTTCAATGTCCTTATCTAAATGCAGACCCAGGAAGAGAGTTATTCTGTTCATGATGTGTTAATTGGAGTATATTCTGCTGAAGCATAATTCGCTTTTGACTTTACAAGTAAAAGAGCGAATACTGCAAAACTGCCATTACTTTTATAAGAGATAACTATCTCTATTTACAGTTTAGCAATATATTATTTTGCTGAATATTGGCAATTAATTGCTTTAAACACTCTGGTCCCTCTTCTTAGATCAAATATTTTTTAATTTGTTTGTTTATTATGAAATTTATTTGCTGCCCTTCTCGTGCCAAATTTATTGCAAGGGGCAAACCATTTCAGAAGAGATCGTTTCAGAATCTTAATAGTATATACGATGTGTTGTTTTAGATGGCAACAGGTTTGATCCTTGTTAAATGGAAAGGTGCTTCTTAAACAGCAAACTCTAGCTTTGAATTTACATTTGAATCTTAATCTAGTTCATGTTTTAATTAGCTTCCTTAATATTAATTCATTAAGTCTGTGCAGTAATGGGGTAAGTTTTAGTATTGCAAAAAGTTTAAAAGTCCACCTTCTATACAAAAATAAATGTAAGGGTTTGTCCATTTATTTTCCTATTGTGCCACAAGTATTCCTATATGATGTCTCTAAACTTAATATGCAAGAAAAATTCTGCTGGGAATGGTTTATTAAAATATTAAGAGGGAAACCAAACGAGTCTCCCCTCACTGTACCCCAAAATGAAGGAAATGTATGCTTGTGAAGGGATGTTGACAGGAAAATCTTTGAAAGGAATACATCCTATATTTAAGTCAGAAGCAAATAATTTCTTTTAATGGATATAATGTTTCCGCAAAGGTAATTAGAATAGAACATATATAGATACATCTGTGAGGAATCACTTAAAGTGTTAAATTTGAGCAAAATGCTGTTAAAGACATTTAGATTTGCCATGTTTCTATGAATTTAACAGGAATTAATATTTAGTACTCTTCATACCAAAAAATCTAAGGACAATTTCATCAAGTTTATAATGAATTGTTTAAGAAGGAGAAAACTCGGTTTTTCAATCACTAGAGATGACGTGCCTGGAAATGGATAACAGTACCTTTTATAACTAAAAGGCGGGACTGAAAGAGTTTTTCTTGTCCCAATGGAACACTTATGCTCTACCTTTTAGAAGAAATGGTTGCTTTTACGTTGGTTACATTTTTGAATTAAAAAAGGAGATTTGGGAAAGTACCACCCAGTGTTTCCTCACTGGTAAATTAGAAAAAGCCCACAGGCAGGTACATTCAAATGAGAATACAATGCCAGGAATGTAATCCAATTAATTGGAAAGTTAGGCTGATTTGGGAAGTCAGAATCCCAGAACTAAGATGAGCAATTCTGGCAGTACTTGGCAGTTGAAATGGCAACCCTCTAGGAAGGCAACATCTCTTCTGCCCTGCATTCCCCAAAACTTTGGGTGCAGAAGCAAGAAATTATTATCTATTGTCCCTAAGGAGGAAAAAAAAATACAAGGGGAGTTCTCCTTCATCTTTTCCTATTAAAAACTAAATCCATATCCTGTTTCAGAAAACAAGCAGTCAAGGAAACATATGCTGCCACTCAGTCTTGAAAGCCAAAATGCCCTTTCAATATTCAAGTAGTGGAAGCAAGACCCAAGTTAAACATTAACGTGATGCCATGGCCTCCAATGTGAATTTGAAACTATCAAAGTTCTAGACACCTGAAAACATAACTGCTGGAAAGGAATGGAGACAAATGGAGACAAAGATTAGAGTGGGCAAAAAATGAGCTAAAGCTCACAAGAAAGCTAAAAGAAAGGTTTCTATCATCCCATTTCCAAGGGGAAACAATTTTAGACTCATATAACCCCTTATCATTACTTATGTTAGCTAGAATTGATGGGAAAAGCTTATGTTTCAACGTGTAAATTCTACAGGTTTACGCAGGACTTCAACCTGCACATTCAAATCCTTGCATGGAAGTCATACTAAACAAATCATGAAACGAAATATCAAAAATGTCCTCCCATGCAAGGAAAGGAACATGTTTAATTTTTTATTCTAAAGTCTTCTACTCTCTTTGCAGTTCTGTGAAACCGTGAAGACCATCATCCGAGACCAGAGAAGTGTACTTGTTTCGGCACTGCTGGGACTGATTTCTATACTTTATTTGGGGCTGGGACCTTCTACTACTCTTCCTACTATCATCATTCCATTTATGCTGTGGATGGCTGGTTAATGATTCCACATGCCCTACCATTTATTGGCAACTAGATGACCCATGGCCTATTGAGTCCTCTTTTCAGAGACATTTCCTTCGCTAAACAAAGAAACAGAATGACCAGGGATGGGGAAACAAGCAATGGAAGCAAAAGATATTTCTGGCTTCCTACTGGTTTCCTGATTGGCTTTGCTTGTGGGAAGCTGGCAGGAAGTATCAGAAATCACAATCACATGATCTCAGCTGACCACGGCAGCACTGCAACAATCACAAGTTGATGAATACAACTGAAGATCCTTAAAATTTCAATTCCATGGGAGCAATGGATTTTCTGCACATATTTCAAATTAGAAAATTTGAAGTAAGTTGCTTCAGAAACAGTTGCTTCAAAACTTGTTGCTCTATGATGCAACGTTTTGGTCAACTGAAGGTTACAAATAGACAAAACAGGAAACTAGTATCTAGATTGTAAATAGGATGTATCATGTATTTATGAAAGCTCAAACTGATAATATTATACAGTGAAGAAAATGTGGAATGAGTAACATGCAGCATATAGAATACAATGAACAAGCAGTAACTTGTAAATTAAGCTTACTGGGTTTTGTGAAAAAATTTCCAAGCAATTTCAGGGATGACCATATTGGGTTTATTCCCAAAGGAAAAATGTCTAATCTGCAGTTTTACATTCAGCAATACATTTTGGGGAACTTAATGAGTGTGATCTCCCAAGTAAATATGCATTATTTCAAAGTGAATAAGTAAAATTATCAATGGCATTTTCTTGCATATGGGAATGTTTTAGTATCGATAGGACAAAGCAATGTTTAGATAGTTTAAAAACTGCTATTCTGCTTTGCATCTTTTTCTAATTTCCCTAGGTTTACATTCATTAACTGTATTTTTATTTAAATGATATAACTGCATTTGAGCATTCTGCTTGGACTTGAGATGAACAAAATATTTGCACCAGAATTGTCTCTGCTATTCCCTGCTAATGAAATCCAATATAAATCAGTCCAATGAGCTTCTGCAATCTCAAGATAAGTGACAAGCAAATTAGTGAGCAAGACATCTTCTTTTGGATTTTTCCTCCCACACTATAGACAAATAATTTTCAACCGTGGAAAAGGATGCACAGACATTACTGCGTGTTTGTTAGAGCTGACATTAAATAGGACAAAAAACCTTATCCGAGTTTGAGGGATTATGTTAAAAAGACATCAGGTTATTGATTACTTCCCGAAATAAATGTCTAGCTTGATAAGACCAAATGTTGCTGGTTTTTTGTTGTTTAGAATACTACAGCACACTTCCTCTGAGTTTGCAAGTTGCATATTTGCCATCATGGCAACAAGCATTAATCTATGTCCAACTAACATTCATATAGTCAGGCTGTACTTGTATTAATGTATATCTCTTTCAGATTTACAATTTCCTTTGCTCCCTGATTTGAGACATTTCTAACTTTATTGGGACACCAGACATGTAATAATTTAATGATATTCTATAAGATAGAGATATTTTACATTTCAGTAAAATGAGTTAATTCCCATGCTATGTTCTACAATTTCTCTGCATCCCATTATTAAATGTCTTTATGGTACAGAGTCAAAGGGAAACCAACAAGCATATGATGTTTTAAGATAAGATTATAATATTGATGATAAGATTATGTATATTTTTGCCTTCTTTTAATCTTATTTTATTGGGCTGCATATATATAGCATTTTTACATAATTCCTGTCATCTACGAAGGTGCTGGTAACTGCCTAAATAACAATAATAAATCACCTGCTTTGCTGATGTTCAAAGAAATAGAATGGCAGGTAGTATGTGACATACATTTACACCCATTGCTCCTGTTGGAAACTGAGTGAAGTTCTTGCTTTATGATTGTGGTCTCAGATCCTATTTACAAATTACAATAACAGCAAAGGTTGCACTATAAGTTGCTTGGTATGGGTAAAGCTACTTAGAACTATCAAAAGTGAAATGTTTTTGTTGTATAATTAATGCATATCCCATAGATAGACAGCCATCCAATCAGCTAATGGTCCAAAGATATCCTCCAATGCCTAATCACAACTAATGAAAAATGTACTTGACAGCCTACTTCTCAATGCTTGTTTCCAAAAGAGCAGCTACTTTACAAATAGAGTGCTTAAGCCATCTTCATGAAATGTATGCATTAGAAGTTCAGAAGGTGTACATGTTTATGAATTTTACAGTTTATGTTTTCTCTACAGCATAAGCTACATCATAACCATGTTGTATTTTGAAAACACCTATTCGAACATGAGACCAATATGTTATTTCTCATGTTTCCTGAGAATCCAGTGAGAAATTGTTGGTGTGCTTGCACCTCTGCTGTCTGTACATATGTCTATGGAGGACATTTTAAAGACACAATTCTAACAACTTCTGCTTGTTCTTTTTACATGGTTGCGTGGGAGGGTCTGGAACAGAATATAGGTAGTCCTCAACTTATGGCCACAACTGACCCCCAAATTTATGTTGCTAAGTGAGAAATTTGTTAAGTCAGTTTGGCCCCATATTATGACTTTTTTTGCCACATTCGTTAAGTGAATCACCGCAGTTGCTAAATTAGTAACATGGCTGTTAAGTGAATCCGGTTTCCCTGTTGACTTCGCTTGTCAGAAGATCAAAAAAAGGGGATTGCATGACACCAGGACACTGCAACTCTCATAAATGTGAGTCAGTTTTCAAGCAACCAAATGCAAATCATGTAACTATGGGGATGCTACAATGGTCTTCAGTGTGAAAAATGGTCATAAGTCATTTTTTTTCAGTGATGTTGTAATTTTGAACAGTCACTAAAAGAATTGTTGTAAGTCGAGGACTTACTTGGAAAACCACACAGGACTGCAGAACTGCAGGGTTTGTGTAATGGGTATAGTTTTAAGTTGGTTGATTATAGCTAGTTGCCCTCTTGAATATTATCCTCCTTCCCTCTTTACCCCAATTGCAAACCACCTATGGGACAAGTTTCAGTTTGGACAAGCTGAAATAGTAGCAATGGGCAGCCCAGCCATGCTGTGCTAACAGACAAGAAACTCCCCTTCCCTAGAGAAATTGTTCAAAAATATATTTAGAAGGATTTGTGAAATCAACTGAAAATCTTGGCAAAGTTTGTAGGTATTAGTAAACTCAATAGAAACAAAGGTGAAGAAAAAGGCCTGCTGCTCTGGAATATAAAGGGAAGCGGGACCTTCTTTGTTTCCCGGACTCTCTAAGCCTGTCATCTTCCAAATAAGATAAATGGCCTCCATCAATAATCTTGGCGGCCCTTGGTGAAATAGGAGATCTGCTTTGGTCCCAAAGTATACAATCCCCCAACGGGGGAGAGAGAAAGGGAGCAAGGGAAGAGACATTTGTATGGATCTGACAGAGGTGCTTTTTTGTAAAATAAATTGCTCATTTGCATAATGCAAATCGTTGCACATTTTAGTCATGCTGCCCCAGATGATGGAATTAAGAGTAGTCATTTGGGATCAATTTGTCAGCCAAAATGAAATCAAAATAATCATAAAGGAAACCCAGATGGTTTTATAGGGATGATGTGTTTTCCTTCTTCAACACACATTAGTGTCAGAACATAGTGCTTAATATTATCACTCAGCTTCTTGATTTGTATAAAAAATACATTCTGTATATTACCTATCAATTTAAGCTAGCTAATATTTAGTCAGCCATAACATGTAGTCCTTGACTAATGACCACAATTTTATGACAATTTTTATGGTGGTCGTTATGAATCACCATGATTGTTAAATGAATCCTGTGGTCATTAAGTGAATCTAGTTTCCTCAATAGGAGTTTTTTTTTTTTTTGCTGGAAATTGGCAAAAAAGATTGCAAATTGCAAGCAAGTTGCCAAATGTCTGAATTGCAATCATTTTACCATGATGTTGATAAGACATTGTAAGCATGAGCACAGATCCTAAATAACTGTTTCTAAGGCCATTGTAACTCTGAATCATCATTAAACAAACAGTGAATAAGTCAAAGACTCTCTGTGATTTTAAAAGGTAATCAGTAAGCTTCTCAACAAATAAATGCTCTGTCTTACATATTGGCAAAAAAAGATCAGAAAATAAAATACAAGCTAAATAGTCAAGACCTTGTTGAGGATCCAAACTTCGTCTAGGACCTTGGAGTACTCACCTCTAATGATCTAAGTGCTAGAGCCCACTGCAACTACATAGCCAAAAAGGCATTAAAAGTTGTTAATCTAATACTACGTAGCTTCTTCTCTGGTAATATCACACTACTAACTAGACTAGAGCATACAAAACATTTGCTAGACCTATACTTGAATACAGCTCATCAGTCTGGAACCCATATCATGTATCTGATATTAACACAATTGAAAAAGTCCAGAAATATTTCACAAGAAGAGTTCTCCACTCCTCTACTCATTGCAGAATACCTTATGCCACCAGACTTGAAAATCTAGACCTAGAAAACCTAGAACTACACCACCTCCGGTCCGATCTAAATATAGTTTATAAAATCATACATGGCAATGTCCTACCTGCAAATGAGTACTTCAGCTTCAATCATAACAATACAAGAGCAAACAATAGATACAAACTCAAGGTAAACTGCACCAAACTTGACTGCAGAAAATACGACTTCAGCAACAGAGTGGTCAATGTCTGGAATACTCTACCTGACTCTGTGGTTTCTTCCTCAAACCCCAAAAACTTTAACCTTAGACTGTCTACTATTGACCTCACCCCTTTCCTAAGAGGCCTGTAGGGGGCGTGCATAAACGCACCAATCATGCCTACCGTCCCTGTCCTATTGTTTCTTTTTGTTTTTCTTATAAGTATCTATCTCATGTATTCAAAACTATGTTTATTTTATACCTGTATCTTGTAAGCGATTGACAAATCAAATAAATACTAAATAAAAAAAATACTAAATACTATTAGGGGCAAAGCTAGTTCCAAAAGCTCTTCAAAACTTCTTTAAAAACTTGACCATGTTTCCTTAAAATATAAGACTGGGTCTTATATTAATTTTTGTTCCAAAAGGCATATTAAGACTTTTTTTCCAGGTAATGTCTTAATTTTGTCCATGTGCAAAAGACATGTCAAACACAAGGCCCATGAGCCAGATGGGCCCATATATGGTCCGTGGGGCTGCCCCAGAGATGACGGGGGACCAGCCCCTGGGTACACATGCACAGGAGGGGGCGAGTACAGAGGGGCTGATGGTGTTGGGCAGCAACTGCAGTCCACCAGCCCCTTGGCCAGTGCACTCTGGGGCTGTGCAGCCTACACAGTGTAGGCGAGTCCCAGTGCTGCAACTGCTGGGCCCGTCCTCCAAGCAGCAGGCCAAGGCTGAGGCACAGGGGGAAAGACACACAATCCAGCCTGCCAGATGCCACACGGCCACCTGCCCACTCCCTCCCGCCATCTTTCTTTGCTTGCCCGCTGCTGCAATTATCCAAAACCTTATCCTCCAAGGAGAACTTTTTTCAAGGAAGTTTGAACCATTACCTCTCTCAAGATGGTAGGCCTTTACCTAAAGAGGCTTTAACACAGCGGTCCCCAACCTTTGCAGCTTGGCTGGCTGGCTAAGGGGAGAGGGGAACCAGGCCATGTGAGTGATGGGCTGGTGCAGCACATGTGTGCACAGCTCAACTTGCACAAGTTGAGCTGCATGTGTGTGTGTGCACACGTCAGCCTGCCACTCGCTACTTGCATGACCCACTTCCAAACAGAACACAGACTGGTAGTGGGCTGCAGCCCGGGAGTTGAAGACCCCTGCTTTAACACTCCCTGTACTGCTGCATGGATATGAAGAGCCACACTGCTCAAGAGCACCGATTACTAGTCTAAGAATCAAAATATATCATCTATTTCTTCGGATTGCAAAAAGTGAAACTGAGTCCATACACACTGATTAAAATTTAGTAGGAACTATTAAAATTTTAATACAATTTAATATGAAGAACAAAACTTTTGTCATCTAATTTGACCTGAAGATAGCCATTTTTTTTCTTCAAAATACAGTACAAATTTAGCTAAGTAGCTGAATGAATAATAAGCGGAATCTGCAGTTAAATTAGTGCTGAGCAGTCCAGCAAGCAATAATTAGCAGCCATTTCACATATCTATTTCTCCGATGATCTATTCTCCTTCCCCATGGCCTTGTTAGAAGATCATCTTTAAGAAGGCCATTTATCACCATTTTGTGTTGCATCGAGACAGCCCAGGAAAAGGAAATCTGGAACGAGCTTTAGTGTCAATTCATAATTTCTGTGTAGTTTTTTTATAACAAACTGATAATAGGCAAGACCCACATACAGAAGGGAATCCTTCTTAATTAACCGCTCAGGCAGAAACCAATTAGGGAATTGGCCTTACTATGCCAAGAGTGCCAAAAAAAGCCTCATGAAAACCTCTCACATATCCTGGGCAGGTCCCTTATAATCACACACACACACACACACACACACACACACACACACACACACATATATATATATATATATATATATATATATATATATATATAGACACACACACACACACACACACACACACCACTTTATAGTGCTTTACCCTCTCTAAGCGGTTTAGAGAGTCAGCATATTTGAACTGCCAAGTTGTAGGCAGCAGAAGTAGCTTGCAGAACTGCTCTCTAAACACTGCGCCATAGAGACTCCTAATTGCTGTGTTGTGTATTATTTCCTTGTTTTACTTCCTTGAAACACTTCTGATTCTTTCTGCTGTTTTCACCAAAGAAGTTGATTTCTTTTTCCTCCCTAATGAATGTTGTCTCAGAACATTTTCTCTGAATGAACATTAAGACGCCGAGGCAAGTGGAAACAAAGCAAGTCCCATGTTAAGTTCTGCAACGTACAGTATTGATTACTGTCTGACTTATCCACCTCATATCTTGGTCCTCACTTCAAATAGAGTTATAGAGTAGATGACTTTAAGATGACCATTTATTCAGAATCCTGATGATGTCAGCATTTGGGCATCTCCCCTTTGTCTCCCTTCCTTCAGGTACTTATAACATGTATGATCAGACAGTACTAAATAACCAAATCATGTCTACTGCCAGTCCAGTGGACTCCATATAGACATCTCCACCAGCTTTGAGGAGAACAAAAAAAGAAAAGAAAAAACTGATTTTTGTTACACTTTAGAGAAGCAGTCCAAAGGACAGCCTCCCCTGGCATTGCCAACTAAACAATGGTATTTATATATAGCCCTCCATTCTGAAAACAGTTCCAACTGGAGCAAAATTTGCTTTCACGGGGTGAAGCAAGTTTGAAGAATCCTTGCGACTAGTTCACAGCAAAAAGGGCTGGGCAGGGTACAGATGCCAAATGCTTTTGCGATTATTCTTTTTTTAAAAAAATGTTTTCACTGCAAATGCAATATGAGAAAGAAAAGGGTTCCTCTTTCATGTACTGAACACTCTAATAATAATAGTCTGTCATGCCCCTGTTGGAATCTGATTCGGAGGGGGAGGCTGAATAGCTGACAGGGAGTGGGAAGGTGGCTCCGTTGGCTGTGGAAGAAACTGGTGAAGGGCTGGGCAGAGCAGGGGAGAGGTAGAGCACGGGAGAGGGAATTCGGAGGAAGACCCAGGCCCAGCCCCTCTTCATCCTAGGGCACGCAGGGAGGAACGGAGGAGGGAGCAACGTGAGTTGCGTGGTTTACAGGGGAGGAAAGGGCCCTGATTCCCTTCATTAGCTGCAACTGGGAACACAGTGTTTGAAAAGGGAAGCTGCACGCAGTAAGTTGTTGGGAGCAAATCGTGAATTTCTCTGGTATTGTCATGGCTTATCTGTGTTCCTGACGTCTTCCCAATTGTGTGAGTGTTGCCGTGCTTTCAAGTCTGAAAGTCTTTCTCCTGCCCTATCAAGTTAATTACTGCAGCTTTGTTTATTTGGATTTTTATTTACAGTCTGTATGTACCTTGTTTTGGACTAAATTTTCTGCAGTTAAAGGCTGTTCCTAGGAGAGTTTTTCACCAGCCAAAGGTAACCTGGACATTGGGGGCAAAGCTGGAGATAATAAAGGGACTCTTCTTGCTTATTTGACTGTGTTGCCTTTGTGCCATGCCCCAGGTCATCATATAGCCTATAAAAGTCCTTATTTTTAAAATTATTATGTTTGGATCAAAGGAATGTTGTCACCTCTGCTATGTGCAGCTGTTTTGTAACTGGACTTTCAAATGTACTTGGTGTTGCTTTTTCCTTACATTAAACAAAAATACATTACGTTATAAAAACAGTATTTATCTAATGACTGGATTCTCCTAGATGATTTTAGTATGTGGCAAAAGGGTTAAACGCTGTAAAATACTGAATATAAAGTAGTTACTATTTTACAATGAAAACCCCTTGCATATAATTAAATTGCATGAGAGTTGCTCTCCACTTTTGTACAATTTTGTTTAATCAGAAATATGACGGTGTATTTAATTACTAGCCCAGAGCCACTGATAGTATAGCAGACACAAGCAACCTATAAATCTCAGATATATTATTTGCAACCATTGAAGCTTCAGAGACAGCCAGTTATTCTTCTTTCTGGCCATTCAATCAGTGGGTGGATCAGGAACAGATAATTTCTGTTAGGGATAACATTGTTTTACCCTAACTGTTTTGGGTAAAGATAATAAAATGATGAATCATGGTTTGTCAGATAAAGTGTATGTGACTTTAAGCTAAAGGAATGTAATTAAGGGTGCAGCTGTACAAGTACTATATAAGCAGCAAGGCACTCTCTGGCTCTTACTGGCTGGCTTATTGAAGACTGCTTTCTTGCTGGATCGGGGAGGAGAAGAAGTGTTGGATTACTTTGAAGATATTTCTCAACGGAGAGAAGATAAGTTTTGGACAGATTTATTATATGTGTACTGACACTGGCTATTCGACACGGACTTTGCAATTAGAGTATCCTCGACAAGACTTGACTGAATTTGGTATATGACTAATGGACTGTTTATATGACTATGCTATAATTCTTAAATGGAATAAATTATAATTTTGATAGCACAAGCGTATCTGTATTTTTACTGCATGTTAATTAGAAAACTTATCTCACACATTTACCTGTCTTCCTATCTGACTTCGCTGCACATTCTGTTTAGTTTGTTTTCCTTAACACCCGTTGGGGAATCCAGGCTTAACAATTTCCATTTTTGGCTCCAGAAAATCAGAGACTTGAGCAGAATCTCCTTTTTCCAGCACTTCTCTCAAGATCTCTGGTATCTTAAAACAGTACTATTTGTTCTGTCGCGGGAAAGACTTGACTCGAGACCAGTGTGAATTCAGCTCTTTATTAGCTATCAGTAACTTCAACAAAACCGGAGCCGTGGCAGCCTCTTTTATAGCGGCTGCTCGCGGCTCGCGGCCAATGGCAGTTCTTTAAACTTGCCACCGTCAGGCGGACCAATTGCAACAGTAGTTAAGTAACCAATCAATAGGCGGCAATGGCAGTCCAATCAGAATGGAGTATTACGAGTATACAAATCTCTATATACAACACTATTAGTAGCAGAAAACTATTATTCTGTTCCCATCAGCTACTTGATTAGGTTGATCAGCTTGCTAGCAAGAAAGATACACAGCCTATAACAGGAACCAGTCCTGGGCATATAGGATTCTTTGTAGGGAAGAAATAAAGAGTTTTGTTCTCTTCCCTCCTAATATTCCTGCTCAACGTAGGCAAATGTGTTTGTGTGAAATGTAGATGGGTTTGCATGCATTTCAGGATATAGTACAGTATGTGAGACCTCCAACCAACAATCAATGTAGCCCTTATAGCAAAGCTGTCAAACTCAAGCCTGCAGGCCAAATGCGTCACACGCTGACCACATCCGGTTTAGCAAAGGTGGAAAAAAAGCTGTGATACGACATGTGATGACATGAGATTGACATCCCTGCCTTATAGGAAGTTCTTCCTTACAGGAAGAAATTAATCAAGAAACTTCTTGTTTAAGCAAGTGATGGAACAGGTGGCTGGACACGGAAGAAAGCTTTCTGCCGCTTTTGTGTATCAAGGATACAGAAAAAGTGGGATACCAGAAGAGGATGCCTCCTCCTTTGTGCACTTTACTTAGAGGTTCTAATAAAAGAAATATCCACAGTAGAAAAGGCAACCAGTACAGATTGGATATCAGTTCTCACAATTACCAGACAACATTATCCATAGGCATGGTGACTATAATATACCATATATGTCATATAAAGTAAGGCGTAATGATAATTATATTTCAACATAACTGGAAGGGATGGGTGGGAGTCTTTGAAAAAAAAAAAGGTTGAAAAGAGAACTTGAAGACAGTGCTTGATTGAACAGGAATAAGTGATATCGAGTTGTCCTTGATCTAGATTCCACATATAAAGAAAACAATTATTAAATTCAGACAGCATGATACATTTCTTCTTTTTATTTGCATCTATGACTATAGTAGGAAAATTCTTGTTTTATAAGACACATCACTCATACAATTCATACCACAAAATAAACAGCATTTTAAAAAGTCCACTTTAAAAAAACCATCAATGTTGTTATTAAAAATACTAAGAGACAGTAGTATTGCAGGATCCAATCTGTGCTTAGTCACCAAGACCAGAGTTTTAGTCTTCCAGGCTTTCAGACTCATGCTGAAGCCCATTCTTAGGTAACTTATGTCTAGCCAAATGCATGCTTTGTGCTATTCTATGCCTACCTAGTATCTATGTGGTACCTGGTTGAGTGTGGCTTTTTAGTTGTTGATTAGGGTGTTGATGGGCAGTTATTAAGTTGTTGGCTGTTGGCTGTGCTGCTCCTAAGTACCTGATAAGCTGGTGGTTCCCTGAGGAAGGGGTCCATCATGAGTCCTAAAGCTCAGAAGTAAACCTTTGGTCCTGATGTTTGACTCAGATTGTATCCTACAACATTATCCTAGGACAGGATTATAGATAATGCAGCTACCTCACTAGTTCCTTGAGATCCCCAAGCCTGTTGACGCAGTCATGTTTTGAGGGATTTCTGGAAGGACAACAAATATGGGAGCCAGTCTCACCTTGGGAGGAATAATATTGCACAAGGCCCAACATCTACGTCAAGATACAGACATTACACTAATGGACAATATTTTTATCTCTGCAAGGTAAGTTCATCCCTTACTTTTTTTCCCCATTCAGCAATAGGCAAAGCTGGGAACCACTGATATTTCCATTCATACAGTTTTCATTGGGGTATGGTGTACATATACCACTGATAGGCTGTAGGTATTTTTAAAAGGGATCCCTCATTAGCCATAGAATTACTCTCTTCTTCCATCAAATTTTGCCAAGGGATTCCTGAGAAATCAAATGTTGTGCAGCTCTACTATGGTATTTTACATCATATAATATTGCCACCTAGTGGTTAAACAGGGATCTTAGTATAGTATTGTACATCTCAGATATAATACTTTCAACACTTTTTGACATTAATATTAGAATATTCAACATCTTGGAATTTTATTTATTGGGACAAATAATGTGTGATTCTGTTCTCTATGCACAAATAAATAATAAATTATATTATTATAATTTAATAAAATATGTGTGTGTGTGTGTGTATGTATGTATGTATGTATGTATGTATTTGTTTTCTTAAGTTATCGCAGGTATTTATATGGTATTCAGCTTTGTTCGGGTATTTTCCCATGTCATTATAGTTGTGCTTTTAAAGTTGTAGCAACATTTTGGCAGAATCTCATCTGCCATCATCAGGCTACTGTATTGTGTTTGTCTGTGAGTCAGACTTTCACAGCCGTTTCTGTTTTAAATTTGGGGATAGCCTACTGCTGTGCCAGAATGGTTTTTACTTCATCCTGATTGGTTGGTCTGTGTTTATTGGTCTTGGAGTTTGCTGTGTTCTGCTTGATTGGTGTTTCTAATATCTTCTGTCTGTTTTGTAGCTTTTTTTTGTCTTGATTAGCTGGCAATATTGTGTTTCCTGTATTGGAGGCTTTTAGTGCGGCTTGGCTTTGAGTAAACGGATGGCTATCATTTATTAGGAAGCTAGGTTTCATCTGGGTGCCTGGTTGGGGTGTGTTTGAGCTGGAGGTATCAGGGGGAGTTTGTTTGTGCCCAGGTGTTTGCCTGGGTTGTGGTGTGGAGACTTTTTTGTTTGAGAGTGCAGGCTTCCAGATAATTGACAGTCTGATGGAATCATCTCTTCTATTCATTCATCATGATACTGTAGAATGAATAGAATAGAATAGAATAGAATAGAATATATTATTATATTATATATTATTCTATTCTATTCTATTCTATTCTATTATAATTAATAAATTATAATAATAAATAATAAAACAAATGGCAACTTCAAATCTCAAGAAACAAATGCTCTGTCTTACATATTGGCAAAAATAATCAGAAAATAAAATACAGGCTGAATAGTCAAAACCTTGTTGATGATCCAAACTCTGTCAAGGACCTTGGAGTACTCATCTCTAATGATCTAAGTGCTAGAGCCCACTGTAATTACATAGCCAAAAAGGCATTAAGAGTTGTTAACCTAATTTTACGTAGCTTTTTCTCTGGTAATATTACACTAATAACTAGAGCATACAAAACTTTTGCTAGACCAATACTCGAATATAACTCATCAGTCTGGAACCCACATTATATATCTGATATTAACACAGTTGAGAAAGTCCAGAAATATTTCACAAGAAGAGTTCTCCACTCCTACTCATTGCAGAATATCTTATGCCACCAGACTTGAAATTCTAGACCTAGAAAATCTTGAACTACGCCCCCTTCGGTCTGATCTTAGTATAGTATATAAAATCATATATTGCAATGTCCTACCTGTCAATGAATACTTCAAGCTTCAACCATAACAATACAAGAGCAAACAATAGATACAAACTCATGGTTAATCGCACCAAACTTGATTGCAGGAAATACGACTTCAGCAACAGAGTGGTCAATGTCTGAAATACTCTACCTGACTCTGTGGTTTCTTCCCCCAACCCCAAAAACTTTAACCTTAGACTGTCTGCTATTGACCTCACCCCTTTCCTAAGAGGTCTGTAGGGGGCGTGCATAAGCGCACCAACGTGCCTTCCATCCCTGTCCTATTGTTTCTTTTATTTTTCTTATATGTATCCATGTATTCATAACTATGTTTTTACTTATACCTATTATCTTGTAAGCAATTGACAAACCAAATAAAATAAATAAATAAAAAATAAATTCTTATTTCTATTAGCAATAATACTTTTATAATTTTTTTTATAAAAAATATGCTTTTAGAATATGGAACTTTTCAGGGACCCATGCTTCCAATGAAGTTTAAAAAATGAACTGTAAAACATATTTCTTCTTTGTATAGGTCCCTGTAAAGTACAGTGAAGCCAGTTGACTAACTGAGGGTATTTGGTATTCTTAACTCTACATTAAATACCAAAGTATGTATCATTTGTGTCTATTTGCAATCTTTGCATAATACCAAAGAGTTGATGCTCACAATGATAAGAAGTTTAATAAATATTTCTAAAACTATCAACAGGCATGGACTGACCTATCTTCAAAAAAGAGACAAGCCTCTTCCCTTGCACAAACAAGTATGAAAAAATTGAATTAAAATCTTATTCTTTTAAATTGTATATTTTTTAAACTAAAGGAAGATTGATAAAATTCCTGTATTGCACCCTTCATTCATTTTCTAATAAATATTACTAGTTAGAATTCTGAGGACCTTATTCTCTGGACCCCTTCCAGTTAAGGTTGCTACAAGAAACATCTTATTAATTCCAATAAATGCTTATTCCCTGTACAATTTGGTTAATCTTGCTTCAAATACTTAGATCAAATTACTAATTCATTTGATGTACTGTTGACTGCTGAACAGGTTGCAAATGCTTTCTCTAATATAAGAAAGTAACACAGATGCAGCAAAGCCAGACAGATTTCCAAATTACCCAACAGACTCAAACACTTTCTCAGATGACACAACACATGAACATAGATCTAACTCTCTACATCCCAGCTCAATGCTCCTTGGACTATGCTATTTTACTCTCCTGATTTCTTATCTGATAAATGCAACAGAAATGCAGAGAAATTCAAGTTTTCATGACTCAGTTGGAGTTGTATGTATCATTGAGATTGATCATTTTCCCTAGCTGAATCTTAGGTGCAACAGAGCTGTCAAACCAGCAATTCCAATTCTAGAGAATAATGACTCTATGTGATCTTTTATGGCAGTTTTATGTTTACAATTAGTTGGCTGGGGTAGATGTAGCCTAGTCGGTGTGGCCCAATGGGTGGGCATGGCTAGTCCTGGGGCAGCATGGGTGGTCCTGCACTGACATCCCCATGGGCCAACTCTGCAGCCTACTCAAGCCACAAATTTGACACATCTGAACTAAGAGATTACTAAGAGTTAGGAGATCAATCTGATTACCTCAAAATGGACCTTAAGGCAAACTCATACGTTGTCCTGGAGCATCCCTAAGAAATATTACAAAATTCTGAAACTCTTGCTCATATCTTCATATTGTGCTCTATGATGCCTCAAATGTGCTTTGATTGCCCCAATTAAATAAAAGGACCACACAGTTAACTTTTTTTTTATGGAGCGCTAACCCTACATTCACATATCAGCATGCTAAATGTCTGCACAATATGTTATACAAATATACAAAACTTTTAATTAGATGTTTTATTGTCCTATTATTTTCCCTTCCCCAATAAACATAAATAAACAATAAACAATTGGAAATAAACAATCACCAGCCAAAACTTCAAAGAGAAAACAATGGTAATTTTATTCTTCATTTTGCAAAGAGGGTGGACCATATGCACCCTAAATCATCAATACATTTACCTTATATTCTCTAGTAGGGTTACAAATTTACCTCCCACCTCTTCTTCATTGGTTTAATAATAATGATATCACAACCTATCCAAAGGGTCTAAAGTGAATACATTATCTCCGCCCCTGATTACATCTCCTACAACTCTAGTTCTATCCAGAGGTGGGATTCAACCGGTGTTACTACTGGTTTGATGGTTACGTTTTGCGCATTTACGTTTTGTAGCACACCTAAAGCTGTGCCGCCCAGACAGCTGATAAGCTCTGCGCACAGTTGCGCAGCGTTTGAAAAACCACTTTTTAACATGCTTTTTCAACTACAACTGTGCCGCGTAAAGCAGCTGATGTTGAAAAAGCAGGAAATAAAGGCCAGGTAAGAGCCCTGGCAGACGGGTGGGCCAAACAGCAGCAGACACAGAACTGGTTCTGTGTCTGCTGCTCTTCAGAGCCACCGGTTCTATAGAGCTGGGCAGAACCCATAGCATCCCACCCCTGGTTCTATCTCTCTCTGCCCTTATTTACAAATTTCTTTTTATGGTCCTAGTTTCTAGGGATTGTCTTTAGACTAACTATCATGTCAGTAAATTCTGGTTATGGCCGGTTTCTAGCATAGCAGAGGCCTCTTACCCTAGCTCCTATGTACAATTCTCAAGCTTCAGCCTAGCTTATGAGATTTGAAATGCATACAATGTGTTTTGTTCAGAGGCCAATGTCTTCTTACAGTTCTGTAAAAACAATACAACTCTTGTTTCCCACAGGTTCTTCCAAGAGGATCCACAAAACATATTAAGCTTTCAAATGTTTCACCTGTCAGGTTCTTCTCTGTTGGTACTACATTTGCCCTTTTAAAAACAGTTGCTTTTAATTTGCCTTATGAGCAATTTACCTTTAAGTAAAGATGTTTCAGGACTGGAATTGCTGCTTTGGGCCTTTCGTTCTAAATAAATGCTGCTTGTGAAAGAAATTCTGATGATTTAAACAAGATATTCTTACCATTGGAGACATCTGTTGGAAGGGCAAGGCATTCTATTCAAGTTTTGTCAGTCCTACAAAGTAGACCCAGTTAAGAAACTAATGCCGTGTCGGTCAGCACTTCTTTTATTACACCAGCTGTAGTAACAGAACCTTGCAAGTCTGAATATGCTTCCTCCCTCACTTTGTGTGAACTGGGGGAATCTGAGATGTTTACTCAAATTAGTCTCTTGGAATAGGCTCACACACCACTTACCTGTTCTTTTTGTAGTGGCCCTTCCCTTTGCCCCTCAAGGCCATTTTCTATGTCATCCACAAGTTTAGATTGACCACAAGAACTTGAGTTATCTACAGATTACATAGAAAGCACAAATAAGATGGACACAATTTTCCTTCATTTTGACATCTGTATTACATATGTCCCTTGCTTACAGAAGAGGCAGATTGACGCTCTTTCTTAAGTCTGAAGTGCATCACCCCACAATCCAATGATGACATTGCAAAGGCAAGTGCTACTTTGGAGCAATACCTTTCTTGTTCTGTTAATCCTAAATAGATGTAATTGGCTGTAACAGTAACCTTGAGGAATGAGAGGGAGAGCTACCAAAAAAAAAAAAAGGGTCAGATAAAAATAAAATTGAGTCCAAGGCAGAAAACACAGATTGGACCCTTCCTGATTTTCTTGAAGATAGAGGAGGAGGCATGTTCAGACTTGCAAGATTCTGTTATTGTAACTCTATAATAAAAGTAGTTTAAGTAATCCTTGATTTACAACTGTAAGGGAGCCTTGCCCATCATTACTGTAAGTTGTGACAATCTTTTTTTGTGGCGATTTTTAAGCAAATACAATCTTAAAATAGCCAATGTGGTCCTTAAGTGAATGAATAGTTTGCTCTGGGCGTGGTTTTGCTGAAAACTGTTAAGTATATGCTATAAAGTCATGACCACGGGACACTGCAAATGGCTGCAAATGTTGCCCAGTTGCTGATCACCTGAAGTTGTCACATTAACATCACCTGAAGTTGTCACATGACCTGCTTGACCATCAGAACTTCAAATCCAGGTTGTAAGTAGCTTCTACCTAGGTCCATGATAACATTAGTCAACAAAACAACCTGTTGTTAGTTAAGGACTACCTGTATTAGCATTCATAACTTGGGTTTCCTAATCTGGTCTATTTCAGAGAGTTGACATCAAAACAGTTGGGCTGAACAGTTCCCTAATTAATGTCTGTCTACAATTCATTCTACTTGCATGGTGAATAATCCAATAACTACACAGGCTAGATTGCATGTTGTCACAATAAAAGGGAGATGATTAATATAAGTACTGTTAGGAACAATTAAAAGACGCTCTGCCCATGGACTAAAGCAGGGGTCTCCAACCTTGGTAAGTTTAAGCCTGGAGGACTTCAACTCCCAGAATTCCCCAGCCAGCTGGCTGGGGAATTCTGGGAGTTGAAGTCCTCCAGGCTTAAACTTACCAAGGTTGGAGACCCCTGGACTAAAGGACAAAAGTGAAATCTATATCAGAAAAAAGAGATCGCCAAAGCAAGTGACGGCTGTTTAAAAATTTAAATGTGTTTGCTTATAAGAACCCAAGCTACTGAAAGTCAGATAATAGTGGTAGCAAGGTAATGTTTGGGTTTCTCCTAAGGGAAAAGGTTGCCTTATACGTGGGGTCTAATTTGTCATAAAATGGTCAATCCACTTCGCAGTGATAGACGACACGCAGTATACGCGCTTGCACTGATAGGATGGAGTTTCCTTGTCCGTTGGAATAAACGTTACCACAGACCGACATTCTCTCACCCGCCCTTCCCAACTAACGAACCACCAACTTCAACTCCGCCCCGTTTGAAAACCCAAGTGGGGAAAAAAGAGAATCTTCCATCCCCAATTGGTTAGAGGTTGCTGTCAATCCTATATCTATCTATCTATCTATCTATCTATCTATCTATCTATCTATCTATCTATCTATCTATCTATCTATCTATCTATCTATCTAAAAAAAAGCAGAAGGCAATTTAAAAAAAAAAAAAAAAGCCCGCTCAAGTTCGGAAGAAGCCTGCCTGAAAATTGCGCGGGCCGCGCGTTACTGCGTGTGTCGGTAGAGTCGCGAGTCAGCCGCCGTTTCCTCTGCAGGGAAGGCGCGGTAGGGCTAGTTTTGAGGGGGTTGTTTTGTGGGGGTGCGCTTTGAACGACGAGGCGTCGCTTGTCGTGGCGGGTGCTGACTTACCGACCCTTGGGAGTATTTTCGTTGCAGTATTTCCATTGCCTCGTGCAGGGCCACCTCCCTTGAAAAGGGCGCCTCAAATGCTTTTGGGGGGGGGGGTTGTAGAAAGTAGAAACAGTTCTCCGTGCGAGATATTCAGTGGAGGTGTATAAAAAGTGCCTTTTAATTTTTTTTCCGGCCGTTGTGCGCTAATTTAAGCGGGATACTTCAGCCAACGATAGTAATGAATTGTTCATTATTTGTCAGTAAAAGAAGCAGAAGTGCCTTCGCACTGAAAGCGAACTGTTGAGGAGGAGTAACCGAAGAGAAAACCGATAGAAACTCGGCGCGTTGAGGCAGGGCGGGACGCTTGTGATGGCGGGGAGGTTGAGGGCTCAGGCGGGAGTAAAAGTCGCGGTAATGTGTTCATGGAGGAAGAAAGTAGAGGTGCAAAATAGCTATAGCTTAATGGTGGATATAGCCAGATATTATTTTATTACTCCCTACTGGAAGGCACTAGAATATCGCTCTTTTCTTTTTTAAAAAAGTCAAAAATATAACCAAAATAATTAAACCAAGATTAGCCCATAAAGCCTCTATCAAAGTTATCAAAGCTATAATATCAAATGTGAAAGTCCAATTTAAAGAGAATTGACTTGACACTTTTTCCTAGAGCCAATCAGTTTTCTATTAGCAATTTCTCCAATCCTGCCTCGAGATATTTTTTTTATTACAATCCTCATTTTATCTAGTTCAACCAGAGGTGAAAAGAATTACACCTGGATGTAGATCACGTAGTTATTTTACATAGGCTTCAAAAATCGGCCTTCAACCTATAAATTTTTATGATCAGGCAGGCTCAAAATGAAAGAGGCAGCCTTTTAAGTGATGACAATAAGGAAACGCTATTGTTTCCATTATTTGCAAGCATATTTTTCAGATTACCAAAACCATTTGGAATTTTTATAACTTTAATTTTGGATATCAGGATAGTGTATGATCAAATTTTATCTTAAATATCAAATAATAAATGGCAAATAAAACCTTTAAAAGCAGGGCTGGTCATTATATTTTGTTAAAATATTTTTATATCTTCATATATTTTAATCTTCAGATTCATGACTTTAAAGACTGTTGAAAGGTGATTGCTTTCCAAACTTAAGCAATTTCTGAGCTTTCATCTAGCACACATGAAAATGGTTTTTATATTACAAAATACTGTCATCAGTGATCAGTGTATGATCATTCTAAAGTAGCTGATTTACATTCTAAGGCATCTGAAAAGCAATTTGGCAATTGTTAATCTGTAGAGAGGTTGGTTTTTGCAAAATACTGTTTCTTTTTTGCGAAATTCTTTTAGCAGATAAGCTCCATAGTGTGTGATGCAGAGTGCATTTATAGAACTTCTCCAATACAGTGTTTTCATGGTAGCCTTTCAGCTATGTTTTAGATTATATTTTGATTCAGAAATTAAAAAGTGATTAATATGGATATTTTTATATAGTGATGTACAATCTCCATACATTTTAAGAAATACACAAAACACAAGGTGTATGCTAGAGCAGTAAAAGATATATTTATTAAGTTTCCTCCAATTACTATACATAATTTTAACATTCAAAAGGATGGAGCTGACCTGTGAAATCTGTTGTCCAAGCAAGTTTGCTTTCCATATCTAGGAAAAGTGCTTGGGATGAATGGTATTTATGCCATTCCTCATCTGATTTTTTTTCAATATAAAAACTGTCCTGTTTATTTAACCAGGCCTATTTATATGAATCAGGGATTAAAAAATGACAAATGTGATCATATCTGTATAGAGAAAAGTCTATAAATTTAATCTTCAGGTTTATTGCTGTTCTGTCTTATACAGAATGAAATTAAATATACTTTCAATAAGTAATAAACTTAATACCACTTGGTGTTTACTTGAAATTTCATTTTTGTCCACAGATATTAATCTGATCAGATTTATTGGGCTGGATGATTGATCAGTGTTCTGTTTGTGCAACCCATGTATTAAAATATTTATTTCAAAACAGTTTGATATTTCAAAGGACTACAGAACACAGTCTGAACTGATTTTGAAACCTAAAAATCTTGTAAGTTTTAATCTTTCTAAATTATAATGTGTGCGTATAAATTACTTCTTTTTCTCTCCTCTAGGTACTTTGAACACTAGTATGTAAGTTTTAAAGTACAGTTGGAACAGGGCTTCACAAAGTGATCAGTATTAACCCCAGGGTGATAGAATTACCCAAGAGGTCGATAAATGATGGAGAGTTGATTGGGTTTATTTAATCTTTTGGGATTTCTGAAGAGCTCCATATGAGTCCCTTGTCCTGAATGTGAAGTAGCTAGCAGGCTAGCTTGTTGCCTAGGTTGGATAGCCACCAGTGAGAGCAGCTTTGTCTTATTGCTAATATTCATAGCATTATTAGTTAAAGTAGATTTATTACATTATTTGCATTTAATAAGCATTTAGGGTCAATGAAGAATCTAAAATTTAATGAAGGATCAATTAGCTGAAGAGTTTGGGGACCCCTGATCAAACATTAATGTAATACTGTTTATCACTTTGCAGACTTCATCCCTTTTGCACTTACTCCATAACATCTGATGCAAGTGCGCAAACAGCATAATTTGTACTGTGATATCACAATGCATATATCACTTTGATACAAGTTGGCTTTCTACAGATACTCATTTTGAAAATATTATTTTCCCGTGGAAATTTAAACATTGGTAAAAGTCTGAAATCTAATTCATGCATGAAATGTTAAGTTGACATAAGTCAACCATTGTGTGTGTGAGCCCATTTTGTTTTTTGAGAAGTCTACTGAAAAATTTTCCCTTCTTTGCTTATCAAGTTAAGAATTTTAAAATGAACTAAATTAGCAAAGGATAACTGTCAGCTCTGAAGCTGGCATAATTTTGGGATAGCAGTTTTTGTTACTCGTCTATTTAATTCACCACCACTAGTTTAGGTTTGTCTTTAAATTCTATTATACCTTCATCTGTAATAAAGCAATATGTGACAGATATTTTTCAGTGTTCTTCAGCAGAATGTGCTTCTAAAATGCATTGTATTAAGATTGTCAATCAGTTTGAGATGTTTCTGAGTTGAAAAAGCTGTTTCAGAGTTGAAGAAATGCATTTTGGTGACTTTCTTCAAAGTATGTTTTACAAGTATACACAAATAGACTTACAACCATTTATTTAGTGAAATTTCAAAGTTACAATGGCACTGACAGAAGTTACTTACACCTGGACTTTGCATTTACAACTATCACACCCTATGTTCACATGATCAAAATTAAGGGCAATTGGTATGTTTATGATGGTTGCAACATCCAAGGGTCATGTGATCACCAATTGAACCTTCCCACCTGCTTTCAACAAGCAAAATCACTGGGAAATGCTTAATGACCATTTGATTCACTTAATTACAGTGATTCCCGTAAAAACCATGGCAAAAAAAGTCCTAAAATTGGATTCAACTACATTTAAAAACTGTGTTTTTTTTAGCAAGAGAAACTCTGGTCCCAATTGAGGCTGTAAGTCGAGCAGTACTGTACTCCAGTCTACTCTACTAAATTTTCAATCCCAAATTATTTATAGAATAAATGCGGGATTAATTCAATTATGATGTTTGAAATCACATATGAATTTAGTTCTCCATAATGAAGCATTTCAATTCAGGTAGTTGATTAATAGGTATTTAAATCAAGAAGCAATGGGTTCTGCTATAAAACAATAAGGATTCATTCCAGGGTGGATAAAAACTGATGATATTTTTACATTTTTTTAAAATTTAAATCAGATTTTTAAAAACAAATTTATTTTAATAAAATGCTTTTGGAGCAAAAAATCTATCTAAAGATATTTTATTTATTTAAGATACATTAATAATTTAGTTTATTCAGCATGAAATGGAGTTTAGTTATGTTAGCATGAGGCTGCGTATTCTGCAGTATTTACATTTTTGGTAAACTCAATGACTCCAAGCTGCAAGCTGAGATAACATGCACTGCATTGATGCATTCACACAATTTCATAGTAATCATGAGATAAATCATAAAACAAAGTTCAGGAATATTCCTTTATCCCATTATTTTGCAAATCTATATACACTGCAAACTGTATGTTTGAAGAGAAATGCATCTGTACCACCAGACTCATAAGTGTGAGGAGGAAGGACAAGCAGTAAAAATGAAAGTGAAACTTTCTAAGCAGCTTGTAAATATAATATTAAAGAGTGCCTGTCATTTCAGATCCATCATGGCAGCGCCTGTTACTGGGCATCCACTCACCTGCTGTCTGCCACATCCCTTTGTTGTGTCACTGCCATATTACCAGCCATCCCATTAAAGTGAATGGGACTGTCAGTGAATCAAGAGCAGGTCAGGAGGAGCTGCTGCAGAACAGAGATGACAGTTGCTCTTTAAAAATTGTGATTTAAATCGAATTGATTTAAATCAAACCTTTTTACTAGTGATTTAAATCATGACTTCAATTGTGATTTAAATCAAATCCACCCTAATTCATTCTTATAGAGAACTCTACATAATTGAATACTATTTATTATCATATTTTTGTTGATTTGTTTTACCTAAAGCAAACATGTTAAATAAGAATTTGAATAGGATTCAGTCTCTAATAATTACCATCATGTATTTGAATTTCTACCCAGAGAGAGAGATATCAACAAGAGTATTATAGCTTTTTGATACTGTTGATATTTATAAAAATGTATGCTTTATATTATATGAACATATGAAAATTTTAATATTCACTATTTTATTCGTTAAATTTATATCCCCATCTCGCCTCAATCAGCTCAAGTAGTGTTCATATATTCCTTCTCCAATTTTCCCAACTAAAATAACACTATGAAGTAGGTTGGGCTAAGTTATCAAGTCAGCCTCTGGGGCTAAGAATTGACTTTTACTTGACTTTATATAGCTTTGCTATAACTCGCCAAACAAAATAATGCAAAGCCCTTTCTCAGAGGACTTCAACATAATTTGCAAAACAGATGTCCACAAAATAATTTAGACCAGTCGATATCATATTCCCATCTTAAATTATCCGTACAGTAGAGGGCTGTGCATCCAGAAAATTTCAACTGGATTTTCCATAATCCTGTGATGGTAAACCTATGGCATGCGTGCCACAGGTTGCATGCCAGAGCCATTTGTGCTGGCACGTGAGCTGAGGCAAACTTAACTCACTGTGCATGCACGCATTTCACATCTGATTTTCAGCCTCCCAAAGGCTTGAGGAAGGCTTCTTCAGGCTTCTACAAGCTTTGTAGGCTGAAATCTAGCCCCGTTTCGTCATTTCTGTTTTTTTCGGAAGCCTTCCTCAAGCCTTTGGGAGGCCGAAAAAGGCCTTAAACCGGCCGAAAATCAGCTGTGAGGGGTAGTGCAGGTAAGGGTGGGGCGGGGTGGGATTGCGCACGCGTGTGTGTGTGTGGGGGGGCACATTGCCTTCTGGTTGCTAGCACGCACACAATTTTTGGCACAGGAGCCCAAAAAGGTTAGCCACCATTGCCCTAAACCATGATATATGTTATCTCTTTTCAAGATTCCATTACGAAAGGAAGTTTGGTTAAAGGAGATTTTTGACATTAGATTTCTCAAAGCACTTTCTATAATCTCAGAAGGAAAATGTAAATCTTGAAGTCTATGAACATGATTTCAATTTTAATTTAATGTACAATATGCATAATTTGGATAGTTTGATTTAGTTTGCCATTCTGCAATCATTTACATATATATAGCAGTTGATTCTTTGAGGAATGTAGCAGTAAAATCAGAAATAAACCATACAATGTATATGTTGAAAATCTATGTGATCAAAATCCCTATTTAATAAGCCAGCTTGAGAATCTTTTGCTACTCTCTATAGGTATAGCTTTACTTTTCCTTAAAATTAATATAAAATTATTTATACATGTAAATGTTTGATTTTCATGTAAGAACTCATTTCTAAGGAATGTGTTCCATGTTTATAATAACTACTATTGGTTCTCAAGATGTTACAGAAATGAATGAAGAACACACAGATATAACAAATGGATGTAATAAAGTTAGATCTCGTACTCAGAATGAAGCTGCCTTATTGGCTCTTATGGAGAAGACAGGCTATAATATGGTTCAAGAAAATGGACAACGAAAATTTGGTGGACCTCCACCAGGTATTTGATTATTGCTTGATTTGAAAATACTAATTTTTGGAAAAATAAATTAAAAAATGATTAATATAGCAAAATAAAGACTCTATAATTATTGCCTAAGTAGTAGCCTAGTTTTGGTTAAGGTATGTGTGAAATGGGAGAATCCCTAACTCATAATAAACCATTGTATTTCAAATATTCTGCTGAACCATTTCAGGTTAGCTATGGTTGCCAGAACCAAAATCCACGTGGAATAGGTATGGGTGTACATTGTAATCTCTCTGTCCCACATAGTTCCCAGTGTGTCATACTCCATCAAACCATCTTACTTTTCTGGCACTGTTTCTTCCTTCCCACCTCTCAACTGCCAGCTTAACCCAGTAGTGGTCCACTGGCTTTCCTCCCATTGCTTCCTAATTGCTTTGTCCAAGTGTTCCCTTCCATTATCCCCTTATCTTCCTAAGCTGCTGATATCCTTGGCTTTTTCTCTTCTGTCCCACCATCATTTCTGTCCAGAACAAAACAGACCCATTTTATTTCACATATAGACCAGAATCCCCCAACCAGGCATGCTTAAGTGCAGAATGGATTACTCAGTAACTGCTATCTGCATAGAACATTTTTGTACATCTGTGATGAATAACCATGGAGTGCACATTGTATTTCTTTACAATTCATTGTTAAGTTAAAATAGTTTACTTAATTTAGGTATTCCAAGTTGAACCAAGTATGTTAAGGCTATATTCCTCACTACTCATATTCAGGACATTTAAATCAAAGCAGTAGGTCTTTGTTTAAATAGAAATCACTGGAATAAATTTGACCAGATAATACAAGCCATATCTAATGGAGAACTATTGGACAATCAGTATTTGTAGAATGCACTAGCATTTTAGTTTATATAATCTGTTGGGTATTACATGAAAACCTTCCAAATTGTTTTAAGGTAAGTGACAGTGGCATAATATGATAATTGGCTAGGATTTTTTTCGTAGTATCAATTAATAAAAATGTGTTGAATGTGTTTTTTAAGGTTGGGAAGGTCCGCCACCACCCCGAGGCTGTGAAGTTTTTGTGGGAAAAATTCCTCGTGATATATATGAGGATGAATTAGTTCCTATTTTTGAAAGAGCTGGGAAGATTTATGAATTTAGATTGATGATGGAATTTAGTGGTGAGAATCGTGGATATGCTTTTGTAATGTATACAACAAAAGAAGAAGCTCAGTTTGCCATTAAGACCCTTAATAATTATGAGATTCGTCCTGGAAAATTTATTGGTGTTTGTATAAGTTTGGATAACTGCAGACTATTCATTGGAGCCATTCCAAAGGAAAAGAAGAAGGAAGAAATCTTGGATGAAATGAAAAAAGTCACTGAAGGTGTTGTAGATGTTCTTGTTTATCCAAGTGCAACGGACAAGACAAAAAATCGTGGGTTTGCCTTTGTAGAATATGAATCCCACAGAGCTGCAGCTATGGCAAGGAGAAAATTAATTCCTGGTAAATACGTTCATTCTTCATGTAGAAGGTTTAATCATATTCTTGTTAAGAACATGTATGTTTAAATTATACTAAAAGCTACTCAGTATGCCAGAGTGCCAGATTCCTTTGCTTCCATCAAGAAGTCAAGGCATAGATTATGAAAAAAATAAACATGCCTGAAGTGTATTCAGCTATCCCCTGGTTGTAGGTTTCTCTTTTGCAGTCTTCTTTTCTAGAACCTTTAGTGTTAAAATTATAAATACCTCCCATTAAAATTATAAATACCTCCCATCCCTACACTAAATGTAGATATTTGTATATTGCTTTTCTAAAAGTGAATATTCTTGATTTGAAGGCAAGGTACAGCAGAGAGGAAATCTCAGTATTTTTTGTAAAGATGGTGGAAGTTATAGGTGACATCTGTGCATGAACACACTATCATGATCTATGTTCAGGTTATATCCTAGAGGATTAAGAAAGCATGGTTTAGACTTTGGCAAATTAGCCAAGATAGCTAATGATATACATGGTATTCTTACTGTTAATTCAGCCATGGACTATTCTATTCTGAATTATTACAGTGAGATTATATGGATCTCAGCCCCTTATTATTCATGGTATAAACTTAATTTGAAGTTTAATTGCTTTATAAACTTAAATTTAAATTTCAAGTTTAATGCACTGTATTTGGGTTATAGTAGAGGCAATCAATTTTTGCAGTTAAAAGGCTTAATATTCAATGTTTTAATAGACTTTTTAGAACAGCTGTGCTCTCAGCTCATGGTATAGGGAAACAAATAGTTTTAGAAATAAGATTGCAAAAAGCAATCATGACAAAAATTATGTCATAAACCACTTACCTCAATCTCTGTTTGACTTGATATTTTATCTAATTAGTTTAGATTGCCTGAGTTTTGTAAGCAAATTTGCAGTTGTCGTTTAGACATGTTTTTGATGGGCTAAAACAGGTCTCCAACACACACACACACACACACGGTCTGTGGACCGGCATCGGTCCACAGCATGCCAGAAACCAGTCCGCACAAACAAGCAAAACCCTATCAGTGGGATGCAGGCATCAAAAACCCTTCGGTCTGTGGAAAAACCTCCACGGGACCGATCCCTGATGCCCAAAAGGTTGGGGGCTGCTGGATTAAAAGGCAGGCAGACAGGGTGTACTCTATGTTTAGAGTGCCAGTTCTTAAGGTAAGAGAAAATACCTACATGGCATACGACCAGTGGGCATAAGAAAAATGCCTACTCAAAACAAGGAAGAGTGCAATACAAAGCTTTGAGTAATTGCTGGTAAAAGCAACGTAGCTTACACAATTGCTTGTAGTACTATTATTGGTCAACTGCTACAGCCAAGAAAGGGCAGCAGGGGTAGTAGCCTGATCTTGTTCAAGAGTCCTAACATGTTAATGCTCTATATTACTGGAAAGCTAAATGACCAGCAAGTCAGGAGAAGTTGTCTTGTCAGTTGCTGTGTTAGCATCTCAATCACCTCTGATGCTTCACTAACCAGGCATGTTTTAGGGCTCTTCAGACAGGCTCTTAAAGCTGTTATAGCGACCATTTTCCTTCAGTACCAGCTTCAGGAACTGAAGTGACACAATCACCAGATTTTCCCAGGGTTTAGAATGTCCATTTTTGCATTCTATATTAGAATTGTGTCAATATGGTTTAAATCTACAAGAACCACTGATCAGGAATTCAGATTAATAACAGAGCATTAAGAGAGCAAGTGGCAAACTCCCAACCTCCAAAATTACCAGCTACTACCCCTGCTGCCCTTTCCTGGCTGTAGCAGTTGACCAATAATAGTACTACAAGCAATTGTGTAAGCTACGTTGCTTTTACCAGCAATTACTCAAAGCTTTGTATTGCACTCTTCCTTGTTTTGAGTAGGCATTTTTCTAATGCCCACTGGTCGTATCTTGTATTATTCTAGCTTATTTTCCTTGTATTATTTTTCCTTGTATTTCCTTGTATAATCTTCCTTGTATTATTTCTAGCTTATTTTCTACCTTTCACTCACTTTTTCCTTCACGTCTTTTCTTTAAAATGCTTCCCCATTGCCCTGCTTTAAAGGCTTCTTTTGATATGGGGGAGATGTTACAAAGCAAGAACTTGGTAGGAAAGAATTGAACGAAGAGGGGAGAATGTGTTTTGGGGTGTTTCATGACATTTATTAAGGACTGTTTTACTAGCTGCCATACTTTTGAAATCCAATTGATTTTCCTAGGAGTGAAGGTTCAGCAGCAAATTTTCAACAGAATCAAATATAAATAGCTCAGGGTTTAACTATGGAATCTATGATGATCTCTGAGAGTGGTTATTTGCTTGCAGATTGGTAACCTCATTGGTGCTAGAGAGTGAGTTTGTTTCCCTCAAGCAAATGATACACCTACTAGCACTGATGATGTTGGGTAATAAAATGTCTGCAAGCAAACAAACAAACTTAGAGAACACCAAGAATTCAGCAGTAGCCTTTTCCCAGTTGCGTTGCTTCCATTTAATGAGAGGAATTCAGATTGCAACATTGCCAGTCAGCTACTTGGACTTTTCAGAACCAGCAATTTAAGTTTCTAGAGTGCATTGCAAAAAGCCATACCTAACTGGATAAAGTTTGTTTTTCCAGCAATTATTGATACTTTATAATTTAGCAGTCACCAACTGATGGTCCGCAAGAAAATTTTGATGGTCCGCAGAAAAATTATTTGCATTTTTTATATGGCACTAAATCACCTCACACTAGGCCCTCTGGGCCGGATACGTGCAATGAACATTTGTGTTGCTGCATTTGTCTCCCCCTTTTTGTGCAGGTTGGAGGGGGGCAGAAATTCCGACTTGGGGTCTGTTTCAGCCTCCTGGTGCGGGGCTTTGGGTGAAGGCTAGAGGGAAGTGCCGCTGGTGTCAAAGAGCCGGAGAGCCTTGTTGCAATGGGATTGCATCATGGCCTGGAACTGGCTGGTCATCTCAGCTCGCTAAGCCTCCAGGCGACGGTACCTGGCCTTGCACTGCAGGTGTTCTCTCTGCTTGCAAAGCCTATGCTGGTAGTCTTCAGTGAGTTGCTTCTGCTGAGCCTCCTTCTCGGTCAGATCCAATTTGAACTGAGCCAACTGTTTTGCCAACTCATGATGGCTGCTTTAGTTCCAACAACTGCTTCCTGTTGGGACCCTAAGGAGCCCGGGCAGGCAGGTGCGGAATGGCTGGGAGGGATGGAGCGAATAGAGGCCGGCGAGGCACCCCTCAAAGTGAGTGACATGAAGTTGGCCAAGCCCACCTAGTCACATGACCACCTGGTCACGCCCACCCAGCTGGTCATTAGGCAGATCATAGTAGTTCGCGGGATTTAAACTTATGAATTTTGTGCTCCCTAAGGTCCAAAAGGTTGGTGACTCCTGTTACAATTCATAGAGGTCTAACAAGTTTATTAATTTATGAATCACAGTACCACACAGTGAACGCCCCTAAGTTAATGCCATAAAATTCATTACCATAAGATTTCTGTTAGAAAATTTTATTTCAATTAATTTCTTATGATAATTTATTTTAAAATACATTCCCTTAGTGTTCTTGGCGTTTAAACCTAATGGCAATTTATTGTATCTTCTATTTTGTTCAGAATATGTGTTTTTTAAAATTCTTTTAAGTAATCATAGTCTATTGTGTTGTGTATTTTTCTTCAAAACTAGGGAAGGGGAGCAAAACTACTACTATTTAAAAAAAACTGATGAAGACTTTTTTTTTTTGTAGGAACTTTCCAGTTATGGGGGCACACTATTCAAGTAGATTGGGCAGACCCAGAAAAAGAAGTAGATGAAGAAACAATGCAGAGAGTAAAAGTACTTTATGTTAGAAACTTGATGATGTCAACCACAGAAGAAACAATTAAGGCAGAGTTTAATAAATTTAAACCTGGAGCTATTGAACGGGTAAAGAAACTTCGAGATTATGCTTTTGTTCATTTCTTCAATCGAGATGATGCAGTTGCTTCTATGTCAGTTATGAATGGAAAATGTATTGATGGTGCTAGCATTGAGGTAACACTAGCCAAGCCAGTGAACAAAGAAAGTACTTGGAGACAACATCTTAATGGCCAAATTAGCCCCAGTTCTGAAAATCTTTTAGTCTTTACAAACAAAGAAGATGGTCATCAGAAATCACTAACAAAACCAGCAAATCTTCCAATACGCCTTAATGGGCAGAATAGTCCAAGTCCTCCTGAAATTGAAAGGTGTACTTACCCATTTTTTCCAGGAACAAAACTTACTCCAATTAGCATGTACTCTTTAAAATCTAGTCATTTTAGTTCTGCTGTGATGCAGTTAGATTATTATTGCAACAAAAATAACTGGGCACCTCCAGAGTATTATTTGTATTCGACTACAAGTCAAGATGGAAAAATTTTGCTGGTATATAAGATTGTTATTCCGGCGGTTGCAAATGGATCCCAGAGTTATTTTATGTCAGACAAACTCTGCACAACAGTAGAAGATGCAAAAGAGCTTGCAGCACATTTTGCACTTATGCACTTGGGTAAGTTTTAAAACTTCGGTTTTAATTTTAATCATTTAGCACTCAATTATTATTTTGCCATAACATATCTAAAATGCCCATTCCACTAAGTAGGCACCTTCTTCAGAAACATTTGTGGTATTTCAAGTTTTTCTCCCATTCAGAGGTATGTGTGTATGTACAGTAAAAATACTATCACCTCAGGATGTACTAGTGTATTTTTAACTTATTAAGAAGCAAACCACATCTTGCTGATTACTTTAAAAAAAAATCTTCGTAGCAAATGTAGAGAACTAATATTTTTAGAATTATTTTAGATAGACAGTTTGGTTCTATCCATAGATTCTTTGCCTTTAAGCCATATAACACAGATATTATTTCTAGTGTTATTGAAAAGGCAGTGGCAGTTAATTTGGATCTCTAATATCTTCCTATTTAAAAATGCTATCATTAAAAAAGGTTCAGTAGAAAAAAATGAAGCAATGTTTGGGAATTGATTTTCATACCTAATTTCTTTTTCCTTATGGTTTTAAGAAAGTTAAATTTCACTTACGTTAATTATAGTATAAAGTTTGGATCTCCTTTTTTAATTACATTTGACATAAGTCTACAAGATAGTAACCTTTAAAAATCTTTAAAAACTTCTTAGTACTTAACAGGGAAGAGATGGAAACACTGTAATTTTTATGGTAATAGGTAAAGAAGTCCCTGCAGGTTTTATTCTGTTAGTCATAGCTGACTAGGGGGTGGTACTCATCTCCGTTTCTTTAATCCCTTGATCCAGAGCTGTATGAAGACATTTCCTCAGTCATGTGGCCAACATGACATCACGCTGCAACGCACAGTGTATGGTGAAACTTGGAACGCTGCTATCTTCCCACTGAAGTACCTATTTACAGGGTGAATTTGATTTAAATCACAATTTAAATCATTTATCACTAGTAAAAAGGCTTGATTTAAATTAACTTGATTTAAATCATAATTTTTAAAGAGCAACTGTCATCTCTGTCCTGCAGCGGCTCCTCCTTTGATCCACTGTTGACTCACCGACAGTCCCATTCATTTTTGTGGGATGGCTGGTGTGGCAGTGACACAACAAGGTGAGGCGGGCAGCAGGTGAGTGGATGCCCGCTAACAGGCGCTGCCATGATGGATCTGAAATCTCAGGTCCTCTTTAAATGTAAGGACTCATTCTTGCTGTTATTTAGAATATTTAATATGATTTGCAAACAAAATGAAGGTTTCCTATTTAGCTTGCAGAGCTTGGATTCATTGAATGAGTTTATCAAAAATGTAAATATTGCCTCATGCTACATAACTAAGCTCCATTTCATGCTGAATAAACTAAATTATTAATGTATCCTAAATAGAAAACTACCTTTGGATAGATTTTTTCTCCAAAAGCATTCTATTAAAATAAATGTGATTTAAAAAATCCGATTTAAATTTTAAAAATCTATTTAAAAAAAAACACCAATTTTTATGCACCCTGCCTATTTATCTACTTGCATTTACATGCTTTCAAACTGCTAGGTTGGCAGGAGCTCACTTCGTCACTCTCTCATGCAGTAGTATAAGTATAGATCTCTGGCATCTTTTAAGCCACTGAGCCATTGCACCTCTCAATTTTTGTAGTAGTCAATTGTATTTTTATTAGAAAAGACACTTCCTTGTTATGGCAACTTACTTGATTTCTCAAGCTGGATTTTCACATCACACTAAGCCTAAAACATTTGAATTTACTGCAGTATGATTCATTACAAATTGAAGTTTTTGTTTTTCATGTATTGTACTATCAGAGAGTTTAGTGTGATAATGTGAATGTAATTTATGTGAAACAAAAAAGTGTGATCTATTCATCCTCTCCATTTTGCTCATTCTGCTCATAATATGTCAAACAACCAAAAGCAAGTGATTAAATATAACAGTTTTAAATTTATAAATATATTTGGTTGCGGTTATATAACATTAAGCCCATAAATCATAATTATAAGTATAATGGCATGCCTAGAGTTCTGAAACATTGTAGAGCCATAGCACACTAAAATAATTAATTTATGTCTTTTGCAATCATGCAAAGGGAGGCTATTTTCAACTTTTCTGGTCAAGCACATTTTGTAAATGGGAAATAACAAGCTTGCTATTTCATGTAGTAAATATGTGAAATATGAATATTGATATATTCTGGAAAGTTTTTGCTGAAAAATAGAGATAATATAGAAATACTGTCATTTGCTTATGCTACTTTATAGCTGTGTATTTTATTTAGCTCATTGTGTCTTCATTATGTGCCTAGAGAAATGGATAGAACTGGAGGTAATCCTTAATTTGTTTTGTTTTTGTAAATGCTACTTAATTTATCAGTGATAATAGATTCTGTTTGATATTTAAGGGAGCTGGATTGATTTCCTTTATGCAACAAAGAAAGGGTGGATTTTTAAATTTTAAGATTCCCCACTCCCGCAATATTATATAGAAAAACAGCTGGAAAGTGAATAACTCTTCCATCAATGAAATTTAATGAAGGAAACATTAAATGGAAAAAATTCAAATAGGCCCAATTATTTAGGAAAAAGTTTGAAAATGAACTGTAGCTAGAATATATTTGTTCATGGAGATGCTATAAAGCACTAGGAGGATATGTGATTAAAATATATATTGCCTGAGAAACTGGATAAAAGTACAGTTAAAGGGGAAGTTGTAGTTTATAAAAGTATATCAAAACTGAAAGGAACAAGTTTTTTGAAATGAAAATGTGAATCTTGTCTTATATATTAAATATGAATGTGTATAAGCTCACAACTTGAAACAATTAAATTAATCAAATTATGTTATGGCTTTATTTTTATTGGAACTTACTATTAATTTCTTTCTGACAAGTATATTAAAGTAATATGTTGAAATATTGAACTGAAAAATACTGAAACAATTTGCTAAAATTCAAATTTTCATTTTGTTTTAATCTCGATCATCAGTCTTTTTTGAATATGGGAGATATCTACTGTCTCTCGCAATTGGGAAAAGCCCATGGACTGGTCTTATATATTCTTAACTTATAGTTAATTTAAATAAGCTATATTTAGTGTTAATACCTCCAATATTTATTCATACCATTCTGAAAAACAAGTTACCTTTGTTGCTTTTTTGCTTCCCTTAAAGTATTTTATCATTTCCAACAATTACAGACTCACATATTAATATGCTATTTTCCCATTGATTTTATATTCGCAAATAACATATATCAGACATACTACTCCAGATAAAATACTGAAATATAATGAGATTTTAATAAACATAAACTATGCTTTTCTCAGGACATTGCATAGGTTTTTATGGTAACTTTTTATTTAGCAGTTGTATCCTGATTCCAAAACTACCTTTAGAAAAAAGGATCTGACTGAAAAAGGGAACTAACTCATAAACATTCCTCATGGTGCTTACTTAATATGATAGTGCATTATCTGAAAAAGTTGACTTTGTAATGTTTACTGCTTAATTGTAAAAAATATTCTACATTATTTTTAATAAAATCTCTACACTTTACATAAACAACTATCGTGATTTACATTATGAGAAATTGGTATTAGGTGAAAACTTTGGTCATATTTTAAACATTTTTAAAAAATAAGAATATTAAAATCTTCAGTACTTTTGATGATTTTATATTAAGCGAAATGAAAATATATATGCAACATTTGACTTCATTCTTATATTCTAAACCCACTTATTGCACATGTTAGTTTACAGTAACAGCATAATACAATAAACCTTATGGATATTGGGTTTGTAACCTCTTCCATAGCAAGATAATTAAAAACATAATGTATGTATCTGCAACATTAATGCCCTCTTAACAGTTTTATCTAAAGGATTATATATACATAAAAAGAAGTGAAATATATAGTATGGACTACTGCAGTTAAATTAGTCCCAGAATTTCAAACACTTCAATGAAGATTAATATCACCTTTGAAGAGTGTTACATTCTGTCTCCACCACTTGCAGAAAGGGTACATAACTTCCAGTCTGGATCTGCGTAGGAAAATTTGGACAAAGTAAACAGGTAAGTAACTTAAGTGAAGCAAACATGAGTAAAATTGGTGCTTGATTTAACTAGCAATTTTTTGGTACTGTATTTGACATTGATACAATAGTATAAACTGTCCTTACAGTATAATAGTATAAACTGTCCAGTTTATATTGTGAGCATTGCATATTCAAAATTACAATGTTCAAATTTTCAGTTAACTGTAGATAAGAGAATAAGAATAGAATGTATGCTAAATTGACAAAATAATGTGAATATATTTATAGAAATATGCTATCCGAATTTTTTAATCAATTTCATATAAGAAAAAGATGGAAATAATTTTATTCTTATAGCTTTTACTGAATATTTGTTTTTAAAATTTCACCCAGCAAATTCAGATTACTCTTTATGATCTATATTTTTATATTGCTTTTGAAGCTATGCTTATATGTGATACTGTTATAAATATTAAGTATTATGTGCTGTAGTTATTAGATGTGAAATTTATGTTCGAGTGGGGAAAAAACTTTGGAAAATATAAGGTTCAATAAATTAAATTAGAAATTAAAACATTTAAAACTATTTTAACCTGACTAACCTAATTGTATATAATCAGCTCTATAACCTTAAAAGTAGCAAAAAAACAGAAAGAATGTTTTTCTCAAAGATATTGAAGTTCTATAAAATAGATGTTATGTTTACTTTGTCTTGATAAGATATTTACACAGCATTCAGTTCAATAACTGCAAAATTATTGCAATATAGCATTTATGGTAAGCCATGTACTTTAACTATGTCAAATTTCCGTAAGTGTATTTTATTGCCTGATGATGGAATGAAAGAGGCTCATTCTATGATTTTAATAGTGTTTTGTTTAGGCTTATGTTGAAATTATTATTTCAACCTCACTTGTTATCTTATGATGTACTATATCATTTTTTAGGGAAAATTACTTTCTATTGAGTAATACAGGTAGTCCTCAACTTAAGACTACAATTGGGCACAAAATTTCCATTGCTAAGCAAGGCACTTATTAAGGGAGTTCAAACATTAAACAAATGGTTGTAAGTCAGGGAAGATATATTATGCATAGCAGTGCCCATGTATTGCAGAAGATTTTAATAATTATACTTAAAAGCCCTGCTTTAGATCTAAAAGCTGTCACTGCTGTCTTTAAACATTGGCTGTGTAATATGACTAAAAATGCTGCCACTTTATTTTTTCTGAATAGTTTATTGCTAACAAACACCATGTTCTACCTCAATTATAAGCCCAACCCTAATTTTGGGGGTATGGGCCTAATCTTACTCCTACCTCAAAAATAAGCCCGGAGGAGATGGGCGTGACCAGCACAAGTTGCAGCGTGGGGGGGAGCAACTGTCCGGCTGCAGCCCGCTGCCTCTTGGGGCAGCACAAATACCGCTTTTGCCGTTCTCTTTCTGGGTGCTGCGCTTCTGCTTGTTGGGCCGCTTCCCTGAAGCCAGCAGCTCCGCGGCCAGCTGCTTTGCTTTTTCCCTCTTTGGGAGGCTCACGGGAGGAAAATGGGGAGGGAAGATTTTCCTGCCTGTCTATTCCTCAAGCTCAGCACAGACTGAGGGAAGGATGGCAGGCAGGAAAATTCCCCCTCCCAATCCCCCCCCCCTTTGCCAAAAAGCCTCCATTCTGAATGCTGAAGGTTCGAAATGGAGGTGACAGTGCATCCCCAGCGCATCCAGTTCACTGAGTCTGGCCTGCTGCACCTCAAAAAAAGTAAGACCGCCTCGAAAATAAGCCCAAGTGCTTGTTTTCAAGTCTAAAAGAAAATAAGACTCGGCCTTAGTTTCTGAGAAACACGGGTATGAAATCTTAACAGCAAAGATTAAACAACCTTACTTTTTGAAAGATTATTTTAATTTTATTGTGACAGGAAAATAATTTCCTTTTGCTTATGCAAAATATAAGATGTAACTAAAAGTTTAAATGAAGATGTTTAAATTTCCAATACCATACATTTATCAATAATGTAGTTTTGATTATACCTAGAAATAAACCCTATTGTGTAAATGAGATTTATTTCCAGGAAATGAATGTATGCCTCCAATCCAAACACATTAAACATGACCTAATTAAATATATAGATATAAATATATCAACAACAGGGGGCGCAATGGCTTATTGGTTAAATATGAGCTTGACAGCCTGAGTTTGATACCTGAGCACTGTGCAATGGAGTGAGCTCCCATTACTTGCCTCAGCTTGTGCCCACCTAGCAGTTCAAGAACATGCCAATAGATAAATAGGTATGACTTTGGTGGGAAGATAATAGCGTTTTGTGTATAGACATGCTGGCCACATGACTATGGAAATGACTTCAGACAATGCTGGCTTCCTCAGTTAAGAAGCAGAGATGAGCACTACTCCCTAGAGTCAGATACTACTGCACAGAGGAAACCTTTACTTTTACCTTCATATTAATATCAATGGTTTGGGTTTTCCTAAGAAAACAGTGTTGAATCCTACTCACTGTATCCAAATTGTAAGGTTTTAAATAATGTGCATTTGTGTATAATCATTAAATATCTATAGCTACTTGGAACAGAATATTTTTGTTATATGTCATAACAAGATTTTGCAGTCAGTTCTTGCCTTTCAGTGCTTTTTTCCTATTAAAATATGTAACAGTGTTTAACAGTCAAATATTAATTATGTCATGTAAGTTATGTAAGAATAGTGTACACTATGGATGTATTGGACAAGTTGTAGGAATTAATCAAGTTACAGGTTGATTCTTCAAATTAATCAGGTTACAGGATAGTTCTTCAGATTCTTCATTTTTTTCTCATTGAAACATTCAGAGTTATCTAGATTTTAGCCAGTAGCTTATGTGAAGAATCATAAAAGTTCTACATTTAATTCATTATATTAACATATATTAAGATAGTAATATTCATTCTTTTGAGGGGATGTGCATAATGTGTTTAGTTTCTTATGTTGAGGAGTGGATGCAGGGCAATTACCCGATTGAGATTTTATACTTTATCCTAGTAGTAGGAAATGCCTTCCTAGAAATTGCCTAGGAAGAAATGCTGTTTTTGTTCCCAATTGCTGAATGAAAAAGGTAGCTTGTGTATGCATAGTACTTTTGCAGAAGTCACTTATAGCTTTTGGAATTGTTGGACCTTGAAATGACGTGCTTTGCTTTTATAAAAAAGATTGTTAGACCTTTCAATTTGCAAAGAGTACTTCATGTGAAATTTCATCAAAACAAGGCACTACAACAAGGCACAACTCAATACAAAAGGTTTAGAAAGTCTGGATCAAAATTGCATTTATGTAGTAGCCTGCAGTGTAATTCCTATGTTTTTGAGTGATAAGAGTTAGAATAAGAAGTATTAGAATAATAATAAGAAGAGTTAGAATAATAAGAAGGGAATTATGCTGATCATTATGATTTCTCCAGTTTTCTTTTGAAGTTGATATTCATGCTGCATAAATTTCTTTTGCAGAATACAATTTTTGTCGAAATCCAGTAAATAACATTTCTCCTGTTAGTGCTACGCTTTCTTCTGGAACAACTAGTGTATTACCATATACATCAAGACCATATTCTTATCCAAGCTATCCCTTATCGTCATCAATTCCGCTTGCTAATAGCAACCATGTTGGACAGCGTTTGTACATCTCCAGTCAGGCCTCATTCTTTTGAGGGGAAAAAAGCTGGATGAAAAAAAAAATACTTTTTTTTTAAAAAAAAACCTATAATGTAGTTTTAGTTTTAATTGGGTTTATATAATTGCTTTTGCTTGGTTATTTCATATTGCTTATAAATTATAGGTAAAAAAACCCATTTAAATGTTTTTTTAAATAATTTTTCTCATTAAATAGAAGCTTTAAAACATTTTAAATGCATGCAATTGTTGTAATCTTGTTACCAAGGATCCATTCTTTGGAGATGAAAAGTAGTATTTGGTCAAAAGCAAGGTATTATGTAAGAAGGAAATGATGCACGGTATTTTTTTTTTTAAAAAAACCAAAAATCTTAACTCCAAACATAAACATTTGGGGTCCTTTAAAATTATATTGTATATTTTAGTTGCATGATATTTTATTAATCCACAGTTTACATTGTTAAATTTTATTTGTTAAAAATATTGTTGTATTTGCATGTTGTAATGTTTTTAATGTTCATATCATGTGTTTAATTCCCAACTTAAATACAGTCGCTTTGGCATTAAAATCTTGCTGTATTAAAATAGTTTGGATTCCTTTTTGATATTTAAAGTAAATATTGATAAGTTTATTTTTTTCTCCTGTAGCAATTAAGCATGAGCAAACAATAGGCAAATACAGAAAATAGCATGAAATTTGTGGATCTGAAGCTACTTGAACCCTCACCACAGGATTAAGATTTTAGATGTTTCTGTAGAGAGACAAAGTTGTATGTCTGGATTCTCTAGTTAGTTAAAATAATAGTTCTGCCTCTGACCTTTGAGTGGCAAAGCTGTTCCTTGTAGCAGAGATAGAACTGTAATAAAATTGTAGAATTATAATAAAATTTATTTTGCAAGCCATAGTATATAATGCTTCGTTTATACTGCAGAAGTTGATTCCCTATTCCATTAGACCTAATTAATACAGGAATCAGGCAAAAAAGATGAGCAATATTCTTTCATAAGAGAACTCACCAAATCGTTTGTTCAAATTTATTTCATTTATGAATTTAAAATATGCTGCTATATGCCAGCAGAAGAAACATTTTTGTTGGGAAAGTTTCACATATTTTATTGCAACAAAAGAAATGTTGCATCTTTTAGAGGTCATATTACATCTTCTAATGTGGGTACCCATTGACTCCAAAGCAAGATTTAATAATGAGTGCCTCATTATTTTAATCTGATTACATTTGTATTCATCTTTTCTTTCATTTTATCTAAGGAAAAAAATGATTGTTCCATGACCTTCAAATAATCTAAATACCATAATAGCAATTGGGAATATTGTAAACATTTTTATACATTGTATCAACATATTTTTCTCTCTTCCCATAAGGTAAATTTGAAAGGTATCTGCATAATTCTGCCTCAGATTACAGATTAACAGAGTTGGAAGGGACCTTGTAGGTCATCTAGCCCAACCCCCCCCACCCAAGCAGGAGACCCCACACCATTTGTGACAAATGGCAGTCCAGTCTCATTTCCCAAAGAAACATTTAAGCTATAACAATACCCAATATTTTTAGATTTCATTTATATGGTATTTAAATGTGCTCTCTAGATAAGAATTTAGATAGAAATTGTTTTAAATGGTCTGAAAGTCTCTTGAAAGTGGAACACATAATGAGGTCATGAATGTCTATTGTTATAGTCAGGCTCACAGGCAGATGTTTAGACTGGTTTGGGGATTTTTGTTCACCTATGAAATCCTTCCCAAGGGCTATAATTTTCAGCATATTTTTTTTTTGCTGGTTTCCAGTATTCTGATTTCTAGCAATATCAACAAATGGGGGGAAATTAAAGTTTGTTTAATGACTGGTATTCAATTGACTGCAATAAAAAAGGTTATAGCAATTATGTTGTGACCCATTTAATAACCACAACTTACAACCATAATTCCTAACTCAATTAGAATCATACATTGAGGACTAATTGTTGCTTCAGTACAAGTTCTTCTCTGTCCTTCAGATATTCTTACAATGACCAACTATCTCCTTGGTAAACAGTTTGTCAGTGTAATTGTGTGGATGAGGGGCATGATACATTGCCATTATTTTTCTGGTCTTCCCACCCAAAACTACCTCAGCTTGCGTCCAGTCCGTTATTCAGCTGCATGTATATGACTGAAATTGCCCAAGTGTTAATTGCCTTGATGGTATTTCCATCTCTGAGTTTAGACTTTTAAGATTTTTTTCACTCTTCTGATGTATTCATTTCTAACTTTTTTTTTTTGACTTCAGTGTACTTGATGCTGTTAGCCAAAAGGATGGCCAGATATTTGTAATGATTGTCCCATCCAGCCTCTTGATATTTCCATAGAGCATCTTGATTCCTTCAGGTTTCACTGTTTTCCCTTGTTGATCATAAGGGTGGTTCATTTGTCTAGTCCAAACTCCACTGCAATATCTTCGATGTATATTCAGACAATGTTGAGCTGGAAGCCATTTCAGATAGTGGTATTTTCCCCCATAAAGCTTCAGATCGTCCATGTAAAGAAGGTCAGATAGTCTAGCTGGTAATCTTGATGTTTGATAACCATGGACTGACTTATTCAGTATTGTTTACAGAGGAATCAATGCAAGTAGTGGTGATAGTATGCTTCCTTGAAAAGTTTTTCTCTTGATAAGTTCTCCCATTTGTCACCCTTGACAAGTAGCTGTGTCTTCTATTGTGCCATTGATCTTGCACAAAGCTTCAGTTTTAATGACACATTATTTTTGGCACTTAGTTATTCAGTCATGTAGCAAGGAGCTCTGTGCCTTCATATAATCAGCCCAAACTACATTCAAGTTGGTCTTCCTTCTCTTGCAGTTTTCCAAAGTCATCAATTAGGAGCTGATCTTTCGTTCTGCTCTTCAAGCAGTTTCCACTGACATGCAAAGAGGTTGTTTTCAACTAGATGCTGTTTGATTTCAGCTACAGGGATCCATTTTCTTCAGCGGAGGAAGGCAAGACCAGGATGAGTGCCAAGCCCCCTTGTCCACCAGAGGAGCTTCACCCCTCTCAGGCCATGTGGAGAACCCCCAGACAGCACCACAGGCTGCCTGGAGCCATGGGCAGTGGAGGGCAAGCTCCCAGCCCGGCCCTCAAGCTTCCAGGGCACTGGGACCCCAGAGTCCAGTCCAGACTCACTTCCTTGAGGGGGTCCCTGGGTGAGCTGCTGCTGCTATGCTCGCTCTCTTTGGGCAAGTTGCTCATGGTGTGTGTCTGTGAGGGCAAAGTTTGGATCAGAGGGAGGCCCACTCCCTTTCTATACGAGGAGACCCAGCCTCATTTCCTTCCCCTTTTTAAAAGCTGACAGAAGCTTCTGGCAGCGGCTCCCCATTTTGACCCCATTGTTGCCTCAGGGTGGCTCAGCTCATTTCTCCCAGACCCAAGCTAGTCTTTGTGTGTCTGTGTCAGTGGTGGGATTCAATTTTTTTTACTACTGGTTCTGTGGGCGTGACAGGGGTTATTGCAAAATCCCCATTTCTCATCCTTTCATTTAACATAGCTTTCATTATTTCTGATACTTTAGGTAATGCAACTTTTTCCAAGTATTGTTTTATTTTATCTTGCGACACTTTCTTGGTCATATAATTTTCAACAAAATTCCTGGATTATTTCATTTTTGGTTTCATTTTGATAGTGAAGATTCCCCTTCTCATCTAACAATTTAAATGTCATTTTCTTTCTCTTTTTTTCAATTTGTGTGCTAACCATATTAATTTATTAGCGTTTTTGAAAAAAATTGTTTTGCTCTTTTAATTTTTTATGCCATTTCTTTTTCCATTAAGTTTAATTACATTTTGTTAATTCCATTTTATCTTTTAAATTCCTCTTTTGCAGACCTTTCTGTAGATCTATCTACAGCCTTTTAAGTTCTTATAACTTTTTTGACATTGTTTCTTTTTTAAATTTCTTTGCTATGTATGCTATAGTTAATTCTCGGATAAATGTTTTAGCTGCATCTCAAATAATCAATTTCTTTTTCCATTGTTTGTATAAATTCCTTAACTTTTAATAGTTTGGTTCAGTGTCCATCCCAGTCTCTTCCTTTGTCCTTTCCATATAATTTTTATTGGGTTATGTTTGTTTCTATTTCGACCTCTTGAACATCTACTCTTATTTCTGGCAACATCCAATTCTAGACCATGATTGGTGTCTGTTTAAATAGAATGTGTATTGGTTTCTCTTTGGGTTTATTTATCTCCATATGTCTTGTATACATATTTCTTCTGTCATTTTAAAAAAAGTTTTTAAAGAGTTTTTCTCATTTTTTTCTTGTTTTACTACTGCTATAGTCCGATTTAGCATCCACAATTGTGTTAAAATCTCCTATCATACATATATTTTCGTAGTCTATTTCAGTTATCTTATGGAGTTTCCTTCTTATGGAGGGAATATGGCTGTCAGCAAAATATGCAACTATTAAAGAAGAAAATTATACTAAACAGAACAAATAAAATTGGATCTGGAGAAATGGAAAAACCTACAACTATTGATGGTAGGAAGAATAGCTACAATAAAAACGAATATTCTACTGAAGTTATTCTTGATTCAAACAATTCTGATAAAACTTGAAAAAAAAGTTTTTTGAGAACTTAAAATGATCTTAAAATATATTTGGCAAGGGAAAAGAGCAAGAATAAGACTGAAAATGTTACAAGAAGCTAAGAATAACCTTCCCTCCCCCCCTGCAGAATGGCAATGTTCTGACAGGGATCTGACACTGTTTGTGTACATGAAGCTCTTTAAACCTCATTTGAAACTCTCTGCAACATTTCCAGTGAATCCACACATTTTTTTGTTTGGGAATGCAACTGTTGGTTTTTCAGCCAACAGCTTTTGAGTAGTAGGGAGATGGCAGAAGTTTTCCTACTTCACTTGTTTAATAAGAAGGTCCAATTTTACTTCAAATGCTTTCACATGTGAATGCATATCACAGATAAGCTTCCCCTTTCCTTGAAGTTGCACATTGAAACTTGGGCAGCTCTGTTACATCTGTCAGAAAAGCAAGGCGCCATTTCCATTCTTCATCTTTGAGCTCTGATATGTCTTTTTCTGAAAGCAGAAAAGCAAAAACCTGTGGAAGTAAGTCAAAAACGTTTCAAAACTCTGACTCAGGCAACGGACTTCTGTGTGGTACAAAATATCTTCATAGACAACATTTAGCTCAGATAGAAATTCCTGAAACTGACTAGTTAGTGCATGTGCCCTAATGAAATTAACACAAGATAGTCCTACTGCAGTTGTCATTTTCATGACAGTCCCACTTCAGTGACTTACAACACAGCGCTTGTTGGTGGATGAGGCAGTGTATGACTATTGGATGTGAATGGTTGTGTTTGTACATCTCTATTAATGCATCCAACCACCTCTTTCATACACCCTACCATGCTAGGAGCACCATCAGTTGTTACACTGGCTTGTTTAGCTCAGTCCAGCTCCAAATCATTCACAGTTTGACAAACCTTTTTAAAGATATTCCTCTCCTTTTGTTGTTCCTTTGATGCTTTTCAGTGCAGCAAGCTCCTATATGACTTCAAAATGCTATTTGTTGTGCGAATGAAAAAGAAATTCTGCAGTATCACGAACACCATTGCTTTAGTTGAGTGCCAATGAAAAACAGCGGGGGGGTTGAGTTTTGCAAATGCTGATGCAAATTGTCGGCCATTTCTTCAACCTTTCATGTAATTGTAGATCCTGAAAGACTCCCTGTACTAAATAAATCAACCTTCTGTGGACACACCTCTTTGGCAACAGAAAGAAGGCATTCTTTAACAAATTCTCCCTCTACAAATGAAAACTTGCTCGCTGTGATGAAATATTTAGCTACTTCTGCTCCACCAAAGCATTTTGCTGAGTTGTCAAGCCATTTTTCCGTTTTAATATTTTGTCTTTTTTCACTTGTCCAACCAAACAATCATATTTGTCTTTATGTCAAGTTTTATAGTGTCGATGCAAGTTGTATTCCTTGAACACAGCCACTAAATCCTGGCATATAAGACCAACAGCTCTTTCCTTGTACTGCATGAAAAAGTAATTGTAAGTCTACTGTTATTTGAATATCCTGCAGTCAGAGTCAATTTCCTCTCCAACTGACCAGGAAAAACATCTGTTTCCTCTGGAAAAGGCTGAGCCAGCTAGGGCACTAAAGGATCCAGCCGATGCATGCGCTCTCCAGGCAACCTCGCTGGACTCATTATACATGCAAGCCAGCAGGTGGGTATTAGATAACGGCAGGCCCGCAGGGAGACCAGTGCACATGCTGTACAAGTTGCACATCTGAAAGACAGCCCGGCATTCCGGCACATAGTTCAGTGTGTGTCCCGGCTCTGAATCATGTGCAGGCTGGATAAATTGCTTTGGGAGGCCGTATCTGGCCTGGGCCCCCTGATATAATGCATTGTTCTAAATTTAAGAGTATGAGGTGGTTCTACAATATTGTATTATTGAATATTTCAGTTTCACAAGCAATGAAAATGGTCTACAGCAAGGGTGTCAAACTTGGCCTGCGGGCCGGATAGGACCCATGTGGTGCTTAGATCTGGCCTGAGGTTGCCCTGGAAACAGCAAAAGATGACCTCGTGGTGCACCTGCCAGCGAAAACAGAGCTCGGGAGGGCCGTGTGCGGCCCCCAGCTCCATTTTCATTGGCAGAGGGTTTCACAAGGCCGTCATGGATGGCGCACACAGCCCACCCAAGCTCCGTTTTCACTGGCAGAGGGCTAGCAAAAGCAAAGCAAAGCAAAGCAAGGAGAAATGTTTCCCCTTTTGCATTTGAGCATTCAAGCAAGGGGCAGGAAAGGAGAAAGGGAATGAGGAAAGACAAAGAAAAAGAAGGGAAGATGGGAAGAGAGAGAGGAAGGAAAAATAAGGAAGAGGGAAGGAAATAGAAAAGGATTATAATGAGAGGGTGGGAGGGTTTGAGGAAAGTTCTGCCTTAGCACTTGCCACCATAGGTGCCCCCAACATGAGTGTCATTGAAAGCCACCCCAGCCCCTGAGGTCAATCACAACCCTGATACAGGCCTTCAATGAAATCCAGTTTGACACCCCTGGTCTACAGAAAATATATGACTCTTGTCTTAGCAAAAAATAATGCAGGAATGACTTGATCATATACATACGATCAAGCCATTTATAAACACTGAGGCTGCAATCTGACATTCTTAGAAAAATGCCTCAGAGACAATAAGATTTCCCCCCCAATTTTGCTTACAAAGCAGAAAGATCAGATTGCATGTTTTCAGAAAGGTCTCATCCAGATCTTAATAACTAGACACTTTAGTAATACCATAAGCTTATATTTCTATCCCACAATATTTACAGCTTAAAGGTTAAATCAGCATCTTGACTTGAGCTTGGAAGCAATTGGTAAACCCTTAAATGTCAGCATATTTTTGATATTGTGAGCATGTAGGCAGCCTAGCTGTTTTATTTTGCAATAATTGAGTCTTCTGGATCCTCTTCAATGGCAATTTCAAAACATATTGCCACCGCCTAAGTAATTAGGATATTTTTAAAAATGACATTTGTTTTATTATGTTGCTATAAGGCATACATAATGCATTCATTATATGATTTAAATCAGTGGTGGAATTCAAATAATTTAACAACCGGTTCGCCCAGGGTCAGGTTTCATTCCATTATTTTATAATGTTTAAATTTAATGGGTTAAGCATACAACCACTGCTACATTAGCTATACAATAATGAGCATTATTTGTGAACAATAACAAAACTTGAAAGTTTGTCTGAAAATGTAAATTTTAATTTTGTGGACTTTAACATATATAGATATATCACTGACTTTCTGAAACATTCCTAGTCATTACTTTTCTTGGCCAATTGCTGAATTGCTTGTCTTTGTGAATCAATGGACAATTAATTGTTCACCAAGACTATTAGTAAGTGTAAGAATCTTGTAAATTCACATTTGTGATATAAATTATAGCATTTCAATTAACATTCTATGTAATTAAAAAAAAACCAGTACTTATAGAAAAATAAAGTTTATTACATACAAATATTTTCAGGTCAAAATACCACAAGCAATAAATATATTTAAAGCATCTAAAAGAAAAATATTTTGTTGAAATAAATCAAATATAACACAACAACACACGAAAAGTCCTTCTGTACAGTAAAAATTCATGGTCCAATTAAAATAATTTCAGAAGTAATCATTTAATTATCTAAATGTCTTGTTTAGTAGTAAAAAATTAATATTGCAGCATTTTTTTTCACTTTTTAAAATAATTATTATCTCCTAGCTGTTTTAAATTGGTGTTGGAGACTGTATAGTTTTGCTATTTTTTTCCCTGCCTGAATAATGCAACTCCTAAATGTGCCTTTTAAATCAGAACAAGTGGTCTAAACATAAAGCTAAACAAATTACAGCCATAGACTTTGCTATGATATATGTAAACATGACTATAAGCTCGCAAGGTCTCCTAAGCCATCCAGTTGCCTTGTAGTGAGATGGGCAGCAAACAAATTTAACAAATATCAAAGTGGAAAATTACTTCTTTTGTGTCAAACTTTTAAAGTCCACCCCCCCCCCCCCCCCACAAAATGATAAAGTCACTATGAAAAGCTAAAACTTATTGCTGTAGAGGGGAAGCAATAGATTTAACAGATTTAACAGAGTTGGAAGGGACCTTGTAGGTCATCTACTCCAAGCCCTTGCCCAAGCAGGAGATCCTGCACACCATTTCTGACAGATTCATGAATAAAGAATTTTTTAAAAATGGGAATGAGGAAAAAGAAAAAAGTCTGAAGCCCCTCAAAAAATTATTTAAGTTAACTTATTAGGAATCAAATCCAAAGGTGGGATTCACATTTCTTAACAACCGGTTCTGTGAGTGTGGCCTAATTTGTGGGTGTGGCTTGGTGGGTATGTGACTGGGTGGGTGTGGCTTGCTGATTGGGAGTGGCTTGGTCACCTGACTGGCTGGGCGTGGCTTGTGTGTAAATATTGTAAATATTTATTTAAATATTGATTTTGTTTTTTAATAAAAAAGAGCAACTTTTACCCAAAATCAGGCAAAGCAAGCAGGCAGATTGAGTTGCTTTGCAGAATCACAGATTCACAGATCCAGCTTTCTGCAATCTGCTGCCTGAGTCTGTCACATAAAATTTGCTTGCAAGCAAACTCAAAATTAACTCACAACACACCATGTATGTAAATATTGATTTTTTAAATAAAAAGAGCAATTTTTACCCAAAATCAGGCAAAGCAAGCAGGCAGATTGAGTTGCTTTGCAGAATCACAGATTCACAGATCCAGCTTTCTGCAATCTGCTGCCTGAGTCTGTCACATAAAATTTGCTTGCAAGCAAACTCAAAATTAACTCACAACACACCATGTTATGTAAATATTGATTTTTTTTAAATAAAAAAGAGCAATTTTTACCCAAAATCAGGCAAAGCAAGCAGGCAGATTGAGTTGCTTGCAGAATCACAGATTCACTCACAAATCTAGCTTTCTGAGTCTGCACTGAAAAATAGAAGCTTCAGTCCTAAGGAAGGTTCAGCTCTTCAGAAGATTTGCCGGTTCTCCGAACTGCGCAGACTTGTAACTACCAGTTCTATAGAACCGGTCGGAACTGGTAGAATCCCAACCCTGATCATATCTAAATTATGACAAATGACATGTAGACTATTTGAAGGGCTGTTAGAATCATAACCAATCCTGTCTCTGTTTATATCTTATCAGCTGACATTCTCTCATCTCTTTAAGGTAACAAGCCATTTGGATAGAGCACTGTGTTTTTGAAGAGAAGCTCCCAGAATTATTCTTGATACACTTGCATATTAACAGCATAAACAATAGTTACACAGGTAACAGCAATAGCTGTAATTCTTTTTTACTTTTTGGGTATAGTTTGTTTTCTTTACAACTGACAATTATATATTGTTATATATAATGATATAACCGTTGGTAACATATCAAATCTTAGTAGATAACCGTTTTGGATAAAACCAACTTGTTTTGATTTCACTGGGTTCAAATTTAAATCAAAGTATTTTTTTTTCTAGGTGTATATATCTTTATGTAATGATGTATATATGATGTTGATTTTTCCCTCTTAAGAGCTTTCCAAGGTAGAAATTTGTCTTTACTTTTACTAAATTAATCTTTCTCCTAGCTAATGTTTATTTTGTGTTAGTGGTTGAGGCAATCAGCCTATAGATATGTACAAACAATTTATTTTAATATATCTCAAAAATTATGAAAATGCAATGGAAGAAGTGAAAATGAATTGTAAGTAGCAAGCTTAATGTGCGGCATATTCCTTTTATAAGGAAGTCTCTGCTACAATTTTAAAGGTGATACAGAAAAAAAAATATAACCAACAAAATCTAAAAAATATAGAAACCTACAAACATTTCTCCAAACTATTGCTCTTTTATTCTACAATTATTTTTAAAAGTCGAAAAACGAAAAATAAAAAGGGAGAAGAAAGCACTGGAAATCATAGTAACTTACCATTACAAAAGAATTATTATGAAAGGACACTGAAGAATTTTTACTTTGATGCTATGCAAGGGTACCACAAATGTTTTTGCATAGTACCCCTGAAATAGGAATTTTTAGAGAGAATTTATTTAATTACAAAAACAACATACCATTATTTGCCAGTTTTTGAAACAGAATTTTAAATATTGCAAAGCTTAGCATAATAAAGCAGGCTTCTGAAATGCTTGTCTCTGTTATGATCAGAAATATTCCAAAATGTTAACAGCAGTGAAATGCTAATTTCTTTGTAGTGGTCCCTTTTTCTTCTTAGAGATGGCTATTGTCCTTTGTGTTAGTATCATTTAATGGTAGTTTCTGCACAATTTATATTTACATACAACAAAGTTACATTCAACAAATATACAGCTCTTCAGCTCCCTTCTCCAACATGGAGCCCTCCAAATGCATGGGAGTCCAATTTCCAGGATTCCTACACAGGCAATAATTTGCAAGTTTCCAAACTGGAGACATCTGTACTAGAGGGACAAGATGAAGGTGGAGCTGGGGAAAATAAGGAAGAGAAAGTTGATCCTCCTCCTCTTTGTCATACCTCTGGCTGCCCAGCAAACTGTGGGAGTGTAGTAAATCAGTTCAATTTTTTTTTTATTTGCCAGCCTCTTCACCCAGTATCTTTCTCCTTTCTAGTAATTATTAATTATTGCAATGTATAGGTGCAGCATAAAATTTATTTGGTGCAATGTGCAATAAGAATGGAAATAAAATAAAACAACTATCTATCTCAAATTAGTAACATGACCAAAATAACTATTTAGAAAGCCGTGTGAACCAAAGGATTATTGCACTAGGCACTATAACACTATGAAAATTGAGCCGTGTATCTCTGTCTCTGGAAAAAATGTTCTCTTAACCGTGTGCCTGAAAGAGCTCACTCCCTAGTGATCAGTTTACAGGCGGCCTACTCCTCTCTTTCTTCTTCTGTTCTTTCCTCTGGCAACAGTATTTGCTTCAACCGACCACAGTTCCAAAATTACAAAGTACAGGAGTGGTATTAATGGCGACAGACTAATCAGGAACTGGTTTTCTTGGAATTTCTTCAAAATGAACCAATTGGAGGTCCATCGTGGTGAGAAACCAGTCAAGAACCACGTTTATATGAAAACTACTCCTATGAATTTGCGCTAGCCAGGACTCAACCTGTCAGATTTAAATACAAGAGTCCAATCAGCCCACTTGATATCCGGCATTCAAAGTAGCCCAGACTTAGAAACTAAGTTACGGATACCAAAACTATTTTTATAATAGGGTTACAGTAACAGAACCTTGAAAATTGGAGTCCTGCTTCACACATTCATTTACCAAAAAATGTAGGGAGGGTCAAGTATGAGGCGTTTTGTCACATTTCTACTTTAGATTCAGATTTCTCGTATCTTAACATTGTCTTAGCTCTTTCTTCTGTTCAAGGTTATTTCACAAGCCATTATGGTTCATTGCCTATCAGCAACTCAAAGGCATTTAATTCTGCCTCTGAGGATGCCAGCCACAAATGCTTGTAAAACATGACACAAAATAAACAAACCCTAGATCATGGTCAATTCATCTTGAAAGCTAAACATGGTTCATTGATGCCAGCTGTGGACCTATACTGCTATATTGCAAATATGTATCAATTTTTATAATCAAAAATAAAAGTCAATCCTTTTAAATTTCTTTCATCATGATTTGGTGGCTACATTCAGAGGTCCTAAATATATTATTTATTATAGTTTATTCTGAAATAAATCAAAGTATCTGTTATTTATCTACAACAAATGCTAAAAGCAAGCTTTTAAAACTATTAAAATGTAGACAATTCATTTCTTGGTCCACAAAATAGCAAAGAAGAAATTTCATTTGCCAATGAAATTCTCAAAAGGAAAAAGATTGCAGTGAGCATAGCAGTTTTGTAAGGCCATGTCATATTTGTAGGCATATCTAGATTTTGTTATATTTAACTAGATTTGTGAGGCATCTTTGATTTTGATATTTTAGACATGCACAAGTGCTATGTAGCACTTTGGAGCATGCAGGAATACAAAAATAGCACCTGGCCACTCTTTAAAGCAGATTTTTCTCAGAATCACCATGAAATAAAATCTAAGCACTATGTACCCTCGATTGCACTACTATTCTTATAAATTTTCCCTCTGAAAAAGGTAGGAAGCAATCACACCAATTTTGGCAATTGTGGTTGGAAAAAGCCTTCATTTCCATTAAAGTATCCTTATGTTGGCTATTTCAAAAATATTTATTTTAATATTTAACTGTTTATGTAGAAATAAGTTAATTTTAAATAAGTCTAACTGTGTTAGCTAGCCACTTAATGTTGAAGCTGAGAACCTATTCACGCAAATAGTTTTGTCAAGTTTATGTGCAGAGAAGCATTCATTTGTAATGTGGTGTATGTATACTGACAATCCAAATCACCATTCACAGAGAAGAAAAGTGCAAGAGCCAATTCAATTGGGTTAAAATCAGTTGTTGTGCAATAATGATTAAGTGAGGGCAAAAAGTTCAACTTCTCTCATGGCACTGGACAACGTCTCAATAGCTTCTTGAGGACACAGCCTTGCCAGGTGGACTCCAAGGAGGTGAAGTTTCATCCTCAAGAATAACCTGAAGTTTTTTGGGTTTTGTGTGCATACTTTCGTCCATCTCTTTCTTTTCCTGTTAAAAGTGAAGTAGATCATGATAATTATTAGCACAATGCATGGATAAATGCTAATTAGTTTGACATTATTTTGTTCAATATTATCTTAGCTTCCTTTACAAAATTACAAAGCCACTGTCATGCCTATTTCTGTGCACTTATCTCTTAACTTTATCATGTTTTAGTAAAGTGGGACAGTGCAGTTGAAATAATTTTCATGTAATTCTAACATTATAATGCCTTACTGATTTTGTTATTAGCTTCAAATGAAAATAATGATCTATGCAGAGACTATTTTTGTTCCTATTTATTAATCTTTTCTAACACTTTCTTCCTTCAAAACAAGTCTCAAAACAAGAAAAAAATCTATTTAGTGCTAATTATAAATGCATACTTTGATTTTTATTATTTTTGTTTGCAATTGCTATTACCGGTAATATTTTTTACAAAAACATATCCTTAGAGAAACAGATTTCTCCTGAGGTGGGCTGCTGCCGGTTCGGGTGAACAGGTAGTTAAGATTCTGCGCAGTTCAGCAAACTGGCAAATCCCATCACTGACTGGATCCGCCCCTGCTCGTTTTTTGGCCTGTTTTGGGGCCATTTTCAGGGTGTTTTTTGGGCCAAAAACAACCCAAAACTGACCTGAAAACACCCCAAAAGCAGCCGAGAAACAGCCTGAAAAATAGCCTGGTTTGGGGGCATTTTCAGGCTGTTTTGGGGCCATTTGGGGGGCTAAAATAGCCTGGAAATGCCCCCAAAATGCCTCCAAAACAACCTGAAAACATCCCCAAAAACATCCTGAAAAACATCCTGAAAACATCCTGAAAAACATCCTGAAAAACAGGCCAAAAAACAGGCATGATCGGGGCCAGCCAGTGGTGGGATTAGCCCCAACCAGCTGAATCCTACCTCTGCCTTTGAGGTGAGTGGCCAAGAGGTGGGGCCACCCACCCAGTCACATGACCAACTGGCCATGCCTACCCAGCTAGAGAACCGGTTGTTAAAAAATTTGCAGCCCACCACTGGATTTATCACAAATGTTCCATGTGTAGTTAAAGAAACATGGTAATCTATTAGCCTGACTTTAATAAAAGAGCGTATCTATTAGTCTGACCAGCGACTTAATAGTTTAATAGTCTTGGTAACTCACCCATGACCGTTCAGAGAAGAGACAGTTTGGAGTTTGACCTCAATGTCCAAATAAATTGAGATAAAAATGTGTATGTATATATCAGACATGATATTATTCCGATTAAAATCGAATTTCGATTTTTGGGGAATCGCCCAGGCAGGCGGGCGGGCGGCGTGAACTGAGCCCGGGCGGGCGGCGTGCGGCGTGAGCTGAGCCCGGGCGGGCGGGCGGGCGGCGGAGCGAGCCCGAGCGGGAGCGGGGCGAGCGGAGCGGGCGGGCGGGCGGGCGGCGCGAGCTGAGCCCGGGCAGGCGGGCGCGAAGCTGAGCCGGCAGGCGGCGCGAGCAGCGGCGGGCGGTGGGGGGTCTCTTTGGCCGGCCCGATTTTTTTCAGAGGGGAATATCATGCCTGGTATATATGTATGTGTATGTATACGTATATGTGTATATGTATGTATGTATGTATGCATGTATGTATGTATGTATGTATGTATGTATGTATGTATGTATGGTATTCAGCTTTGTTCGGGTATTTTCCCACGTCATTATAGTTGTGCTTTTAAAGTTGTAGCAACGTTTCGGCAGAATCTCATCTGCCATCATCAGTCTTCTGTATTGTGTTCGTCTGTGAGTCAGACTTTCACAGCCATTTCTGTTTTAAATTTGGGGCTAGCCTACTGCTGTGCCAGAATGGTTTTTTCTTCATCCTGATTGGTTGGGAGTCTTGGTCTGTGTTTATTGGTCTTGGAGTTTGCTGTATTCTGCTTGATTGGTGTTTCTAATATCTTCTGTCTGTTTTGTGGCTTTTTTTTGTCTTGATTGGCTGGCAATATTGTGTTTCCTGTATTGGAGGCTTTTAGTGCAGCTTGGCTCCGAGTAAACGGACGGCTATCATTTATTAGGAAGCTAGGTTTCGTCTGGGTGCCTGGTTGGGGTGTGTTTGAGCTGGAGGTATCAGGGAGTCTGTTTGTGCCCAGGTGTTTGCCTGGCTTGTGGTGTGGAGATTTTTTTGTTTGAGAGTGCAGTCTTCCAGATAATTGACAGTCTGGTGGAATCATCTCTTCTATTCATGCTTTCAGGTCTTTTTTCAATCTCTATGGCTTCTCTGATAATTCTGTGGCTGGGGTTTTCTGTAGTGGCTAGGGTTTTGGTGCCATTGAAGTCGATGCTATGATCTGTGGCTTTCATGTGTTGGACTAGTGAGGAAGTGTGTTCCAGCTTTTTTACTGCATTTTTGTGTTCATCCAGGAGGGTACTTATTCTTCTGTTGGTCTGTCCAATGTATGTGGCAGGGCATGATGCACAGGGGACTTCATATATGCCTTGGTTTTCCAGGTCAATTGTATCTTTGGGGTTTCTTAGGATGGCTGCTATTTTTCTGTCTGTTTTGAAGGCAGTCTTGATGTGATGACTGTGTAGTATCTTACTGATTTTGTCTATAGTACCTCTTATGTAGGGGCAGGACAGCTGTTCCATAGATCTGTTCATCTTCTAGGTCTCCATTATGTCTCAGTGTGTTTTTATGGATCAAGCTGGTGATTTTGCTTTTGTGGAAGCCGTTGGCTGTCAGTCAGGGTGCATAGTTGAGTCTTTATGTGTGTCTTGTCTGCCAGGCATTTGGTTCTGGCAATTAGTGTACCTATACACATATGTATAAATATATATTCCTTAAAACAATTCCTTGACTGAATATATTCGAAAGCTATATGATAAGAAGGGATCAGGCTGTAAGCATTGGACTTTTCCCCTTCAACCAAAAAGAATAAACTTCTGAAGACCAGGTGTTTCAAAAGGAATCCTTTATTGAAAGGGATTTTATCTCAACCCTATGCAAAGCAGAGTCTAAGATATCCCCAGGCATACAGTCATAGATAAAGGGAGTTAGAACCCCTCCCCTTATTCAGATGTGGATTTAGTCAAACAAAGAACCAACATGTTAATTCCCCCCTCCCCTTTTCTGGGAATGTATCTTAGCAGAGTTCCCAGGAGTGTCTTCCAGAGCTGGAATTTTTATGGTTCCTTCTCATCTTGTTATCTCTTCAAGAGGTGACAAGTTTCTAGACATCTGGCTCCACTCCTCCAGTTGTATATCATATGCAAGTTATACAGAATCAATATAGGATTTACTATATTCAGGTTATATCAAAAAGGATTACTTGTACCAACTTCCTCCTCCTTCTTCCATTGAAGAATGGCAGATACATGGATCTGACACAGGCATCTTCAGTATTTTAATTCTTTTAAAACAGATAATATTTGACTTACAACGGTTCCTTTAGTGACTGTTTAAAGTTACAATGGCACTGAAAAAGTGACTTCGTTCCTTGCGCTTACAATTTCGCAAAATTTGGTTGTGTGATCAAAATTTGAGTGCTTGGCAACTGGCATTTACAGTGGTTGCAGCATATAATAATGATATGTTGCAATATGTCAGATTTTTTTAAAATATAAATTTGCCATCCAGTTAATTCTCCACAGTTACAGAAAGGGGGAAATATATGGGTCACACTGTAATCTTCAAAAAAGTAATAGTGCATTCTTTTTTTTTTTTAAGCAAATTTTATTAATTTCAAAAACAAACAAATCATCATCAACCATTACATATTTGAACCTTTTTCCATTATAAATTTTACAAGTCAGATAAAACCTTATCTTATACAATACAATTCTATTTTAAGCCATTTCCATATGAGCATAAAAATACCTCTTATCCAATTTCTCTTTACTTCTCTTTACTCTTATTCAATTTCACTATTATTATTTCATCTATTTCTTTCTGACTTGATTACCATTATTTTCATTCTGTATTTCTACAAGGTTTTATTAATACTCTCAAAAACATAGACACACAACAAACAAACATATAAAAAATCTTTTAGGAAAGTAACTTGGCCCCAGGTACCTCTCTTTATATGGGCTTTAATTATATTCATGCTCATCTTACATATCATTACCTATTTTGTTTACCATTCTATATCTTCTATATAAACTTCTCCACACATCACTCTTCATAATTCTATCTTATTTAATCCATCTTAATTTAAATCATTATATTTGTATCTTTTGCCCATTCTTTATTATCCCTCTATCTCATTCCTTATAATGAAAAAAAAAAAAGAATTTCTCCTGAAATCACTAATCAGAGTATGATGCCTTTCTATCCTCCCCCTAAATTAATTAGATTAACATTTAAACTAACACCTAATACCCAATCTGATTCTGCTTGGTACATTCTATCTACTAATTTTTTCTTTTAATAACAATAAAAACAGAGTAATAAATCGAAAATGTTTAAATACATAGTGCCCTCCTAAATACATAGTTGAATAATAAATCTAAATATTAAATCTTATAACATTCCCATTGCCTTTCCCTTTAATATTTTATTACATTTTAAAATCAGTCATTATTAAACATTTCAACATTTTGATTTCTTATTAACTCTTAAGCCATTCTAATTTTCTATTTCTAATACAGATGTTACAATACCATCTTATGTACCTTGCAAAATCTTTTTTAAGGAAATTGTACTTTACCCTTTGTCCCTAAAAAAAATTCCTCTTTTCCCATCTAATTTCAAAACTTTGTGGCTTTTCTCCGCCTTTCCCCTTTCTTTCTTCCCCCACCAAATCTTCCTACCCCCCCTTCTTCTAGCCTCTGCCTTGCTGGCATCCCTTCTCTGTTGTGTTCCCTTTTTCTTTTGTTTACTATCATTATATTTATTTTGCATCATATTTTTCTCTTTCTTAAATGTTTTTTTAGATCTTAAGTCCTTCATTTTCCTCGCTTTCTTCCTTCCTTCTTTCTTAGATAAATTTTGGGATTCATTAAAGATGGCGTCTTCGTCTTCTTCTTGTTGTTGTTCTTCTGCTTCCATCTGTTGTATTGTTTGCTGATAGTTAACCAGCGCCATTTCTAAAAATAGGAAGGCTTTTTCCATACCATCTTTACAGGCTGCTTTTGTTTGCTCATATTCTTCCCTCAGTTCCTCAAAAGAAAAAGCCATTATAGATCTTTTCTTTTCTTTTTTCCCTCTTTCTTCTTACACCAACCAAGATATTTCAAAAAAAAGTAAAACAATCCCAAAATCCACAATCCTCAATCAATCCAAGCCAAGACAAATTTCTCCCTTTCTCTTCCAGGGGTAGTATCAGACAAAAGAAAAAAGAAAGTCCAAATCTGTATTTTGAAGCTTTATTAGAGTTATATTTCTGTCTTCAAATCCTTAAGGCATCTCCTCCAACAAAATCAAACCAGATAAATATATTTTTTGTCCTCTCCCTTCCGACTTATCCCATAAAGCTAGTTTTACCTGAAAAAAACCAGGTTTCTCAATATCCACTTATTAATTCCGTCGGGAGGGAGAATAAACTTTCCTTTCAGCACCTCAAAATTGCCGCTTATTTTCTCTTGTGGAAAGAATCATCCAAAAAGCCATCATTTCCAGGAATTAAAGTAAATGTATCTTAGAGTCCTGGATCAACCAAGAAAACTTTCACTCTCAAAAGCTTTCTCCTCTTCCTCCTGCGCATACTTGCCCAGCTGCCAGCTTCTTTGTGGCGGCCATTGCGGACCGCCCCTGCACCATCTTGGGAAAAGGGGGTTCTGCCGTCCGGGAGGGGGTCTGCAACACCCCCAAACCCCTCTCCGGATCCCCCCTATCTTCAGCTACCCCTGCAGGGTAGCCTAGCTCCGGACCCGTCCGGATCGGAGCATCAAAAGCGGCTAGTGCGGCAGGGATCGCGCGGAATCGCAAATCCCTGCCGCTCGCGAAGCCAACAAACCGGAAGTCGTGCATTCTTTTTTAAAATCAAAACAAGGATAAGAAAATAAGAAATATTGTAATACTTCATTTGGTTTAAATTAAACATTTAAATTTAAACTACTTATTACTACAGCACTTCCTCAAATATTCTAAATATTCACCACTATTACAAATTTCCCCAAATATTCTAAAAGTGTGGCTATTGGGCCTTTAAAACCCTGATGGTACCAAAGAACTGCAAATTAGGATACGTTAACATCTGGACTTATTGCCAGCCAGGAGTATCTTTTCCTTCTATAATTCTCCATAACTTATTGAATCCACTCTACATCTTAATTTTTTGTTGCCCATAAATGCACTGTTCTGTGTTTTCCTTTGTAACTCAGCATAACAGATTTTATATCTTATATATCATCCTCAAGTTGCAAGTCATAAATTTCTCATCTTACACCAAAAGAAATCAAAAGAGACACACACAAACAATTCTGTCCAATACATAGTAAGAAAGCTTCAAATGGCTTGTGATCAAACTGAAACATGTTTATGTCTCTAGGTAGATATTTTTCAAGATAATGGGGGACAACAGGAAAAATGCATGGACATTGATGGTACTGTATAGGAGTGGCAGCTAGGAGGAGGTCAGGCACAGGAAGGTGTTGAGAAGATCATTCAAGGGATAGCATGCCATTTGGATATACAATGCTTGAAACCAAGGACATCAACATGAGGGCTTATGAACAAGCCACACAGAAGAGAGTAAAGATGGGCAAAGTGCACCTTGACTTGCCTATTTATTTGTAAAATCCCGCTGGATATTGCTGGAATAGCTAACACATTCTGGGTCCAATTCTCCTGAACCTTCCAGGTAGCAATCAGTAAATTTTATGAAATGTAAATCAGCACATCTGTTGACTGACAGACAAAATGATTGAAGTCTGTGAAACAGCCGCCTTTTCCCAGTCAAAGGAGTGCTGATTTATCACCAGCTTTGTCAGGTACTTAGGAGCCAAGGACTTGGCAGCACAAGGAAACAACAGCCAATCACTTAGTAGCCACCCATTAACACCCTAGAACCAGCTATCAATGCCCCTATTAGCAACTAAATAACTGCACGCAATCAGGCACCACATAAATACTACACATGGAATAGCCCAAAGCACACATTCTGGTAGAGAGAAGTGACGGACCCAGGTTGGATCCTTGCAAACTGAAACTTCTTTTTTGTATGCTAACACTGTAAGATTTTGTCATCAACAATACTGTAAAACTCAGAAAGTAAAGCAACTTCAAGTAGGCAATCAAACTCTTGTAGCATCCACACACAAGTATCGAAACATCTACCTACCTCTACTTGAGATTTTCCAATTTAAAAAACAACAACCACCCTCTATTTTATAAAACTGTTTCTTTGTATCTACTATATTCACTCACTTGTGCAGCTGCTGCTATGCTACGCTGATTCTGGGCAGTGGTGATATGGCGCTGTAGGAATGGTTGCTCCTAATAATGAACAGGAGAAGAGATCACTCTACTGACTCTGTTAGCAGGACCAGAAACCACTAATATGGCAAACTGTACTCCGATTCATCCTTCTCTATAGAATAAAGGGACTTCCCTTTTTGGTAAGAAAACTATTAAAATTATTATTATATTGGGGGGAAAAATAACTGAAAACATGAACCAAAAGGCAGATACAGAGATTCCTTTAGGGAGCTGCAGAAGAGCCAGTAGGAGTATTTTTTTCAGATATCTTTCTCAGGCCTGTTAGATTCAAAGTGCACAGCTCTTTAATGTTTAGTATAATATTTGCTTAAAACATACACAAAACCCAGGAAATAGTGGGTGTTAAAGAAGCCAGGCAAGAATTACAGAACATGTGGGATGAGGATAACTAATCATACGAGCAAATCATACGAGCAATTTTTTTTCTTTTGTTCAATCATGTTTGATCCTCAAAGATTACCTGAACAAGTTCCTACAGTTTTCTTAGCAAGGTTTTATTAAGAAGAAATGATTTTCCATTGCCTCCTTCCCAGGACTGTGAGAAAGTAACTAGCCCAAGGTCCCCTGGCTGACTTTGTACCTAAGGCAGAACTAGAACTCACAGCCTCACAGTTTCTAGCCTTAATCACTACACCAAACTGACTAATGGTAGTTATGAGAAGGATAAATTTATTTCTCAGTAACTTGGCTCTTAATAGGCTTCTTATGAATAATTTCTGATAACTCATCCCAACTCCATCCTTCATGACAACAGCAATTACATTCTGGTTGAACATATCTGACTATTCTTATATCTCTAGCGGGATTATTTTTCTACATTATGTAAACAATATTTAATTTTGGTAGAGGCAGAAATCAATCACTGAAATAACAAGCATCTGGATGTTTTCTAGATGCACTGTAAAAACTTAACAAGAAAGATTATACTATCACCATCTGGTTTTTTCAGAATGAAAGTTTAAGCACATTTCAATGTGTATGCATACCTAAAATTATATCTCACATTGACAAATACAGAGACTTACCAGCCATTTTGTATATTCATCTAGAGCTCTTTTATCTTGTTCTTCTTTCTCAACTTCTTGTTCTATTTCTTTTTTCCTTTCTTGGATTTTTTCTTTTTTCTTTTGCTTCATGAATTCTTCTTTTTTCTCATTCCTGACAGTTAAAGAAAAAACTGTTTATAATGTAGGAAGCCCCCCTCAGATTAAAATATTCTTTATTCTTAATATTAAAAGAGGCAGGATAGAATATTTCCCAAAAGCAGAAATGAAGAAACATGTTCTTAAAGGCAGAAAGTAGCCCCAGTCTTCCTGCTGTAGTAAAACAGCCTCAAGCAGAAGAGAGCATGTTTCTCCTTTTCTCATCCAGGGAGGTATAATATTCTGTCTTTTTAATATTTCCTAGAATATTTCCCTTTTCTAGGAGAGGGGTGGGTGCTAACTTCGTATAGGGAAATAACTTTTTTCTTGTTTGCTTTTCTTATCCTATCAGTAGTCAGTAAAATTACTATGAAACTAATACTGGAACATATAGGCATGTTTCAAAAATAATGTGGTCTTTTCATCTAAACTATGTATTGATAACACTGGGCCCAATGCTGTCAGAATGTTTAGATATTGTAAAACAAATGATAAAGGTAGAGTCTCCATGCCCCTCACATGACCACCAAGCCACACCCACAAATTAGGCCATGCCCACAGAACTGGCTAGTGGTGCCTGGGATTCAAAATTATGAGTTTGGTGGTCCCTGAAGTCCAAAAGGTTGGCAACCCCTGCTCTGGAGCATCTCAATCACAAAACCTCAGAACCCTATTAAGATCCATCCATTCACCCAGCCAAGGTGTCAGTTACCCCAGAAACATTGCCACTGTCACTGAAGTTTCTGGAAACTAAAAAAAACCTTCTTCCCTTCCAGTCAACCTCTATTTTTATTTCCAGCGCCTTTTTCCCAGCTTGGAATTGAACTGGATTTTTCTTCCCACAACAACAGAGACAAAATATGCATTTTCATAAAATATAGTAAGATGTGTAACGAAGTTCTACCTATGCAAAACAAACTTATTTGGAAGCGGACAAAATCAAATTTATAAAATTCAAAATTAAGCATACCATTTTTCAACTGCAGATCTGCTGTCTTTTCTCTTCTCTGCAACAACCTCCTGCTCCTTCTTCTTTTTGAACCCTTCAAATCGTTTCTCCTTTTGTATTTGCTGTTTTAAATATGCAGTTTTCTTTTTTTTCCATTTCTCAAAAGCCTAAAACGTGTATAACAAATCCATTAGATTTGATCCAGAAACTTTTATATTTTTTCCACTTGAATTAGTAAAGAAAAAGGAAGTTTTAAATTGCCATGAAATTTAAAATTAATTACAGATAGTTCTCAACCTACCATCGTAATGGAGCCTGCCCATTGTGGTTGTAAGTTATGAGGATCATTAAACAAGACACCCACATGGTTGCCTTGCTTAATGATGCCCGCCCCTGATGCAGTTGTGAAGCCATGGCACAGGTCATTAAGTAGAGCATGGGGGTGCTTCAGGGATGGGGGGGGGGTCTCTGGGAAGTCTAGCGTTAAGCCCAGGCCACCTGCCCCGGCCTCCAAGTCCTCCCCCACCCCAAGGCGCCTTCGTGGTCCATTCCCTGCCCCTGAGAGTCCCACAGCGTTTTCCTGCCACGCTGGCCTGGGCCTGCTTCTTACCACACTTTGTCCGACCCCTGTCACGAATTGCTTATTCGTTTTTTGTATATCTCCGAAGCTTTGTGTTAGGAAGGAGTGCGGGCTATTCTACCCTCAGCATCCCTGCAAGCCACATGGCATAGTCCTGGAAGCAGGTGCCATTTTCATGGCAACTGCTCTGAAGATGGTGCTTGGTTCCTGGACAGAGCCATGCAGCCTAGGGATGCCAAGGAAAGGAACGGTCTGCTCTCCTTCCCTAACACAAGCTTCAGAGAGCTACAGAAAGTAAACGAGCAATTAGTGACAGGTGGAATCTAGTGCAGTAAGAAGTAAGCCCAAGGCCAGTGTAGAGCAGGTGTAGACCAAGCCCAAGGCAGAGCAGGTTAGAGAGTAGATGGAAAGCCTGCTGCACTGTCCCTGCAATTAGCTTTAAGACGAATTTGCCTGAATTTTGCTCATATGACCATGGGGGCACTGCAGCAGCAGTAACTTTGAAACCAGATTGAAGGTGGCTTTTCAAGCATCCCTAACTTTAAATAGTTGCAAAGAGGGCGGTGATAAATCGAGGACTATCTGGAGAGCACTGATTATAATAGAGTTCAGTGTCTTATGATTTTTCACCAAAATTAACATTTGCAAGATAAAAACCACTGCCTTTTGTGCCTCTTCCTTTTTCTTCTTGTTTAGTTCGGCTTCTTTCTTTTTCTCTGCTGCTTCCAATTTTTTTTTCTCAGCCAATTGTTTTGCTTCTTTTTCTTTCATAGCCTTCCAAGCTTCAAAGGACGCAAATGCTTCTTCTCTTTTAGCAGCTTCTTTCTATATGGAAAGTAGCATTGTAAATGTTGCATAATTTTTTTATTATGGTCATATACAGTAATAATCTTGCAGGTATGTTAAATTGTTGGTTTCGTAAGATTATTTTTTACTTCAAAACACATAACATTCCACTCTCTCTACATTCAACACAGTCAAGCACGAATGCTGCTAATTTTGATCTATTTATCTGAACTGATATGGGTAGATATTAGTATAGATAGAGTATCTAATAAGTCAAATAATTGTGACTTTCTTCTTTCTTGAAGAATTCCTGCTATTTTGGAAAACTGGTCTTAGTCAACACACTCACTTCTAAGCTATTTTGTTCATCTCCTATTTTATGCAGGGATACAAGAACATATAGCATACAAGCATAAATATTGTTCTGTACGGTCATTACCATTCTTGTAGAATCGCACAGTAATTGGCCAAGACGCGCGGCGAGCTGATTGGTCGAGCGAGCCGCACTGATTGGCCCACCGTGAATCTCCCGCGATTGGTGGAAACTGATCGCGGGAGATTCAAAGCGGTGCCATTGGCCGCGGCCGCCGCGGCCAAAGAATAAAAGCCGCCGTTTTTCTTTCGGACCCGAGCCGATCTCAGGAATCAATAAATGAGCTGAACTAAAGTGAGCGTGGCCCCAGGAATATTCCAGAGCCTCATGGAGAGACTCCTGCAAGGAATCAAGGGGGTGGTACCCTACTTCGACGACGTACTGGTGTCGGCAGCCAACCAAAAAGAACTGGAGGGCCACCTGAGGGAGGTCCTAACAAAATTCAAAAATGCGGGGCTGAAGGTTAAAAAAGAAAAATGCCAATTACACACCGAGAGGGTCGAGTTCCTGGGGTACCTTTTAGATCGGCACGGAATTCACCCAACCGAGAAAAAAATCAGAGCAATTAAGGAAACCCCCAGGCCGAAGAATAAAACGGAACTACAGGCATTTCTAGGACTGCTTAATTTTTACAATGTTTTCCTGCCCCAGAAGGCGACCGCGGCGGAGCCTTTGCATAGGCTCCTGGACAAGGCGGCCCCGTGGATGTGGGGGAAACGCGAGGAAGCCGCCTTCAACAAAACCAAGGACCTGCTCACCTCGGATGCCGTCCTGATCCAATACAACGAGACCCTACCGCTAGCTGTCACATGCGACGCATCACCCTTTGGCGTCGGCGCCGTTCTCAGCCACACTCTCCCCAACGGAAAAGAAGCACCCATCGCCTTCTTCTCAAGGACCCTCACCAAACCGGAAAGAAACTACAGTCAGCTGGACAAAGAGGCCCTGGCTATCGTTGCCGCAGTCAAAAGGTTCCACGAGTACATCTACAGCTGGACCTTCACCATCGTCACCGACCACAAGCCGCTGCTGGGAATCCTGGCAGGGAACAGGGCCACCCCGAACATTCTATCCCCAAGAATGACAAGGTGGTCCGAATTCCTTGCCGCCTACAGCTACCGGCTCACACACCGACCCGGGAAGACAATCACCCACGCAGACGCCCTGAGCTGCACGCCGCTACCGGACTTGGACACCGACCCAGCACCCACGACGGCCACCCTTAGCATAGAGACTCTGCCCGATCTACCCATAACCGCGTCAGACATTGCCCGTGAAACCAATAAAGACAAACGTCTGGCGTGGGTATTACATTGGGTAGAGAAGGGGTGGCCCGAAAAGGACGACGACGAAACCTTCAGGACATTCCGGAACCGGCAAACAGAACTGTCATTACAAAAAGGTTGTTTACTTTGGGGGGACCGGGTTGTTATTCCGGAAAAATTACAGGGAAAAGTATTGAAACTGTTGCATGAGGGGCACCCAGGCATCGTAAGGACAAAGGCCTTGGCCAGAAGTTACGCCTGGTGGCCAGGAATGGACAAACGAATCGAGGCCTGGGTGGCAGCATGCAACAGATGCCAGGAAACCAGGCCCAGCCCTCCTGCCGCCCCAATCCTGGAATGGGAAACCCCTAGGGGACCATGGTCCAGGATTCACATAGATTTTGCCGGGCCCACGAAAGGCCACACTTTCCTCATCACGGTAGACGCTTACTCCAACTGGTTGGAGGTAAGCAACATGAGAACTACCACCACGGAGGCCGTCACCAAGGAAAACTATTCGCAACCCACGGCTTCCCAGACGTCATCGTATCCGACAACGGGCCCCAATTTACCTCGCTGGAATTCGAAAAATTCCTAGCGGAGCGGGGGATACGACACGCGTTGACAGCGCCGGCACATCCGGTGGCGAACGGGAGGGCAGAACGGATGGTTCAATTTACAAAAAAAACTATCCAAAAGATAGAAAACGGGGAAATCCAAGAGAAAATAAACAAAATGCTTTTCATACAACACATAACCCCGAATACAACAACCAATAAAAGCCCAGCAGAACTACTGATGGGGAGAAAATTAAGGTCCCCACTCGACAGACTGCACCCCACATACAGCCCAGAAAAACCCCCAAACTCCTCAAGCAAAGACCGAATATTTAAAACAGGCGACACAGTATACGCGAAAAACCTCATCGGAGACCCACTCTGGGTACCAGCAACCATAACCCAAGTGACAGGTCCACGCTCGTACCGCTTACAGACAACCGACGGACGAGCATGGAAACGACACATCGACCAATTAAGGTCAAGAACAGCCACAGGAAACACAACCGACACGCAAACAGAAGCAAACACAGAAGGGAACCCCCCCCCCAACACAAACCAAGAGGGGAGGGAAGGCCCCAAGGCCCAAAACCCACGAGAAAGAAACCAGGAATACTCACCGGCAAGCAGCCACTTGACACCTCACCAGGGAGAAGCAGCCAGGCCAGCTCAACCAGCCCGGAAAGACCAGGCGGGAGCGGAAACCGCAGCTCAACCAGACCGGGTAGACTGGGAGGGAGCTGCGATGAAAGGCCCGGCTCAGCTTTCCAGACGGTTCCATCAACAGGGCAGAGAGCAACACAGAACCCGATCGAACCGGCCGGGAGCCAAGCACCAACTAATCTGCACAGGTCAAGTAGACAAGTACGTAGCCCCGCCTACTTACGGGACTACGTTACGTAGGGCCCTACCAAGAGGGGAGGGGTGTTCTGTACGGTCATTACCATTCTTATAGAATCACGCAGTGATTGGCCAAGACGCGCGGCGAGCTGATTGTCGAGCGAGCAGCACTGATTGGCCCGCCGCGAATCTCCCGCGATTGGTGGAAACTGATCGCGGGAGATTCAAAGCGGTGCCATTGGCCGCGGCCAAAGAATAAAAGCCGCCGTTTTTCTTTCGAACCCGAGCCGATCTCAGGAATCAATAAATGAGCTGAACTAAAGTCACTGGCTCCGAGTCTTCTTCCTTGCGACGGACACGACAAATATAAATTTGTACATTAGAAAACCAAGGGGTCCTTGGTGTTCCCTGAGCTTGATTGTTTTCTTGCAGACATTTCATTACCCAAACTAGATAAGATCAGATGTACCTCATTTCAACCCTGAACTACAAATATTGTCCTTAATCAGAAAAGCTTCAGGATACGTGAAAGTATTCTATTAAATTCTTTTTTTCCCATCACCTTTAGTAAACTACCTTTAAAACTACAATAGTGATTTTTCTGTTTGGAACACACTTGTTCCTAGCTAGCATTGCTTATATTCAAGGCTGATCCACCCATGTTTCAGCCCAAAACATTAGGAGAGCAGGAAGTTAGGGAAGGATGTTGTAGAGTTCTCTAGGGCAATCAATTGAATGGATAGAGATTCAGGTTTTGATTTAGGAAATAAGACTTCAACCACTTCTTTGACATGAATACATTGGATGGATTTCATGAGCCACTATTTCGTGAGGCAAAATGTGCTTTAGGATCAATGGAAGTTCAAATTAGCACCTGCCTGCAACTCCTTAACCAAATACATATTTTGCCAGGATTGTGTTTTAGTCATTAAAGGTGTCGGTGTGATTCCGGGATCAGGTACAGCTGCTTTAAGGAAAGAGAGAGGCGCTACAGGAGTACTCTTGCATATGCTGAATTGCTTTTTTGCTTCTGAATCCAAACTATTGCACAATTGTGCTATTTAATTCAGATTCTATTTATAATGAACTATTTCACGTATCTACAAAACCACCATCTCCTCTCAGCTAGTCTATTTACCAATTAAAAGTACTTGATTATATATTAAGATTATGAGAACAAAATCAAATCAAATCAAATCAACCTTTATTGTCAAGAGTACAACATGAGTACAACAATGAGATTGTCTGAGCCTCCCTTCGTGTACCCCCCCCCCCCAACATAACTCACAGTGAAGACAGAAAGTCCCTAACCCAGGGAATCATACTAATAAACGCAGTCTTATTGCACCACACACTGGCTCTGCAATTCTATGTAGAACTCTCAACCTGTGACATTAAAGATCATGTATAAAAATACTGATGGCAAGTTATAAAGCATATTAGCATTATAAAGTCCTGCAAACATGTTAAGAGGTCAGCTGAAAACACTTAATTATCATATGGAACGTAATGGGCACATGGTTGTATGTTAGAATTTCTGTCAAAGCCTAGCTAACATTGCTAAAATACTTTAAAAAAAAAAAAAAGCCAGTCTCCCTGTTGACCAATTTTAAAAATCTCTTTCTTTACTGAGAGACAGCAATCATGTCTTACCATATTATGTAAGTATATTACAGTGTTAATCCATCTAGTTTAAATCCTGAGCTAGTTAAAAGATTGCTGATTAGTTCCTGTATGTGTTGGTAGTAATTGTTGATTACTAAGATTATTAAGGTCTTTATGGAACCTAAAGCTGAATATGAAAATCTTGGACTGGCATATCCCTTTTCTTATACTGTTCACCAAATGGTCAGTTTTATCTTTTGGTGTTTTTTTTTTTTAAAGGAGTAGGAGTGGGTAGGGGGAGAAAGAGAAGGAGAAAGAAAAAGATCTATACAGTTTCCCATTTCCTTTAAGCAAATATAGGTAGTTTGTAACAGGTTAAAAAAAAACCCAATACAAGTTAAAAACCAATATACAAACATGTAAAATCATCAATAATTTTAAAACAAAAAAACCATGATCAACATCCTGCCTTGTTTATATGTTTAGAGCTGACACTGATGTTTGTAATTCTGTGTATAATAATATAAACTTACATACAATCCTCTTTGTTTGCTTCTTTATCATAATTAAATTTAACAATCTTCATCCAACATCATTTGCATGAAGTCAAAAAGAAACAGGACATAACTGGAGCACTCATGGAATGACTTAATAAAACTTATGGTTAAGTTTTAAAACCAACCTTTTCATTTTTCTCTCGCAAGTTCTCGGCTTTGGTTCTTTTTATTCTTTGTAATTCCAAAAGGAAGATTCTCTTCTTTTCCAACCAGTCCTATAAAGAGAGAGAAATGGATAGCAATAACATATGAATTATAATAGATCACTTGTGTCAACCTATGACAATTATGGCCCATGATTTTTTTAAAAACCTCACACTGATTTTTGAACCACTCAGTAAATCATTTTTGAGGCATATAAGCTCAAGATGATTAAAAACAATAAATCTGATTAAATGCTGTTTAAAACTTTAAAACTGACTTTTTAAACATGTCCTTACTTATTCTTATAGTTTAATTGGTAGATTGTCTTTCTAAAACATTCTTAGAAGCCAAAATTGCTTTTTCTGCACATGAAGTGACAGCAGCAGATAAATCTAGAGTAGTCTCCCTAGGCGATCAAAATAGGTGATTCGTTCTCTAAATACTCATAAATAGTTAAAATGGGAATGTCTAATGGGAGCTGAGATTAGGCTAGGTGAATCTGTATTAAATTCATGTCCTCCTCAAGGGGAATAACTGAAATGTGGAATCTTCACTAGGTTCAGTGTGTATAGGATTTTCTTCAGTCTAACCCAGGGTTCCGCAACCTTAAATACTCAGAGTCATTTGGACGCGTTTCCCACAGAAAACAAAACACTGGGAGCCACAAAACCTTGGTGGGTGTGGCCAACTCGATGTCACTCACTCCCGAGTCACATGACCTCCCAGCCACACCTACCCAGGTTTTGTGGCTCTCGGTGTTTTCTTTTCTATGGGAAACAGGTATCTCTGTCTCTCTGTCTCTGTCTCTCTCTCTCTCCCTCCCTCCCTCTCCCCCCTCCCATCTCTCTCCCTTCCCATCTTTCTTTCTCCATCTCTCCATCTCCCTCTCTCTCCCTCTCTCTCTCTCATCTCTCTCTCCCTCTCTCTCATCCCATTTCTCTCCCTCCCTCTCTCCTTCATCTCTCTTTCTCCCTTTCCCTCCCTCCTCTTTCTCTCTCCCTCTCTCATCTCTCTCCCTCCCCATCTTTCTTTCTCCATCTCTCCATCTCCCTCTCTCTCTCTCATCTCTCTCTCCCTCTCTCTCATCCCATTTCTCTCCCTCCCTCTCTCCTTCATCTCTCTTTCTCCCTTTCCCTCCCTCCTCTTTCTCTCTCTCTCCCTCTCCCCTCCCATCTCTCTCCCTCCCCATCTTTCTTTCTCCCTCTCTCTCCCTCTCTCTCTCCCATTTCTCTCCCTCCCTCCTTCATCTCTTTCTCCCTCTCCCTCCCTCCCTCCCTCTTTCTCTCTCCCTCCCTCCCCCCTCATCTCTCTCCCTCCCCATCTTTCTTCACGTTCTTTCTGTCTCTGGAAAGAGAAAAAATGTTGCATTGCAAAAGGAGTGACATCACAGCACTATGAGGTTGCCACCTTAGATCACCCCTGAACCTTGCAAAACTGGTCAAAGGCAGAGAGAGGGAAGCAGACAGAGCCAAATAAAGCCGAATCTCTCCCCCCCGTATCTTTTTCTCTCTCACTCCCTGACTGTGTCTCTTCTCACTCTCTCAGAAAGCCCTGCGTGTTCTCCTTGGGGCTCTTCGCTACCCCTTTTTCTTTCTTCCTTTTGGAAATCTGGGCTAACTGAAGAATGAGAGGAGAAGGAGCGGGAGGGAGAGGAGGGAAGCCTCCTCCTCCCCCCTCCTTCTTCTCTCGTGCGCACCCTCCCAGCCCCACCACAGCCAGCTCCACGGCTTCTCGCTGCTCTTGCAGTGCTTTGTGCAGCACACTTAAATTTAGTGCACTTCACTCCATCCCCTCCTCCTCCTCCCTCCTGGAGCCCATTACAACATGGAGCATTGGCTGCAAGCCAGCCCAGCCAGTGTCTCGGGGCGGAGAAAAGTCACACGTCTCCCCCAGCAGCCGGGGTGCGCACAGCACCAACAAGGGCCGGAAAAAGAGGCAAGTAGAGGGGTGCTTCGCTCCCGCCCTGGAATACAGAATGAGACTCCATCTGCCGCTGTTGCCCTTCTCTTCTCAGGGAAAGCGAGGAGTGTGTGAGAAGGGGAGGATGAGGGGTGGGGCCATCCAGTGGTGGGATCATCCAACAGAGAGCCGCAGAAGAGGGCCCAAAGAGCCGCATGCGGCTCTAGGGTTGCACGTTTCCAACTCCCGGTCTAACCTAACAAAGCTCCTGAATTATATTTGGGGTTTTATGTGGTTTAATAGGATCAAAAATGACTTAACATTAAATGAAGAAATTTAAGACAATTTGCCACTTTTTTGTTTAAAAAAAAAAAAGAAATATAGGAAGGCCAAATACCAGTGTTTTTTCATTCATTCATTCATTGTATACAGTCACCAATCTGAGAATCATCTGACAGATATGAGAAACCCCAAAACTGGTACCTAATTAAATCTAATCGAAACTGCTAATTTGACAGATTTTCTCATAATATTAAATATGCTAAACATATACCTGGTAAACAGCTGCTCGTAAACTATCCGCTTTATCTAGCTCAGCACTGTATTTTTGTAGATGCTTGTCGTCCAAGAACTTTAATGTTCCTAAATATTGAGCAGATGTACTTCTTGGGACAGGAGAGCATTTCCCTGTATTCTTCAAATATGTAGTGCTCACAGACCTGTAAAATAAAAGTATAATACTAAATTATTAATCAGTTAAATAAACACAAGAGTGGTATTTTTTAGAAAATACATGCATTCTTAGGTTTATTACAGTCAGGGGTGGGATTCAAATTTCTTAACAACCAGTTCTGTGGGCGTGGCCTAATTTGTGGGTGTGGCTTGGTGGTCATGTGACTGGGTGGGCATGGCTTGCTGACTGGGTGTGGCTTGGTGGTCACGTGACTGGGTGTGCGTGGCTTGTATGTAAATATTGTAAATATGTAAATATTGAATTTTTTATAAAAAAAAAAAGCGACTTTCACCCAAAATCAGGCAAAGCAGCCAGACAGATTGAGTTGCTCACAGAATCACAGATTCACTTAGAGATCTACTATTCTGCAATCTGCTACCTGAGTCTGACACATAAAATTTGCTTGCAAGCAAACTCACAAAATTAACTCACAACACACCATTATGTAAATATTGCATTTTTTATAAAAAAAGAGCAACTTTTACCCAAAATCAGGCAAAGCAGGCAGGCAGATTGAGTTGCTCCCAGAATCACAGATCCACTTAAAAATAGAAGCTACAGTCCTAAGGAAGGCTCAGCTCTGCTTTTAGATTAGCTAAAAAGCAAGAAATCTAACGATTTCCTGCTTTCTAGCTAATCTAAATCTCCTGGCACAGCAGAACAGCTGATGGTCAGGGGGAAAAATAGCAACTTACCAAATGCAGGCAAGTTTGATGGCGCGCATATACCAGGTAAGGAGTGAGTGGGTGGGAAGGGAGGGGCGGGGCCAGCCAGTGGTGCAAATTGCCAGTTCTCCGAACTGGGCAAATCACAACAACCAGTTCTATAGAACCTGACCGACCAAGTAGAATCCCACCCCTGATTACAGTCTTAAAAACACAACTGCAATACTGAGAGCACAATTCAAGAAACAAAAATATTACATCCACCCTAATATATTTTTATATAGTCTATAGAACTCAGCAGGCAAGCTTCTTGTCCTCTGATTGAAGCTGCTAGAAGTTGCAAAAACTCTGTTCACTCTGCCATCCAGTTAATTATTGAAAGGAGGAGCTGAGAAGAACATTATGACAGAAACTTACTTCTATGGAAGAAGAAATATAGAATTCAACATTTCCACATTATCTGAAGAACTATTATATGTCTGTGAACTAGAAATTGTCATTAGAACATTTAATCTATACAAGTGAAAACAACTATCTTTTAATGTAACAATTTTATGTGGGATTAATTATATTATTTTTATATTATATGTTTATATATATAATATTAGCTATTCATGTAGTTTAATAGCAAATATGATCAGTGACAAGCAAATAAAACAAATTTAAAGGATTAAAATGTAGTAAGAGTAGCAATATAAGGGAAGGAAGGAAGGAAGGAAGGAAGGAAGGAAGGAAAAGAGTAAAAGGAAACTGGTGACAGCTGCTTCATGGAAAACCTAATATTTTCCTCCTGTGTATGTGTCATGCATTTTTAAAGATTCCTTCCTTTTACTCTGCCTGGATTGTTCTTTCCATCAAATGGTTTGAACTGATTCTAAAATAAAAAATATTAAATAGGTTCTGTTCGACAAAAACAATGATTCTGGGAAATATAGTAATATCAATCCTGAATTAAAACATATTTCAGAACATTGCTTTGGAAAATGAGTACTGCCTCTTGAGTCATCTAATTCACAAATCCGATTACATGTATTCAATTATATTGTCTGTAATTTATCAGAATATAAATTGTAAACATTTTAATATCATGCCACTTCATAAAGCATGTGTGTCAAATTATTGGTAGCTGTAGAATATAAATAATAACGTTTCCTAACCCCAAAAGATACAATTATTCATATTTCCAAATAGTTATTTGGGAAAAATTAAATTTCCTACCTGATTTTAGCTTTTTGTGGAACTGCCTCTATCTCTTCACACTTTTCCTAATATAACAAAAACAAATTGGTTGTATGAGCCAGTAAAAACCCAAATTACCCATTTAGTACCTATTCTGTGACGTTGGTGTATGAAATTAAAGGCCTAAAAAAAGATGGAAAAGTTGTGATATACAATTTCCTTTACACCACATACATCAAGTCTAACAAGGTCCAACCTTGCTTGATGTCATTTTCTTTCCCTTTTTCAAATAGCCCTACAAAACTGGGCTACATTCCAAACTAGCTATAAAGAGGGATTATAAGCGTTATGTTATGAGAAGAAATCAACTTTGTCTCAGAAAAGGAGTAATGTGCTCATCAAATACAGTTATATTTTAAAATATAACCTATAATTGTTATGCTACTATTTTTTCAAGTACTTATTTTTGCATGAGAAAGATCATTCCTTTAGAAACAAATACAAATACTGACCTTTGTCACTTAACATTACAACATAGATCCAAGTTTAAGCTTGTAATCGTTATGTATAACTAAACATATTGTGTATATCATATATGAACACTTTAACATTATGCTACTTTGTACAGCAATCATGTCAAGTTTTATCAGCAATCATGATTCCTGCCACAAATACATGATGATGATCCATAAATATTACCTTTACAAAATCCTTTGAATTATCCAGTATAGATTTTGAAGTAGTTAATGCTACTTTCTGTTCTGATTGATCATCTTTTGGTGTCTCAATAGAATTATTTTCAATGACACTGGGTTTTAACATTGGGACTTTTTGTTCTAGAAAGACTTCAGTTGACTTATATTGCTTCTTAGTATTCTCATAAACTGTGGTCATCATTAATTCTATAACCGAAGGAGATTTTCTGTCATTCTCCAGCAATCTGAGATCATGGCAATTGTCAATTTCTTGATGTTCATTATCTATTTTTAAAAGAAAAAGTTAAAATTATTAATTTTATTTAATTTTAAAGAAAATTGACAAAGATAACAAAATAATTCAGATGAATGTATGTGAAGCTGTATAAATCTATCTCAGAATTGCATATGCAATGAACATAAATCACACAAATTCCTCAGTACATATATATCTGCGTACACCAGGAAATGAGAAAACATGTTTGATTGAGTGAAGAGACAAAATAAATGAGATTAAGGGAGGCAGATACCTGTTTATTTTTTGAAATATTTTAAATATGGTTTTACATTCTGTAAGCTGCCATGAGTCGCCATGGACGAATAGGCGGCAATATAAATTCAATAAATAATAATAAATATTTCCTCTACGTAAACACTATAAGGATAGCTTCCTTTGTGTGTACAGTGCAAAAAAAAAATGCTTTTCTTTGGGTGTATAACCACCTACAAACTGTCTATATATGTGAGATAAATTCTGTTGAGCTCTATGAGAACCCTTCTTTGTCAGATGCTGAATGGTGTGTATATGGTCTGATTATGCAGAAACCATGCTAAAATGATTAGCATCTGATTTTAAGGATTATTCATCTTAAGAAAATTACCTTAATAGCTATAATTTTGCCACTAATTAACATGTAAAGCAACTCCACTGAGGGAGTTAAATATAAAACAACAGTCTCATTGCACACAACGAATAGAATTGCTCTTGATAGGAAGTAGGGCCATAACATTTTATTTTATTTTATTTTATTTTATTTTATTTTATTTTATTTTATTTTTTATTTTATTTTATTTTATTTTATTTTATTTTATTTTATTTTATTTTATTTTATTATTTTATTTTATTTTATTTTATTTTATCTATTAAATAAATAGGCAACTTGAGGGACCTTTCAGACATTCAATTAAAATACATTATAAAACATTAAAACAATAAATAAGGCACATAAATTTAAAATTCAATTAAAGTAAAACTAACCAGGATGAAAAGTGAGGAGAAGGGGTGCTATCTACTCCATTAGCCACTTCCAAGTGCCACACCCTAACTGGGGTCCAGATTAGTTGGCACAGCCATGTCTTCAAGGTCTTTTGGAAGGCCAAAAGGGTGAGTGCAGACCAGTGGTGGGATTCAATTTTTTTTATTTTTTATTTTTACTACTGGTTCTGTAGGCATGGCTTAATTTGTGGTGTGTGGCTTGGTGGTCATGTGACCGGGTGGGTATGGCTTTGTGGTCGCATGACCGGATGGGCGTGGCTTTGTGGCCATGTGACTGGGTGGGCATGGCCAGGTGATCATGTGACTGGCAAATCAAATACAAGTGGTCCTCGCTTAATGGCCAGCAAGTGTTCTAATTTATGACTGATATCCCCAGAGCTACTTGACCTGTTTTTGGAGTTTTGACAGCCATACACACACACACCCACTTCTAACCCTGCTATTCTATGATTCTGTAAGGATTTGCTGGAGGAAGGGGTTGGACTAGATGACCTCAGAGTTCCTTTGCAGGCCAGCCCTAGACTGCTCTGCTGCTTCAAAGAGTCTTCTGAAGCCAGGGTTTGTGTCCTTCCTTCCTCTCCTTTTTTTTTCTCTCTCCCTCCCTCCTTCGATGTATTTTTATCTATCCATCCATATATCTCATTCACTTTTTCCTCTCTTCCTCTTTCTTTCTTTCTTTCTTTCTTTCTTTCTTTCTTTCTTTCTTTCTTTCTTTCTTTCTTTCTTTCTTTCTTTCTTTCTTTCTTTCTGTCCCTTCCTTCCATCCCCCTTTCTTTGCCCACCCCTTTTCTTCCTTTCTCTTCCTTTTTCTTTCTTTCCCTTTTCTTTCTTTTCTTTCTTGTCTTTTCCTTCTCTCTTTCTTTCTCTCTCCCCTCTCTTTCCCTCTCTCTCTCTTCCCTCATTCTCTTTCTCTCTCTCTCCTCCTTCCCTCTTTCTTTCTTTCTTTTTCTTTCTTTCTTTCTTTCTTTCTTTCTTTCTTTCTTTCTTTCTTTCTTTCTTTCTTTCTTTCTTTCTTTCTTCTTTCTTTTCTTGCTACCCCCCCCTCACACACACACACACACACCTTATCTGGTATGAACTGAATGATCTGGCAGCTTGAGTCAGCACCAGGCAGTGGGAAAAGGAAAAAAAGTACCTCCACCCATAATGGCAGTGGCAGCAGCACATTGGACAAAACACCTTCACAGTTGGCAGAGGCAGGGGCTTCGTGTAAGCGGCTGCAGTGGTGCTTTGCACAAATGCCCCCTCGGACCTCTTTTTTCTTTCTTTCTCTTTTCTCTTTCTTTTCTTTCTTGTCTCTCTCCCTTCCTCTCCTTTTCTCTCTTTCCCTCTTTTTATCTATCTATCTATCATCTATCTATCTATCTATCATCTATCTATCTATCTATCTATCTATCTATCTATCTATCTATCTATCTATCTATCTATCTATCATCTATCTATCTATCATCTATCTATCTATCTTTCTCTGTTTCTGTCTCTCTGTGTCTCTCTTTCCATATCTCTTTCCACATCTCTCTCTCTCTTTCCTAGGGCATCTTCTGAAGGATCCCCTTCAATCCTGGCAGTGCCCTGGGATACCTCGTTGAATTCCATTTGGTTCCTTTCCATTTCCATTCCCGCTCCCATTCCCACTCCATGTTATTGCTATTGCTACCGTGTTTCTCACATAATAAGGCCGGGCCTTATTTTTTTTTTGACCCCCGAAAAAACGGCTAGGACGTCTTTTCGGGGGTGACTTAATTTCCCCCCCCTCTTGCATCCTCGGGTGGGCGGGCGGCCACAGCTTGGATGTTCGGGAGACCTTCCGCCACCGTTAATTTCCCTTCCCCCTTGCTGCCGTAGCGTTACAGCAACGCCGCGGCGTTTGGCGCAGCCACGTGCAGCCAGTCAGGGCTCCTCCCTGCAACCGGAGCCCTGAGGAGACACTATTCAGGCGCTCCTGTGGCCGCCTTCCCTTTGCCTTCGATGGTAAAGTGAATTATTTTAAAAACCTCCGCTCATCCCATCAGGGCCGTGTGAGCTGAGCAGAGCCGGGAAAGCAAGCCGCGGGTGTTTCCTGGTTCTGCCCAGCCCGTACGGCTCTGCCGCAGCCCTGGCGGGATGAGCGGAGGTGTTTAAAATAATTCACTTTACTTTCAAGGCAAAGGGAAGGCGGCCACAGGAGCGCCTGAAGCCAAGTATACCAACAACAAAGGCAAATCCTCAAGGTGGGCTGGAGGGAGGTGGCTACGTGCCCCCGGGCTGCTTCAATGCAAGGTCCTGACTTGCAGCATCCTGCCGTTGCCGCCGCGTCCTTTTCGCCGCCGCCTCCCTCTCCGACTGCAAAACTCGTGTGCTTCGCCAAACGCTCCGAGCGAGGCGAGCTCTTTCTTTCATACATAGAGAGAGGGGGGGGAAAGACGTCGGCGTGCTCCGAGAGGCTGGCTCTTTTCTCTAGCCGAGGCTGACAGGAAGTGCCTCCAGGGCCATGGCAGGCAAGCCGCGGGTGTTTCCTGGTTCTCCCCAGCGCGCACGGCTCTGCCACGGCCCTGGCGGGATGAGCGGAGGGCCCGGCGGGGAGGCACTCGTTGCCTTGGTGACATTTCGGGTGCCTCCGCCACCTCCTCGCCCGTCGCAGGTGGCGGTGGCGGCGGCAAGCGGCGGCGCTTCGCTGAGGGAAAAAGAAGACAGCGCAGCCACCTTGCTTGCTTTCCCACCTGCCCGCCCCAGATGGCCTCAGGAGCGGCGGCAGTGGCATGCCGGCGTCTCCCCCCCTCTCTCTCTCTATGTATGAAAGAGCTCGCCTCGCTCGGAGCGTTTGGCGAAGCATACGAGTTTTGCAGTCGGAGAGGGAGGCGGCGGCGAAAAGGACGCGGCGGCAACGGCACCCGAAATATCACCAAGGCAACGAGTGCCTCCCCGCCGGGCCCTCCGCTCATCCCGCCAGGGCCGTGGCAGAGCCGTGCGCGCTGGGGAGAACCAGGAAACACCCACGGCTTGCCTGCCATGGCCCTGGAGGCACTTCCTGTCAGCCTCGGCTAGAGAAAAGAGCCAGCTTCTCGGAGCACGCCGGCGTCTTTCCCCCCCTTCTCTCTATGTATGAAAGAAAGAGCTCGCCTCGCTCGGAGCGTTTGGCGAAGCACACGAGTTTTGCAGTCAGAGAGGGAGGCGGCGGCGAAAAGGACGCGGCGGCAACGGCAGGATGCTGCAAGTCAGGACCTTGCATTGAAGCAGCCCGGGGGGCACGTAGCCACCTCCCTCCAGCCCACCTTGAGGATTTGCCTTTTGTTGTTGGTATACTTGGCTTCAGGCACTCCTGTGGCCGCCTTCCCTTTGCCTTCGAAGGTAAAGTGAATTATTTTAAACACCTCCGCTCATCCCGCCAGGGCCGCGGCAGAGCCGTACGGGCTGGGCAGAACCAGGAAACACCCGCGGCTTGCTTTCCCGGCTCTGCTCAGCTCGCACGGCCCTGATGGGATGAGCGGAGGTTTTTAAAATAATTCACTTTACCATCGAAGGCAAAGGGAAGGCGGCCACAGGAGCGCCTGAAGCCAAGTGTCTCCTCAGGGTTCCGGTTGCAGGGAGGAGCCCTGACTGGCTGCACGTGGCTGCGCCAAACGCCGCGGCGTTGCTGTAACGCTATGGCAGCAAGGGAGAAGGGAAATTAACAGTGGCGGAAGGTCTCCCGATATGAAGTGCTCCACCAACGCAGGCAGCACCATATCCGGGCATGCAACAAAGTACTTCCTAACGGCAAGCCTTCCCCCCCCCATTTCGCATGTTTAATATGGGCCTTAATTTGGGGGGAGGGGCTTAATTTGATTTTATGCCAATAAATCATGCTGGGGCTTCCTATTGGTGGAGGCCGTATTGTTGGAGAAACACGGTATTCCATTCTCTCCTATTTCCATTCCATTCCATTAACATTGCGGCGGTCTCAATCAGCTTTTGGAATGTTGTTGGCTGTCCCGGAGCTTCCTCCACACATGCAACAGCCTCGATCAAGGGCTCCGCGTGTCTGGCAGGCAGGATCTGACCGGGCAGGCATCGCTTGGAGCAGATCAGGCGAGGAAATCCCAAGGTGGGGGCTCAGCGGACGCTGAAATGTGAGTGAGCTAGGGAGTGAGCGCCACAACAGCCATCCCACCGTCTTATTTCCCCCACCGCCGCCACTTGGATGCCCTTCCTGCCTCCCTCTCCAGGAGCAGAGACAGACGTTCTCCTTCAGAGCCAGGCAGGCAGCCTCACTGGCCACTGCCCTGGAACTGCCAAGTGGGAGAAGGACGGGCAGCCCAGCAGCGGCGGCAGGGGACTTGGAGTACCCTTGCCCCACCCCGATCCTCCCAAATGAAACGGGCGGCCTTTGGTAGGCAGTGACGGTGGCGCTGGGCGGCAGCGTACCAAAAGGCACACACACACAAACACACACACACATGAGCAGGCGGGCGGAGAAGAAGAAAGCAAGCAGACCTGGGAGTTCCCGTCCTCCCTTTTGAAGCACCTCCGCTGCAGCTTGCTTCTCCTGGGTGGCAGAGTCGTCGTCGTCATCGCTCCAAAAGGGAGGGCAGGAACTCCCGGGACTGCTCGCTTCATCCGGCGGCGGCAGCGCTGGCCGGGCGGAGTCGGCAGCTACCGAAAGCAAGCAGCACCAGTGAGTTCCCAGCAGCTACGGGGAGCACCTCCGCCACCCCTCCCAGCCCCAGCGCAGCAGAGAAAGCAAATGGCCGTGGCATGCTCCAGCTGCCACCTTTGCCACATTACCCTGAGGCTCGGCAAAGGCCCCAGATCGGAAGCATGGCAAGGCCCTGGGTCAGTGAGGGAAGGCCCAGGTCGGCGATGGGAGGCCACGGGGTTGTAAGGGGAGGTCCGGGGAGGGCTGGGCCTTCCAAGTGGTGGGAGGGAAGGAACAAAACAAAAAGCAACTGGTGGTGGTGTGGGAAAGGTGACCGGGTCTTGCACTCACCCAGGGAGATAATCAGATCAGGCAAGGCTGCAGCAAAAGGCAGGCAACAATGGCTGGCTTGGCAAGCAGGCTGCAGGCATGTCGCGCATGCGCACAATATTGCACATGCGTGATAGGGACTGACCGTGCAGGTAGCAGAGAAGCAGGTGGAGGGGGCGGGGCCAGCCAGAGGCGCGACTTACCGGTTCTTCGAACTAACGGGAACCGTAACAACCGCTTCTATAGAACTGGTCACCATAACAACCGCTTCTATAGAACTGGTCTGAACCGGTAGAATCCCACCCCTGCAACCATTCCAATTTTCATAGCAAAATACCTCACTTTGCTCTAAAATCACAGATCTAAGCATTTAGGTCTATTTATAACCAGCAAGTGAATAACCACTTCTTGTATAGCAATTAGACCCTTGACTTCATCAATGCAAAACACAAAGAGACAATTTGTAAGACAGGTAGCCACAAAACCATGATTTATATTTAAACCATGAAAACTGGCTTAATGATGTACATCAGCAGCAACATAGGCTTTTTATAACAGAAATTTAATTTTAGAGCAAAATAAAATAGGATATAAATTAAACACAGACACACACACACAGAGAAAGAGAATTTGGTTTGTTTATATTATGAAACTTAGATAAAAAAACAAGCAGACACATACTGAAAGTAGAGGTGCTTAATTCTTTAGTCTCCTTTTGAAAAATGTAGGCTAATGGCCAGAAATTACTTCAAGGAAAATTGCACTAGATTCCTAATAGTGATTTAGACATAAGTGGTATTGGAAGATGACAGTCTATATATAGTTTGTTGGATGATCTCATGAGGATGAGTGAAATGCTGGCTTTTAATTTTGTTTTATTTTGTTTTATTGGAGTTGCAAATCACCTAGAATTATACTGTATCACGGGAAGCCACATAGATATTTTAAATAAATAAATAATTAAAACATCCTATATATTATAAATAATATTTTAAAGTATTATATCTTCATATACTTCACCTTTAGAAGAGGTTTCATTTCCAGATATTGCCAAATTAGCATCTCCAGTTTTCTCTTTTACTGATGAAAAATGGATAGGTAATGAGGCTGAGGAGTTTGCAATCAAGGGGCCCTAGAATGTAAAGAATCTTGGATATCTTAAAATATATATGCAAATGCAACACACACATATAGACACACTCATATATGCACACTAAATGGGCAAAAATAAAAGAGGAATGAAATGCACAGAACAGAGTCAATAATAATTACATGAAGTATATTTATCATTAAGTATTTATCATTAAGTTAGCTTAAAATCTGAATCAAGTCAGATTAAAATGTGGATCTGATTCTTATAGTCAATTTTCTTGGGGTATTTTGTACCACATGTAAAAGTTATAATACTCCGCTAACCTCAGCACCAGGACTTTCAGAAAGTGCTCTTCTTTCAGATTTCGTCACCTGATCATTTAATCTTGTCTCAGAAGATGGTGCAGATAATGAAAACAGCCGATGGTGGTTAGGAATTCTTCCCTCTGCCTTGGTTCCTTCGTAATCTTCCATATGGTTACTTTTCCTCAAAATACTTCTAGGTTGAGGAGATGGCTTTGAAAAATCATATAATGCAGGAATGCTTATATTTTCAGCTGAGAAAAATATAAATATTTAATTATTACCTACTTCTAAAAAGGTTCATTTAGATTAAATTTCAATTCCACAAATGCTGTCTTCAGTTAGCTATACACTATAGTCAGAATTTCAAACATCTGCTAATAATATGTGTCCAAAGGGTTGTGATATTCTGGGACTTTCTGATAGATATGAGATTGTATTTATTTCTAAAATTCATTTCTTTGTATCAGCAAGTAGGCCTTTTTTGAAAGTAATTAATTTCTGCAGTAGCACGCTAATCTGCAATTCAGATAAACCATCTGTTCCTCATTGCTCCTTATATATTGGGTGAAACTTCAGCAACCATATAAAAGAAAAAAACCCCACCAGTTCTATAATTCTACATGACATGGTTGCCTTGTAAGCTTGCTCCCTTCTTCACAACCATAAATAATTCCTTAAATCCCTCCTCCCTGCCAAATTAGGTATTATAGCTATAATCTGATATCTTCTCTGGCTAATAGTGCTAATACATCATGGTGCAACCATGTTGTTAAGGTTAAGTTAGCCATGAAGTTAAGGTTAATATCTTTGGTGAAACTAAACCCACCTTTTCTACCCAAGGTGTTAAAGTCAGGCTGAATCCTCACTTGATTATTATTCACCATTTTCATTAGCAATGTTGTTGCTAAAACCATAATTCTAACCTCCTTCCCTTGCCTACCACTTCATCTTCATCTAATACAGATATACTGTTTGTAACCCAACCGGATCTTAAAATTTTATCATTCTGCTGCTCTAGCAAACACTTCAAAATAAACTAATCTAAAAAAAAAGAAAAAAGAATTCCAATACAAGGACTCTAGAATAGGGGTGTCAAACTCAAGGCCTCCAGAGCTGCATGATGCTTAGATCTGACCCGCAGGTCTGCACTGGAAACAGCAAAGGACCGGCCTGTGGTGCCTCTGCCAGTGAAAATGAGCTTGGGAGGACCGCATGCAGCCCCGAGTTCCGTTTTTGCTGGCAGATGGTTGCAGAAGGCTGTTGCAGCCAAAAACAGAGCTCAGGAGCCCGTTTTTGCTGGCAGTGTGTTCAGGCCACCACAGGCACCCCAAACATGAGTGACATCGAGCTGGCCATGCCCACCATGGCCCGTCGAGGTCAAACACAACCCTGACGTGGCCCTCAATGTAATCGAGTTTGACACCTCTGCTCTAGAAAATGCTTTAAGGCTCCAATTAGATGGATGAGCTCCAATTAGACTCATTGAGCCAATAAAATCATTTGATTTTCTAGGTTGTCTATTTTCAATCTTATATCTGCTGGGCTATTAAAACAAGATAATTTCTAGTAGAAACCCCAAAAGCTTCTCTTAAAATTGTCGGAAATGCAGGTTAATTTGGTAGTAATTATTTTTCAATTCTTAAACTATTAAAAGCCAACATTCTCCCAGCATTTTGTTCTATTAAATTTTAAAATTAATTATTTATTTATAGGTTGGTTTCACTAAGATAAAAGTATAGATACATATAAACATGAAGGGGGGGGGGGGGGGGGGGGGGGGGGGGGGGGGGGGGGGGTGGGTTCAGCTAGTTACAGTTTAAAATGTACTTTCCTAGTTCAGTGCTGTTGTAACTTGAAATGATCACTAAATGAACTGTTGTAAGCTGAGGACTGCCTATATACTGCAGCCTTGTAAGCGATCCTACGTTATATCACGTGGCAAAGTGGCAATGCTTTAATTTGCAAACAAATTAAACAAAACTTACTTTGTCAAATAAAAAGACAATGATTTTTCTCCCTGTCAAATACATATATTCAAAGAATTAAAATTGTCTTTAAATAGAAAAAAACAGTTTATCAAACTATTTTGTTTTAAAATATTTTTAGCAATCTGGGAATTACACAATTTAAGCAATAATATTTAAATACATTTCCTTTACCTGATGCTGATGCAGCCTTAGTCTTGAACTCCCTTGGCTTTGGCACTGGCTTGCTTTCCATTTTATACTGGATCATATCCTTTTTCTCTAATGACAATTCACCCCTAATTGTTTCCTCTATATGACTGTAGTCTTCTTCACGATCAGATCTTTCTTCAATAACTGTATCATCTTCGGTGTCTTTGATCAAATGCTTATTTTCTGATGTGGTTGCTTCTTGAGGCATTTCTTCATAGTTTGTTAATGTCAAGTTACCAACAGTTTGTTTTCCAAAAGAATAGTGATTTGACAAAGATATTTCAAATGGACTGGATTGTTTTGCTGTACTCCTTTTACATGATCCAGGGTGTTCAGTAAGCGAAAAGGGAATAGTTTGCCTCTCTTTGCTCAAAACTTTTCTCTCCAGAATGGACACATATTGAGATCCCTCATATTCCTCTGATGAAGACAAGTCATCGGCACTTTCACTTTTTAAAGTGTTACAAAGATTAAAGTTAGATGGTGATACTGTAAAGACTGCTGATTTAGGAGAGATGTTTTTCTCAGATTCAGGAAATTCCTCTTCTGAGTCTGGAAAAAGATCGACATGTCATGTATAAAAGAAAGAGCAACAGATGCAAAGTTAAAGAATGATTTTCACAGCAATGTGTACTTAACACTTTTTTTCACACTTTCTGGTGCCAAGCATAAATCAGCTCACTAGCTCTTCAAAGTGATAAATAAATTATGTGAAACAAATTGTCAAAACATGGTATGTTGCAATTCAAAGCATAATTTTATCTGTGAACCAATTAACATAAATTGTACATCTTGTTATAGTTCAGTATAAAAAGACAATATTCATGATATCATTTTCAACCAACCGTTCAGTTTATCTAGCCACCCATCCCACATTCATGATTCTGTGCGTCTAACAATTGAAGCATAAAGAATATAATAAAACATTTTAAGAAGCAACCATACAAACAATACAAATGCTGAACACAATTAAAAATCATACAGCACAATCACCTGGAGTCCTGTTGCTGGATCTACCAGATAATACTCTCTAGCGGACAAAACCTCTAACAAACTTCTTCTGCTAGACTTGATGGTACAGATAGATGTCACTGTGGAAAGGTGGTCCCTCAAATAATCTGGACCCATGCAGATTGAGTTGCTTACAGAATCACAGATTCACTTAGAGATCTATTCTGCAATCTGCTACCTGAGTCTGTCACATAAAATTTGCTTGCAAGCAAACTCACAAAATTAACTCACAACACACCATTATGTAAATATTATAGGATTTATAGACTATTACCAATATCCTGAATTAGCCCCAGGAGCAAGCTGGTAATCAATGCAGTTTGCAGAGCAGAGGTGTAATATGTACAGATCTAGATATGCACATAACTGCTCACACTGCTTCATTTTGCAGCAATTGAAGCTTCTTGAGTACAGCCCAACGAGAGCCCCAAATAGAGTGCATTGTAGTAATCCATACAGGAGGTGATCAGGGCATGAGTCAGTAAATGTGGAGCCTCTTGATTCAAGAATAGGTACAACTTGCATATAACTCAAAGTTATTCTTTGAGCAAGAGTTTTAAATCCAGGACTGTGCAGTGCATTGGTCTGGAGAAATGCAATCCAAAACCACAGTGATAAAATTCCTAAAACCAGCTGATCCTTTGTCTTGGCAGGGTTGAGCCTGTTGCTCCCCATCTGAATCTGTTCAACCTCCAGACACTAAAACAGGATTTTGGAAGCATTGCTTACTTCACTATATAGCTGGCTATCAGCATACTGATGTACTTTACTCTATGAATGACCTCACTGAGCAGCTTCATGTAAATGTTAAACAGGAGCAGAAAGAGTACCTAATCATGCAACACTTCTCCCTCTGGAAAGGATCTCTAGCCCTCAATGAACACCAACTATATTTATTTTAAAAATATATTAAAATGTATTAAAAATGAAATCCACAGAGTACAACAGGTAAGTCTTCCTCAACGTACATTCGTCACTTTCAAAGTCTTCTGAATATTCTTCAGTCTCCTGCGTTATTGCACGAGCAAGAAGTGCTTCTTGTAGCTCTTCCTATAATATGTTAATACATAAAAAGTATTATTATGTGAATAAAAACATTATTCAAATATTTTTCGGAATGAATTCAAAAATAGGAGTGTTGCAAACTTTAGAGCCAATTCAATTTTTTTTCCTAAAAAAATTAATCCAGCTAATTATTATATCTTTCAATGTATCCTTAATTTTGGAACATGTGTGTGTGTGTGTGTGTGTGTGTGTGTGTGTGTGTGTGTGTACATATATACATATACATATACACATACACACACACACACACATATATATATACATAAATGCAAACACATACATACATATACATACATACACACATACACATGAGATATAGATATGGAATATATAGCAATCATATTATCTATTATACTGTTAAAAGGAGGTGAAAGAGTCCAATTGTAACATCAAAGATATTGCCAGTTCTATGGAACATATCATGAATTCACATGTGCAAAGTTCCAAGCTAAAGAAGAAGATAGCTAATCAGTTTCCACAATATGAGTTTGAACATCTATCCACCATTTTTCAAGAACTGCTTTGAAGTCTCAAATGTCACTGATAAAGGCAAGTAAAAAAAAAAGACTTCCAAAATGAAAGATACAGAAGAGAGTAACTAGATCTCAGAATGAACATGGAAATTGCTTGGTTGGAAGAGAAACCAAAGATTTCTGAACTCAAAAGGAGGCTCCAAACTCAAATTGGTAAGTTAAATATGCCAATGGATGGTAGTTGATTTAAAGGAGATCAAATGAAAATGGAAGGAGTATACTGAAATATTGTATAGTAGAGATGTAACATCCAAGATACCGTAGAACAGGGGTCGCCAATCTTTTGGACCTCAGAGACCACCAAACTCATAATTTTAGATCCCAGGGACCATTAACTGGTTCTGTGGGCATGGCCTAATTTGTGGGTGTGGCTTGGTGGTCATGTGACTAGCTTGTATGTAAATATTATAAATATTTATATAAATATTGATTTTTTTAATAAAAAAGAGCAACTTTTACCCAAAATCAGGCAAAGCAGGCAGATTGAGTTGCTCACAGAATCACAGATTCATTCAGAAATCTATCTATCTGCCATTGGCTAGCTCACCCTGTCACATAAAATTTGCTTGCAAGCAAACTCACAAAACATAGGTTTATAATACACCTTGTATATAAAAAAGCAACTTTTATCCAAAATCAGGCAAAGCAGGCAGATTGAGTTGCTCACAGAATCATTCCGTTATCTATCTATCTGCCATCGGCTAGCTCAGTCTCTCAAATTTGCTTGCCGTGAGTCTGCACTGAATTTGCTTGCAAGAAAACCTTCAGTCCTAAGGGAGGTTCGGCTGTGCTTAACTAGAATCTAAATCTAAATCTAATCTAAATCTCCCAGCATAGCAGAATAGATGATGGTTGGAAAAAGGAAAAATAGCAACTTAGCAGACAAGTTTGCCAGGTAAGGAGTGAGTGGGTGGGGAGGGTTCCCGCAGGTCATGTGGGCTGAGCAGCCTTGTGTTTCTGTGCAGCCTGGATTAATTTTTTTTTGGGGGGGGGGTTCTGGAGGTGAGATTTCTCTGCGGCCCACCAAAATTTTCTCACGGCTGCCTTAGAAGATATTCCCTACTTACAAGAACTTCTAGTAGTAGAAGATGAAAATAGATCAACATTCTGGTCATTAACAGTCCAGAAGGCTCTAGGAACTGTTAGAATGCCCAATAAAATATGACCAGCAACAGAAAGAATCAGTAAAGTAAAGATTTTAACCAATCTATGCCTGCAAACCTGGAATATGATATAGTAGCCAACATATTGGAAGAGGCCAAATGTGCCAAGTTGGACATTTAGGAAAGAAAAACCCTCGACTCCATTCATTGAAGTGAAAGGTTATTTTACTAAAAGTCAAATGGTTATAGCAAAGGTAAAGTTGGATCTAAGTATTCCTACACAAAGCTTGCAATTTCCCCCTTTCTCTGGCCCTCCCCCTTGACCAATCAATCAGTGTCCAATAGTATTCATTTATTTGTTTTATCTATATATAAAATACAAAGAAAAGTAGAAATGGGAAAATAGGGGAAGGAAAAAGAGAGGAAAACAAAATGTAAGATACGAGGGGAAAAACAAAAAAAAAGTTATCTTTTTAGCACAATACAAGATAAAAACACTCCAGCCTCAACTTTTTGCTTTTACACATTTAGTATATAACTAGCCATTTCTATAACAACACATCTATCTAATCCACAGGAGGGCCACGGTGGCTCACGTGGTAAGATGCTGGGCTTGCGCACCGCTGAGGTCGGCAGCTCGGCGGTTCGATTCCCATGAGTGAATAAATCACATAGGGACAAGAAAGGAACCTTCCCTGAATGCCTAGAGGCATTCAAGCGTCCCATGGGTAAAGATAACACTGCCCGAAAAAAATTCCTTTCACAGAGGCATCCAGCCACCTCAGTGATCCCTGGCTAATGCATGCCATACACTAAATAAATAAGTAAATAAATAAATAACTATCTAATACACAAAACCAAAGTCAGTTTCATTTTTTTTTTCATCACAAGCACAAAATGCAGAAGTGATATCCAAATAAAAACATATTTAAATATATTCTCCTCTTTGAATAAAACGATCAATAGATCAATCAAATGATGAAATCAAATGATCAATGAAAAATGTGATCATAAAAGCGCAGTCCAGCACAATACCACCGAAAAAGAAAAATAAGACATTCAAGAAGAAACACAAAACACAAATGGCTACACAAAGATCTCTCTGACAGACTGAAATACAAAAAGGACAAGTACAAAAAAATAGAAAGAGGGACACATAACTAAGGCTGATTATCAGCAGATAGCCAGAACATGAAAAGATGAAGTCAGGAAAGCAAAGGCTCAGAATGAACAAAAGTCAAAGATAATTTTAAAAAAAGTTTCTTTCAATATATTAATAACAAGAAAAAAATCAAGGAAACAGTAGGTCTACTAAAGAGAGAAGATGGCAAGGAAATAACAGACAGTAGGGAAAAAGCAGAGCTGCTTAACTAGTTCTTTGCATCAGTCTTCACACAAAAGGAAATTATAGCTCAATGTACCAAAAAAAAAAAATCTACTGTAAAAGACAAAGTAGAAATTAAAATTAAAATAAGCAAGAAAATGGTAAGAGAATACCTATCTGACCTTGAGGAATATAAATCACCGGGACCTGACAGATTACATCCCAGAGTTTTGAAGGACCTGGCAGATGTTACCTCAGAACCACTGTACCATTTCTTTAAAAAATCCTGGAGCACTGGGGAAGTACCGGAGGATTGGAAAAGGGCGGATGTGGTTCCCATCTTCAAGAAAGGAAAAACAACAGACCCAGGATACTACAGACCAATCACTCTAACACAGTATTGGCTAACCTTTTCGGCACCGAATGCCGAAACGGGAACACATGCGCAGGGGAGCACCGAAAACCGGAAGAGCAGCTCCCCAGCGCACATGTGCCACCTTCTGATTTCCGGCGTGCATGCACGTGCAAACACCAGCTGGGCAGCGCACCTCTCAGCACATGCGTCGGAAACTGGAAGCTCAGCTTTCTGGTGTGCACATGCATGCTGGGGAGCTGCTTTTCCGGTTTCGGGTGCTCTTGCACATGCAAAGACCAGCTGGCACATGCGTGCGCCAGAACCCAGAAGAGCAACGGGCGACAGCTGGCATGCCCAGAGAGATGGCTCTGCATGCCACTTCCGGCATACGTGCCATAGGTTCGCCATCACGGCTCTAACATCAATACCTGGGAAGATCCTGGAAAAGATAATCAAGAAACAGATCTGTGAACAACTAGAAGCAAATAAAGTTATAACTAATAGCCAGCATGGGTTTATTAAAAACAGATCATGCAAAACAATCTTATTTCATTATTTGATAAAGCGACTAAATTAGTAGACCAGGGAAATGCTGAGAACATAGTACTTTCAGATTTCAGTAAGGCATTTGACAAAGTAGAGCACAGCCTACTTCTTGGTAAGCTAGAAAAATGTGAAATAGACACCATCACTACCAAGTGATGAAACACGCATGTAGAGTAATCCCCCTCCCCCACCTGGGTACATCCAACCATCTTTCACTTCTGTCATGCCCAAAGTATGTCCCTCTCAGGAAAAGAACTCAGCTAGTCATGAAAATGGTCAAAATCTGGCCAGAGGGTGCTCTCAGTCAGCTACAGGACTGTTTTGAAACCACTGAGTGGAGTGTCTTTGAACATCAAGACCTGCATGAATACACTGATGCCGTACTCTCTTACACCAAAAGTGTGCACTGACAGTGTAACTATGGACAAGTGCGTCAGAGTCTATGGGAATTGTAAACCCTGGATGACTGCCGAGGTGCGGATACTTCTGAGAGCCCAGGATTCTGCCTTTAAGGCAGAGAGGCGAGGGCAAACCTTAGAAGAGGCATTAAGATGGCAAAGCAACAATACAAATATAAGGTGGAGAACCGCCTAGCAGATAACAACCTGAAGCAAGTGTGGCAAGGACTGCAGCACCTAACTAACTATAAGGGCAACACAAGGAACACGGTCAATGCTGACGCCTCGTTGGTAGAGGAGTTGAACATCTTCGCCCGCTATGAGATGAAAAGACCAGTCCCCGTAGCCACTGCCTGCCAGCCTTCTGATTCCCAGCCACTCACCCTCTATGAACCTCAAGTGAGAGCTGCACTGAAGGCTGTGAATCCCAGTAAGGTTGCAGGTCCAGATGGGGTGCCGGGGATAGTGGTAAAGACTTGTGTTGATCAATTAGCAGGGGTCCTGACAAAGATCTTTAACATCTCTCTGCAAACAGCCTGTGTTCCATCATGCTTGAAAGCAGCCACTATTATCCCAGTCCCCAAGAAAACAGCAATTAACCACCTAAATGACTACAGACCTATCACGTTAACGTCAGTAGTGATGAAATGCTTCGAAAGACTGGTTCTCCAACACCTTAGACTTTGACAAACATCAGTTTGCCTACAAGGGGGAACAGGTCGACAGACGATGCCATAGCTACTGCCTTACATTCTGTAGCAAGCCATCTGGAGAAACCCGGAAACTAGGTCAAGATGCTTTTCATTGACTATAGCTCGGCCTTCAATACTATCCTGCCAAGCATCCTTATCGAAAAGCTGACTGACTTGAATTTTCCCTCTTCCATCTGCAATTGGATCAAAGATCTGAGGGACCGACCACAAACAGTGAGGGCTGGGTCTGTCACATCCACCTCTCTGAAGCTTAGCACTGGCTCTACCTGTACTCACTATACACACGATTGTGTATTGTCTGACCCATCCACTGTGATCAGTAAGTTCACAGATGATACTACCATATTGGGTCCCATTACAGGTGGAGACGAAACAGCATACAGGGGGAGGTTCAAAACTTAGCCTCATGGTGCCTAGAAAACACCTGAACATCAGAAGACAGTGGAGATGGTGTTAGACTTCCAGAAGAAGAGAGAGGAACCTACTCCACTTTACATTGAGGAGGGCTGTGTGGAGAGAGCCTTTAAATCCCTCCTTTAAATTCCTGGGAGTCTACCTCAGTGAAGATCTTACCTGGAAAATCAACACAACCCAGGTGGCCAGAAAGGCCCAATAGAGACTCCATTTCCTTAGGGTCTTGCGAAAGAATAAAATGGAACAACGACTGATGACCTTTGACTGGTCTACAATAGAAAGCATCCTCTCATATTGCATTATGGTGTGGTATGCTGGCTTGACAGACACAAATAGAAAGACATTACAGAGGGTGGTGAGCACAGCACAAAACATTGTGGGCTGTTCCCTGATACCACTAGATGACCTCACTAGGGATCGCTGCCTTAGAAGAATGAGGAAAATTCTCAGGGATGACTCACATCCCAGTCAGCACTTCTTGACGCTTCTACCATTGGGTAGGAGATATAGAAGCATAACCAGCCATACCCACAGGCTGAAGAACAGTTTCTACCCATGGGCTGTCAGACTTCTGAACGGTAAATAACTTCACGTCAACATAGTATGATAGACTTGCGGAGCCGGCAACTATGTGCAACAAGGTCACATAGTGTAATAAGATTGGGACTGGGTTAGGGACTTCTGTCCTCACTATGAGTTGTGTTGTGGGGGGGGGTGCATGAAGGGAGGCTCAGCCAATCTCATTGTACAAATGTTATACTCTGACAATAAAGGTAATAATACCAGATGGATTTGTAGCTAGCTGACAAACCATACTCAGTGAGTAGTCCTTAATAGTACTACATATGGAGAGAAGTAAGTAGTAGGATGCCACAAGGCTCCATCTTAGGCCCAGTACTCTTCAATAACTTCATAAATGACTTAGATAAGGGAATAGAAGGGGAACTCATCAAATTGGCAGGAATAGCCAACACCCTAGAAAACAAGAATCAGGATCCAAAAAGATCTTGACAAACTGGAACAATGGGCCCTATCCAACAAAATGAATTTTAATGTGGAGAAAAGCAAAGTTTTACATTTAGGGAGGAAAAATCAAAGGTATAAGTACAGATTAGGTGAGACCTCTCCCAAAAACAGTATCTGTGAGAGGGAGCTTGGAGTCCTAGTGGATGATCACTTGAATATGAGCCAGCAGTGTACAGCAGCTGCCAAAAAAGCTAAATGCAATCCTGGGTGGTATAAACAGAGGCATAGAATCAAGATCACGTGAAGTTTTAGTGTCACTTTATAAACCCTAGTACAGCAGTGGCTAACCTTGTTGGGCTCCTATGCCAAAAATTAGCACCCAGAAGGCATTGCGTGCGCATGCGCGCGGCCCCTCCACACCCCCTGTGCATGCGCACACGTTCCCCCCCACTGCCCCCTTACCTTCACTGGGCATGTGCACGCCTCTCAGCTGTTTTTCAGCCTGTTTGAGGCCTTTTCCGGCCAGAGGCTCGAGGGAAGCCTCTGCAGCCTTTGGAAGCTGAAAAATGGGCCTGTTTTGTCACTTCTGGTATTTCCAGAAATACAGGAAGTATTGAAACGGGCCTGTTTTTCGGCCTCCAAAGGCTGCAGAGACTTCCCTCGAGCCTCTGGGAAGTCGAAAAAGGCCTCAAAACGGGCCGAAAATCAGCTGGGAAATGCATGCATGCGCAGTGAGGTAAGTTTGGCTGGGGCTCACATGCCTGCACAAATGGCTTTTGCGTGCCACCTATGGTACATGTGCCATAGATTCACCATCATGGCCCTAGTAAGACCACGTCTGGAATACTGCAACCAATTTTGGTCACTATACTGCAAAAAAGATGGTGAGACTTTGAAAAAAAAATTTTTAGAGAAGAGCAACTAAGATGATCAAGGGCCTAGAGACTAAAACATATGAATAACGACTGTAGGATTTGGGTTTCGCTAAAGAAAAGAAGAATTAGGGATGACGTGATAGCAGTATTCCAGTATTTGAGGGGCTGCCACAAAGAAGAGGGGATTATTCTACAAAGCACTAGGGGGCAGGACAAGAAACAACGGTTGGAAACTAATCAAAGAGAGAAGCAACCTCAAATTAAGGAGAAACTTCCTAACTGTGAGGAGAATTAACCAGTGGAATAGCTTGCCTTCAGAAACCATGGGTGCTGCATCACTGGAGGCTTTTAAGAAGGAACTTGGCAGCCATTTATCTGAAATAGTATAGGGTTTCCTGCTTGAGCAGGTGGCTGGACTAAGGTGTTTTTTTTTTTTTGGGGGTAGGAGGGTTTTTTTTTTTTTTTTATTATTTTTTTTTATTTTTTTTTTTTTTTTTATAGGTTGGTTTTTTTTTTTAATTTTTTTATTTTTTTGGGAAAAAATTTTTTTTTTTTTTTTTTTTTTTTATATTTTTTTTTTAAATATTTTTTTAAAAAAATACATCTTTTTCTTTTAATTTCTTAACATACATGCTTTGAACTTCAGTATTAAATTTAAGTCCCTCCCTCCAAACCACTCTCATAGAGTAATTATTTTAAACATCCTTTTTAAGACTAAATTTTTCTTTAAACTAATACATTTTCTTTGACTTTCTCTTAACACAGATTAAACACATTTTCAATAACATTTTGCATACTTTAAGAATTGGGCATACTTGGGCATTATATAAGTTACATTTTCAAATTTTAGATTAAGACTTTCTTTCAATTACAAATATCAAACAGATAAAAATCTGTCCTAGATCCAGTTAATACATTAAGTTTAAGTCACTCCTTCCAGTTATCTTCATGGAGTAAAATCTTTTTCTTGTCTGGAAAGTTTATCAAGTAGTTCTTAAGCCTCCCTTTTTCTCAATAATTTCTCAACCTTGCTAATGTCATTAAAGAAAAAGTCCCAAATTGTCTTTTTAAAAGTTGCAAATATTCTTGAAGCTCTTCTTTCAGTTGTGTTCAGAGATTTACATTTAAACTGTCATAGTAAAAGTTGGTGTCAGGTTTATATTCCAAAATTTCAATTAACTCCTCTGCATTTTTAGCTATTTGTGAAGATGCCTTGGTACTTTGGTTACTTCCTACACATTTGCATCTCTAAAGTCGTTTGAGAATTTTTTTATCATCCTTGGAGCACAGCTGGTCTACAAACTGGTGGATTTTATTTAGAGAATTTTCAAATACATTTCTAATAATTTGCTCCTCCATCTCGACTCCTTTGCTCAATGAGTAGCTTTTTTGTAAGTCACTTAGAGATTGCGAGCCATTCACGAAATATAAAAATCAGAAAGTTTTAGCCATCCATAGCAAAGCAGACCAAGCTACAAATGACTACAAATAATAAACTAAAACCACAACTTTCTGCCTTTATGTTTCTCTGACAGCTTTTTTCTTTTCTTTTTTTCTCCAAACTTCCTTATTTTGCTTGCCTTAGCAGCCTTTTTCCTTACTATTTAACATTGAAGAAATCACCAAATTGACACAGGTGTAGTAGGCTCTGACTAAAGAGAGTCTCTTTTGATTTAGTAAAGATTAATATTCCTGAAAGGCGATTAAGAAATGAAAGGCATAACTTACTGTCCATTTGAAAAGTAAATTTCAAAATGGCGGCTTCTTCAATGAGGATTGCAGCCCCTCCCTCCCCCAGGTTTTCACACGCAGTTGCTTTGAAGCACAACTCCTGAAGTTACTTGCAGAGCTGTAACTTCGGTAAGATCTTGTAGGGTAATTTTAAGACTCTCCCTAACCCAGGTGAGTCATATAAACTGAAGGAATGCCACTTCCTTCTGTTAGTAGTTGAAGAGCTACATCCCAGAGAAAAACCCTTCAGGGATCTCTCCCTGGGTATGTATTTAGTTGGCCATGTTCATCGGAAGTCCCCCAATAGCGTTCATTTTTGACGTTTTGGTAACAGTTTTGAGATTTGGAGCCTCTTTGGTGTAATTTTGCATTCCATTCTCAGGCTCCTCTGTCTGTGGCTAGCCAGTTTATTCTGGATTGACACCTCTGTTCCTTATCAGTCTGTCACACATATACACACACCTTTACTATCCATTTCCATGCCCATGCCTTACTTCCTCAATTGCCTTCTCCTTCCCTTGCATTTTAGGACAGGATGCCAGTGAAGTGAAGTATGCTGAAGATGGCAGGCCTGACATCAATCTACATTCCAATACCAGGAAAAAGAGATTTAACAAAATCATGCAAACTATCATATAATATCCTGAATTTCATATAACAAAATCATGGTCAGAATCGTTCAACACCAATTATGAAAATAGGGTAAATAAATGCCAGAAGTTCAAGCTGATTTTAGAAAAGTTTGAGGAACACAAAACATTTTGATCCTGATAGATAATTGAAAAAGCTGAAGAATACTAAAAAGAAGTCAGTGTAAGCTCAATTAATTATAGAAAGGCCGTTGATTGTGTTGAGCATGTCAAGCTGGAGAATGCGCTTAGCAAAATGGGAATCCCAGAACATCCAATTCTCTTCATGACAAACTTGTATACTGGTCACAAAAGTACAGCATGAGCAGAATTGTGCTCCAGATTGACAAAGGAGTGTGACAAAGCTGTATATTCTCCCATTATTTATTCAACCAAATACCGAATATTGTTAAAGAAAGCTGTATTGGAAGAAGATAAATATGGGCTTAAAATTGGAGGAAAAAACATCAATAATCTGGGCTATGAAAATACAAAGGAGCTACAATTTCTAGTAATAAAAATCACAGTGCACAGGGGAAAATGGAGTTACAATTAAATATAAAAAGGACCAAAATAATGATAATGTACAACCACCAGCTTTAGAATTGATAATGAAAATATATATGATCATCAGCCGTAAAGAGATAAACAGTCAAAAACATGCTACAGACCAGGAAGCAGTCATGAAGGCCTTGGAAAAGATGAGAATTGTGTAAGCCATAGTATTTCCAGTGACACAATATGGAAGTGAAAGTTGGACTTTGAGGAAGCATGGTAGGAAGAACATGATGCTTTTGAAAATACTGTCGAGAACCGATGGGACTTCCGGTGGCAGGACAGGGACGTCCAGAGGTGGAGAAGCCCAGCTGTGGCTTTCGATCACCTCTTCTCGCGTTGGAGGGATCCCCAGTGGATACACGAAACCCGTAGAGCTTGTGTCAGAAAAGAGGACCCCCGGGTTGCTGTTTGGGGAAGGCCACTCCCCAGCAACGAAGGAAGAGCCTCTAAGACCAGCGCGATTGAGCCAGCCGCCAGCTAATGGCGGCTCCAAAGTCCCGTCTGTCACTGAACTGACGAAGCGAAAAGTGACAGCCTGAAAGATCCGAGCTGAAAAGGGCAGAAGGACTACAAAAGCCGTGAGTGAGATTGGTCTGACTCTCCCTCTTTCATTGTGAGTAACAGTGGGGAAAGCTGGAGACAAGCGGCTAGAAAAGCGATTCGAAAAGTGAAAGGGGGATTAATGCAGACAGAATGGCTCAACATTTAAAATGAAAGTGTGGATTGGAGCGTTTGGAAGAAGATTGTCGAGGAGAGAGGTAGGCGGTGGGATCTTTAAGAAGCTCGGGAGTGGATTGCCATCTGGGATCAGCGCCTGAGAAGACTAGAAGACTAGGGGAGAACTATAGCTGTGAAGGAGGGCAGAGCGAGCTGCAGAGGGCGAGATAGTGACGCACTGACTTTTATATGTAAGGTCCTCTTCCTTATAGCTACACTGCCTACAAAACTGATTTCTAAAAGGGATCGATTTGAGGCGGACACTCAAAGTGATTGTAGACTGACAATTGCTGACAGAAAGGAAGAAGAGGGAAGAAGAAGAAGGAAGAGACAGACGGAATCCTGGTAAAGACTGGTAAAGACCGAATGCTGAGTGCTGACAGCAATTAGTCAGCACTTCCTCCCTCTGCTCCTTCGGTGCGCCCAGGAAGAAAGGCTATAAGACTATAACACCAGCCCCAACTCAGACTTGTTTTTCTATGGAACTAATCCCACAGATACGTGTCTAGTGATTCCCTGAAATCTAAAAGACCCTTCTCTTCCCGCACCCTTTCTCTCTCCCTTCTCTCTTAGTCTTTCCTTTCTCTCTATAACAATTATAAATATAGATGTAAAGGCAAACTGCTTATTATTGTTATTAGGGTTTACTGATTAGAGTCTTTTGAATATACAAAAATTGGAAGGTCTGTTAAATTGGGTTGACTTAGATTAACTGGAACCTTGAATATTAATTACATTATAGGACAAAGGTATATATAGAGTGAGAAATTTCAGAGTTGTTTGTTAGCTGTAAATAAGTTTGATTTGACATGATATTGATTTATTAGGGGTTAAATATAATTAATGAATTTTGGTATATGAACTTAGTATAGAGAACAATATATAATACTTAATATATAATATTTGATAATATTCTATTTATAGTATGTGATAACACTTTATTGAATTGGAATTTAAACTGCCTAAGCGACAAATTGGGTCAAGAAAGAGATCTAAAATAACTTGGTGTGTAAGCTTAGTAAATAGACTTGCAATCACATCTAAAGGGCTATTACATCGAATGGTGATTTGGGAAAATATTCTTAACATTATCCAATTGCAAAAACAAATCTTATCAGAGATGACTTCCACAACAACCACAGCCCTGAAAACGGGAAGAACACCCAGACCTTGACGACAACTTTGGCAACTGCCTCCCAACAACGCAGAAAACTATAGAAGAGACCTTGACAGGAGAAAAACAACCGACCGTCACTAATGCCAATCTGCAAGCGACACTATTATCCCTGTAAGAGTCAATGTCTAGAATGCAGGAGATTATGATTAGGAATCACAATGAGACCAGAGCCGATATTAGTGATCTGAAGGAAGAAATGGGGAAATTAAAAGAGGAGATGAGAGCAGATATACAAAAAGTCGAAGATAAGGTGGGGACAATGCAATTGGCTACGGAAAGAACTGAAATAAAAATAAAAGAAATAGAGAGGAGGACAGAACGAGCAGAGAGGAACCTAGAAAGGACTGAAGAAGGCTTTAAAAGTATTAATAGAGAAATGGAAGATTCCTTGGTCCAACTTGAGATGGACAGAGCAGCGGCATACCTAAGGTTCCAAAACGTGGAGGAATCCAAAAATGAAGAACTAGCGCAATTGTTGGCTGATCTAGTTGGAAAAGAAAAAGATGACTTACTCAAAGAATTCGACGAAGTCTATAGGGTGAATACCAGTTACGCAAGGCGTCACAAGTGCCCAAGGGAGATCCATATCCGCTTTTCAAGAAGATGCGTGAGAGACCTAATACTTAGAATGGCCAGAGATGAGAGAGTAATATATATGGGCAAAGAGATCATAGTTCTCAAGCAGATTCCAAGAAAAGTGAGGGCCTTAAGGCAAGAATATAAATTTTTAGCTAACCACTTAAATAAAAAGAAATTTCATTTAAATGGCAAATTCCAGAAGGGATGCTAATATGGTGGAAGGGAAGGAAAATTAAAATAGATTCAATAGAACAAGCACAAGACTTTCTAGAACAGCTAACAACCACGGAGGATCAACACACTAAGGAGGAAACCCAAGGGAACATGCAGGAAGATCGAACCGCCATAGGAACAAGGAAGAAAGACCCGTCCAAACTCAAGGAAAAGACAACTTACAACAAGAAAGAGTAGAAACATCCCCATACCTCCTACAAGAAGAGAGCCGTATAATTACGAGACAAAAAGCGAGGCAGACTTAAGTAAATGGAGGAAAGAAGTAAAATCCTTTCCATCAACATAAACGGCCTAAATTCAAGAGCTAAAAGGAAGAGGATTCTAAATAAACTAATAAAACAAAACGTTGATATAGTTTGCATACAAGAAACACACATTAGGAAAAGTGAGGAGAAATTTCTAGATTGTCCGAAACTGGGAAAATTATTCACAGCACCAGCAGATGAGCACAAAAAGAAAGGTATTGCAATATATGTGAGAGATGATTTAAAAGCGGAGTTAATCTGGGCGGATCCTGAAGGAAGAACCCTGGTGGTACAAACTTCAATTAATGGCATTACATTTTTACTGGTAGTAATCTATGCCCCAAATGATGATCAAGGTAAATTTTTCAAACATCTTCACCAAAAAATAATTGATTTCGGAAATGGCAATATTTTTCTGATTGGCGATTTTAACTCTATTGCTGACTACCGGAAGGATCATAGTAACATGAGTAAGAATAAAAAAGGAAAAAGAGAATTTTCAAGCCATGTAAGGATATGATGTACTGAACTGAATCTGGTAGATATTTGGAGAAAACTAAACCCAAAAAAGAACAGTTTACCTTTTACTCTAACCCACACAAAATTTGGACAAGAATAGATATGGCTTGGATAAATGGTGAATTAATTAATGAAATCAAAGATAGCGAAATCTTACCAAACGACTGGGCTGATCACAACCCAATTCAAATAACCTGGAGAGGTAGAAGAAAACCAAAAAGAAGATGGACTCTTAACACTCACTTAATAAAAGAAGAAGAATACACTAATAAATTGAAAGAAGAACTGAACTTCTTCTTAAAAGAAAATAATAATGATCTAACTTGAAACAAAATATATGGGACACAATGAAGGCATTTATAAGAGGAACAACTATCTCTTACAATGCTATGAGAAATAAAAGAAAGTATGCCCAACAAAGTAACTTACAACAAGAAATTAAGGATTTAGAAACCCAACTACAAAAGAACCCCAAAAATCAAAGAATACAGAATCAGTTAATAACAACTAAACACAATCTAAATTTATTGGAACAAGAAAAATTGGAGAGTAGTCTGAAAATGACTAAACAAATTTATTTTGAGCACGCAAACAAGCCAGGAGATGGTTAGCCCACAAACTTAAGAAAATGAAAGAAAAAAGATTGATACACCAATTAATGGACGAGAGGGGCAATTTGCAAGAGGAGATAGAGAAGAAAAAAGAGATCACTTTTAAATACTTCAGGAAATTATACAAAAAGGAAGACGTTTGTGAGGACAAAATAATGAAATATCTAGAGGAAGCAAATGAAAAAGCAATTGGAGAGGAAGAGATAGAATTATTAAACAAAAATATAACATGGTCCGAACTGAAGTCAGCAATAGAGAAGCAAAGTAACAATAAAGCGCCAGGACCGGACGGGATAACTGTAGAACTTTACAAAACAATCATAGAACAAATTGGACCACTGATGCTGGAAGTATTCAATGAGGTACTCCTAGTAGCCAAGATGCCGGACTCGTGGAGGGGAGCCTTAATTTCGCTGATCCCGAAGGAGGACCTAGACCATAGACTTATTAATAATTATAGACCAATCTCGCTCCTGAATGCAGATTACAAACTATTCTCTTCTATAATAGCTAATAGACTAAAACAGGTTCTAAACACACATATCCATGAAGATCAAAATGGATTTCTCCCATTTCGACAAATTAAGAATAATCTAAGAACAGTGATAGACATTTCAGAATACTACGAAGCCCATCCGGAAAAACAATTTGCTTTTATGTTTTTGGACGCTGAAAAAGCATTCGACAATTTAAATTGGCATTTTTAATTCAAAAAATATACAATATGAACCTTGGCACTAGATTCGAAAACGTCGTCACTACAATTTACCATACTCAACAGGCAAATATTCTAATAAATGGGGAACAAACTGACCCGATAAAAATAGAAAAAGGGGTTAGACAGGGTTGCCCTCTCTCTCCTCTGCTTTTCATATTCGCCTAGAATCTCTTTTGACGTATATTAGGCAAAATTCGAGAATTAGAGGACTGAGGATTAAATCAGAAGAGTACAAAGTACAAGCCTTCGCTGATGATTTGGTTTTTTTTCTGGAGGAGCCTATAGAAAAAGGACATAACTTATTAGAAGAACTAGAACGATTTGGAGAAGTTGCAGGATTTAAAATTAATAGGGTAAAACGAAATTAATGTCTAAAAATTTAACAGGAGACCAGAATAAAGAACTAGAGACAATAATGGGAATACAGGTGACAAAAAAAATTAAATACTTAGGAATTTGGCTTACTCCACAAAGCAAATCATTAAAAGAAAACAACTATGACAAACTTCAACAATCCAAGAAAGATTTAGATTCCTGGAGTACATTACAACTTTCCTTATTGGGCAGGATTGCTCTGATTAAGATGAATATTCTGCCAAAATTTCTATATCTATTCCAGACAATTCCAATCAAATTAAATAAAAATTTTTTTATGGAATTAAACAAGATAACACTGAAATTTATTTGGCAGGGGAAAAAAGCTAGGATTAATGTAAAAGCCCTACAAGATTTGAAAAGCAGAGGAGGGTTAGGCCTGCCAAACTGGGAAGTATATTACAAGGCAGCCACCCTACTATGGATAAAGGAATGGGTGAATTTAACTAACAAAAGAACACTAATATTAGAAGGCCACGATATGCAGAAAGGATGGCATGCCTTTCTGTGGGAAACTGGGAAACCCAGGCAATCATATTTCCATAGGCATCTTATCAGGGACTCTCTATTAACCAATTGGAAAAAGTACGTAAAAAACTTTATCTAAAAATACCGATTTGGCTATCTCCAATGGAAGCGATAGTACACCCTAATAATTTGGATATAACTAAAATGATTAAGTACGAAAATTTATTAGACCCACAAGGAAAATTGAAAACCCGACAAGAATTACAAGAGCGAGGATTTAAAATTGATCAGTGGGTGTACCTTCAAATTCATAGTAGATATAAACAAGATATTAAGGAATTTGGAATCTACAATAAATTACAGACTTTAGACAAAATTCTATTAGGACCGAGCAAAAAAAAAATATCTAAATTTTACAAACATTTATTAGAAACTGAATTAGAACAAGAAATTGTCAAAGGAAATATGATTGCGTGGAGCAGAAACGTGGGACGGAGCATTACGCTAGCAGAATGGGAAAGGATCTGGAACAGGAACATTAAGATCACAAAATCAGCAGCTTATAAAGAAAACGCATATAAAATGTTTTATAGATGGCACCTGCCCCCTCGAGATTGGCGAAGATGCACCCCAACACGAGCCCCAATTGTTGGAAATGTCAAAGCATAGAAGGTACCTTCTTCCATTTGTGGTGGTCGTGCAAGGAAACCCAGAAGTACTGGCAAAAAATTAGGCGCTGGCTAGAGGAAATAACCAAGGAACAAATAGAGTACAAACCAGAGTCCTTCCTTCTAGGAATTTTCGATAAACAAATACCCAAAAATCGAAGTATATTGTAATTCATATCTTAACCGCAGCCAGACTGGCATTTGCCCAGTGCTGGAAATTATCTTCCATTCCCTCTGAACATATGGTTATTCAGAAAATTTTACAATGCGCTAAATGGACAAACTAACCTAAGCACTAAAAATAAAGATTCCTCATCATATTACAACAATTGGAATCCTTTGTATAATTGGCTAAACCAAAGATAGATCATCTCTAGGAAAATTATGGCCGAGGCCTCTGAAGCAGAGATAAAGAAAAGCACCGCCGATGATACTTTTGAAGAAGAAAGGATCTTACAGACAGTCACAAAATATGGTTTTATTTTAACTGTTTTCCCTACTCTATTCTTCCCCTCCCTTACTCTTCCCTTTCCCCTCTCTAGGCTTTCCTCTCTCTCCCTCTTGGTCTATGCCAAGGCCTATTTTTCTTTTTGTTGTACATAATTTGTAGTTGTGTTGTTCTTTTAAAGGTAAAACTAATAAAGTATTTTAAAAAAAAGAAAGAAAGAAAAAGAAAATACTGTCGAGAACCAAGAAAACAAACTAACGGATCACTGAACAAGTAAAGAGATTTCACTTTGGGCACAAATAACTAAGCTCAAATTATCTTACTTTGAACACATTATGCAAAGACCTAGCTCTCTGAAGAAGACTCCAATGCTGGGAAAGGTGGAAGGAATGAAAGAAGAAAGAAGGGCAGCAAGGTGAGTAGACTCAATTATCTTGGTGGTGAGTGAACCACAGGACATGAGTTTACTATTTCACTGAAAGATAAAAGATTAAGCTAGAGACAGATGGTCATGGAGAAAATCTATACGGTTGTTGAGAATCAACAATGTCTTGATGACTCATAATTAAATTATCAATCCAAATATACTTTGAGAAGTTTGGCACTTACATATTTCAGACATGATGAAATATCCACTAGTATTTTGAAAAATACAAGGTGCTGACTACCATGCCATTGCTAAGGAAAACTTGAACAGTTTTTTTCAGCAGTTGGACCAGTTTTTGCACAGCTACTGTAAAATGTAATTCTTTCTTTTGAGATTACAGTGATTTTATTGTCAGATCCTTAATTGATTCCTTCTCAAATACTTCACAATCAATAAGATCCCTTGATCAAAAATAATAAAATGAGACATAATATATGTATGTAAATATAAAACAGTTTTCCTCATCATTTAAGCAATGATCAGGATATACAAAACAGTTTAAAGAGGTGTTTTGCAAACTATGTTAACATTAATAAAGTATCCCTCTTCTAGGTGTTAAAGTACCTGCATTGTTTGTGTGCAGGCAGTGGGACCATCACTGACAATTATATGAGCCTTCGAGAGAATGTCAAGTTAGAATTGATAAAAAGTACTTTTGTCAGGCTAACAAGTTTTATGAAAGCACCTCTTTCAAATGCTTTGAAGAACTCAAATTTCTAATAACAGGACAAGAGTAGTAAAATTATTTTACCTGAAAAGTGGTTCTTTTGGAGAACTTTGGGCTCTTGGTATAGGCTAAAGTAGTGATAATATCTTCATCAGACATGTTGCTTGATCTGAGGAAATTAACCTTACATATTCAACTTGTAGTCTTGTAAAGATGTATTTTCTTTTGAATTTAATAAAAGAGAGAAAAAAATATTTAAACGATACTGTATTCACATTATCTAAAGGAGTATAAATACTGTTTTCTTAAAAACATCATACACTATAATCTAATTTTTAGCAGGTTAAAGCTGCCGTGACAAATTTGTGAAGAGCAAAATTGATAGTAATGTCCACACTGCACTGCTTTTGACATGGCACTTTATGGCATCTACTCTACCATCTATCATCTTGCCCGGTTCATAGAAATGCCTTCTGGAAATCTGTTGTTTTCAACATACTTGTAATTGTCCAGCCTATGAGATGTTCTTTAGACCATTGCGCACCTTTCCTGAGATAAGCTTGCTGGATTGGCTGAATCCAGAAAGTGGCAAATGTTTCTTTGTATGATGGAGTGGGGCTACTAGCCTTAAAAGAAGCAATGCTAATTCCAAATTACATAGATTTAGCATTCGTGAGAGATACTGCTAAAACAAGTCTCTTGAGTGTGCATCAGTATACAGACAGTCCTCACCTTACGACCACAATTGAACCCAAAATGTATTCTGTTAAATGAGAAATTTGTTGAGTTTTACCCCATTTTACAACTTTTCTTGCCACATTTGTTAAGTGAATCACTGCAGTTCTTAAATTAGTAACATGACTGTTAAGTGAATCTGTTTCCCCAGTGACTTTGCTTGTCAAAAGGTCACAAAAGGGGGTCATCTGACTCCAGGACGCTGCAACCATCATAAATGTGAATCGGTTGTCAAGCATCCAAATGTAAATCACATGACCAAGGGGATGCTGCAACGGTCGTAAGTGTGAAAAATGGTCATAAGTCATTTTTTTCAGTGCCATTGTAACTTCCAACGGTCCCTAAATGAACTGTTGCAAGTATTTAACAAAATGAAATTCAATGTAGAGAAAAGTAAAGTCCTACTGTTAGGATATATGTGCAGAGTAACCCTTGTATAAAAAGGATATGCACACGGAAACGGTTTATGAGAACAGTTATGAATAAATATACAGTCACACGGAGTTGAACAAGTTATATTAATTTTTACTTGAAGAAATAGCACAGTCCAATAAATAGTCCATGTCATACATGTTTTTTATCAGTCCAGAAGTATCCAGTTATAAAGTCTACTTACCAGTTTCAAGTCTTTTACAGCAGACAAATATCAAACCATAATACAACAGATAATCTTCGATATCAACAGAATATCAAAATAAACAGTGTTAGTCAGTATTGGTCCATAGTCAGTTAATATTAGTATTAAGAGAGATCATCAGTGAAAAAGAAGAAAGAGAATTAAACCATGATCTATAGCTCCCTCTTATGGCAACTTGTAGCATAATTAACCAACCAGAACACAGCATAATACATTACAGTATTTTTCCTTAAAGCTACAAACATATATTTGTAGTTTATATATTGTCAACCCAACTATGTTATTTACATATACATAACACCTACACTTAGGCAAGAAAAACCAAATGTACACATATAGACTGGGTGAAACCAGGCTCAATAGCAGGAACTGTGAGAGGGATCTTGGAGTCTTAGTGGACAACCAGCTAAATATGAGCCAGCAGTGTGCAGCAGCAGCAGCAAAAAAAGCTAATGCAATCCTAAGTTGCATTAACAGAGAGATACAATCGAGATCAAGTGAGGTACTAATACTACTTTATAAAGCCTTAGTAAGACCACATCTAGAGTACTGCAGTTTTAGTCACCACACTATAAAAAAAGATGTTGAGACTCTAAGAAAAAGTATAGAGAAGAGCAACCAGGATGATCAGGGGACTGGAGACTAAAACACATGAAGAACGTTTACAGGAACTGGGCTTGGCTAGTCTAGTGAAGAGAAGGACCAGGGGAGACATGATAGCAGTCTTCCAATATTTGAGGGGCTGCCACAGGGAGAAAGGGGTCAAGCTATTTTCTAAAGCGCCTGTAGGCCATACAAGGAATAATGGATGGAAACTGAACAAGGAGAGATTTAACCTGGAAATAAGGAGAAACTTTCTGACAGTGAGAACAATCAACCAATGGAACAGCTTGCCCTCGGAAGTTGTGGGAGCGCCATCACTTGAAACTTTCAAGAAGAGATTGGACTCCCATATGACAGAAATGGTGTAGAGTCTCCTGCTTGGGCAGGAGGTTGGACTAGATGACCTACAAGATCCCTTCCAACTCTGATTACCTGTTATCTGTTAAGTTGAGGACTACCTATACTGCATGTACTTATTTGGGAAGGTACAGAAAACAGAATGACTTGCAAATTAGTCTTTCAATTAAAGATACCAGTTGGCATAAAGATTGGACCTTTAGCCATGCTTACGCAATACTGGTCAAAATGTATTAAACCTGATTGGTATTACAACCTTAACAGTTACCAGGAAACGCTATGTGCATGGCTAAAGCTGGAAACTATTATATCTTACTAAAATGATTTATGTATCATTCATCAAAGTCATAAATGAGTAGTCAATATGCATGTTCTGTTGAGAGTAATGTAGAAAATTACAAATAGAACCATGGACATGGGTTGCAAGTAGCAAAAGATGTACAGGTATAGTAAATAATAATCATGTAAACCAGACTTAGTTTGATTTCATTTTTTTCTTTTATTTCCTGTTTTCTTTTATTATATGTTTACACTTTTTCTGCATTATGCATAAAGAAAACATTTATGCATGTATCACAAATCATTGTCCCTCTTTTTATGCAGAGGCAGATATTTTTGGAAGAAATTCATTATCTTGACCCATTTCAACAAGGGCTCTCTTGAACCTACTGCATCTCATAGATATGTCCAGCTCTATTACCATGGTATCCTTCTGAATAATCTCTGTTCTGGAGATTAGATGCACTGTTTCTTATTTGCCCTGATGATTTTGGTAAATAGTAATGTGACTCCATCATTTTTTATTTATTTATTTGATTTGATTTGTCAATCGCTTACAAGATAATAGGTATAAGTAAAAACACAGTTATGAATACATGGATACATATAAGAAAAATAAAAAGAAACAATAGGACAGGGACGGTAGGCACGTTGGTGCGCTTATGCACGCTCCCTACAGACCTCTTAGGAAAGGGGTGAGGTCAATAGTAGACAGTCTAAGGTTAAAGTTTTTGGGGTTTGGGATTTGCCCACTCTAGGAGCAGTACTATGAGATTCATTGCTATATTTAGATAATTCATTCCTGGCGTTATTTTATTAAATTTTTTACAAATGTGATTGTAAAATCTCATCGCTATCTATAGAAATTATGAGAAGCATTGTTTCTTATGCAACCATGGGAACACATTGGAATTATTCCATCATTAAGGACAATGAGATGATGGTATATGAGCCCTGATTCTTAAACTGTTTGACCCCAATGACCCCCTTTTTTGGGTCAACAATAATGCCCCTTAACAGCTACACACACCCAACACCCCACAGACACGGATTGGTCTTGTTTTCCAGGTGCCTCCAGGCAGCAGCAGTTGCAACCTGGATCCTCGAGGCTCTAACAAGCAATTGCAAATTAGAACAGGGGTGTCCAACCTTGGCAACTTTAAGACTTGTGGACTTCAACTCCCAGAATTCCTCAGCCAGCAAAGCTGGCTGAGGAATTCTGGGAGTTGAAGTCCACAAGTCTTAAAGTTGCCAAGGTTGGACACCCCTACCTTAGAACCACAGCATCCCCTTGGGCAATTTGAACCATTATAAAATCCAGCCCGACTTTGACGTCGTTTCTTTTCCAAGGAAGAAAACTTAAAAACATCGCTGCTCTGTTCCCAATCTGCTGCCGAAGAGTACCCCGGGTCCGATCCCTGCCAAAGCAATAGCCCTTCCGTGTTTTTCCCCACAGAAAAGACTCATCCTACCAAGGCTCCGACAGGTAGGAACTTATCCGGTTAAGTTGCCCTCCCTGCCAAAAAGGTCTGCCCCTTCCAAGAGTCGCCGAGGACAGTGCCGCGGTCGCCGGGCTGTTCTTCTTCTTTCACACGCCCTTACCTCTCGCCTCGCAGGAAGGTTTGTTTTCGAGCCTCCGTTCCGATGGTTGAGCAGCACCCACTCACGATCTTTCTCCTGCCCCGGCTGCAGGGGTATGAAAGGACAAAGGCGGCCTCAGCTCGTGTAGGCCTCCACGCCATAGCGGTAACCTAGCAACCCCCTAGCGCGCGGCTGCTTGACAAGCACAGACCAGTTAGGATTGTTGTTATGGCAACTAAACCCCACCTCCGTTTCCGGATGGGGTTTTAATTGACAGCTTTGGGGGGGCCTTTTTCTCTTTCGGAAACTTGTTTCAAAGACAGCGCTATTTACATGCCCCTGTTTGGTCAGGGACAAAACAGTCAATACTTTTTAAAAAGACCGGATTTTTATTTTTATTTTTTATTTTGCTGAAAGTGGCCAAACGGATGTGATGATTGGAAAAGGATTAAATAAATAAGGGGCTGAAGGGAATCTTTGTAAATGCCAAGAGGGAGGTGGAACAAGGGGTTTGTTAGCAACTGTTCAAAAAGGGGTTGGAAGGCTTTTTTTTTTTTTCCTTGCTTAACTTTTTTGGGTTTTTTTTCTGCTTTTTTCCCCCTTTTTGCACTTTATTTTCTTTTCGTTTTTCCATATATGTCATGTATGATATAAAAACTCTCAATAAAAATGTCTGACGTGAAATCTGCTTGTCATATTTTTCTTTCAAGTCTTTGGTTTGCATATCTTGTCTTATTTTTTTGTTATATTCTTCATGTGTACATTGAGTTTTAGTGCTATATTCAAGGCCTCGAGGAAGAAAATTTAAATTTGCACAAAGATTTAAGGAAGGTATACAGATTCTTCCTTTAGCTTTTATCAATCCTGTCTCCAGGCTTTGGAAGTCTGTTTGAAATTCAAACTCAAAGTAAACCGCACCAAACTTGATTGCAGAAAATACGACTTCAGCAATAGAGTGGTCAATGTCTGGAATACTCTACCCGACTCTGTAGTTTCTTCCCCAAACCCCAAAAACTTTAACCTTAGACTGTCTACTATTGACCTCACCCCTTTCCTAAGAGGTCTGTAGGGGCGTGCATAAGAGCACCAACGTGCCTACCGTCCCTGTCCTATTGTTTCTCTTATTCTTTTATTTTTCTTATATGTAACCATTTCATGTATTCACAACTATGTATACATTTATACTTATTATCTTGTAAACAATTGGCAAATCAAATAAATAAATAAATAAATAAATAAATAAATAAATACAACGCGGCATCTGGAGAATTGCAGGATCCAAACCAGGTCCTGTAAAGAAGCTGTGCTAGAAATATTAGTCTGCATTTATAGGAATGACATTGACTGCTTTGTACATCCAAATGTTATTTAATGAGTAGCTTTTTGATGTCACTTGAACAAGATAAAATGCTTTTGATGGGTATCTACTCCAAGCAAGGAACAGAGTTCTTTCAGGCTATTAGTCTTTCAAACTTGGCAACTTTGAGATCCGTGGACTTCCTCCCAGAGTTCTGTTTTACTAGAATAAATTCTCCTTCTACTAGTTCCTATCTCCACATCTGTGTGAATTGCAGATTTATTTTTTCCAGAAAACTTTTCTTCGAAGATAAATTTATTTAGAACCAGAGTGTATGATTTACAATGCTTTAAATCTTGTCTAGTCATGACTTTTCATTGTTTATAGGTGTGAACTGCCTTAAAATATTAATAGTGACATATATTTCTGAAGAGTACACATCTGGATGTTAAACCAGGGTTTTAATGTTTCAAAATGCTCTCTTTGCAGTGGTCTTTTGTAGGAACCTTCATCCTCCCCTTCCTTTTCCCTAAAAAAGCCAACCATAAGAAGTTTCTCGGAAAATAAAAAAAAAGTCAAGCCGCTAATAAAAACTCTCCACAACCAGCCAGATGCTTGAAAAAGATACATTGCAACAAGCTGCTAATTGCAAGCAGATGCTGAATGTTAGGGATAACATTGTTTACCCTAACTGGTTTGGGTAAAAATAATAAATATGGTATCATGGTTTGTTAGTTAAAGTGTGTGTAACTTTAACAGCAAGAATGTAATTAAGGGTGTGGTTGTAAAAGCACTATATATGAAGCTAGGCAAATGCAGCTCTCTCTCTCTCTGACTTACTGATCCCTAATTACTGGATGGACTGCGTTCTTGTAGGAGTGTTGATAATTTTTCTCAACGGAGAGAAGATAAGATTGGACTGATTTATTGTAAGTGAACTAACATTGGCTATTCAACACGGACTTTGCAAATAGAGTATCCCCGACAAGACTTGACTGAAATTGATATATGACTAATGGACCGTTTATTTGACTATGCTATAATTCTTAAATGGAATAAACAATATTTTTGATAGCACAAGCGTATCTGTATTTTTACTGCGTGTTAACTAGAAAACTTATCTCACACATTTACCTGTCTTCCTATCTGACTTCGCTGTTTAGTTTGTTTTCCTTAACACCCGTTGGGGAATCCAGGCTTAACACTGATACTTAAAGAGAGATTATAAGAAGGCACCTGTTGAAAGCAGATGCTGCCTATCTATTCATAATCCATTCATAAGGAAACAAGTGCTGTCTGCTATAGCTGATTCATAATCAAACCAACCAAACAGACTAATAATGGGATTTGAAATCTACCTGCCCCACTCAATTTCAAGGACAGGGTATCACTTTTTGGGACATCATAAGATTTACCCACCCACATTAGAATAGCAAAAGACACAGGGCTCACCATGTTGCACAACTCCTTGAAGCATCTTAATCACAAAACCCCAGAATCCTATAAAAATCATCCACTCACCCAACCAACTGGTCAGCTGCCCCAGAATTTGAATTGCTGAATGTCACTTCACTTCTGACATTTATGAAGATATCAAAGAGTACAACCATGACCTGGATGACTGAGAACCTCCATAAATATTTACTAATTCTTCACAATCTCTTTTATTTTAACTTTAAAATTTCATGTTATCTTTAACATTTTGCAATTTCCCTAGTCGCCTTTAAGACTAAGCATTCAGTGTGTCCCTCATCCAATCCTGATGCATACACAGTGAAGACTTAAAGCTGGAAGGTAACATTTTGAGATTTTTAATTGCATTATGCTTGTTCAAATTGCTTCATCTCACATATTCTCCTCCGCTTGATTCTTTTTGGTTGACTACCCAACATTTCCCTCTAGTTTTCTAAAATTTAACTGGGCTGTAATATTCAATAACCCAAAATGTTAGACATCACATTTCTGAACATTCATTAACGTTTTATTTCCCAACTTTATGTAATACGGTTATGTTAAATGTGCATTATTATGACTCCTTTGTTTAAGAATTTAGCACTAGATTTTTTAAAAACATTGTAAATTAATATTTTGTCCAGAGGATGGCAGCAAAAGGTTTTGTTGCCAAGAGACCAGAACATGTTCTTGGCTTTGTATTTAATTTCAGATGACACCATTTATAGTCAACCTAGAAAACAGGATTCTTTTAGTAATTTTACTGCAATATTCCCAGCAAATATTCCCAGCAAAAACAGGCAGTAAAAAAAAAGTTTGAGCTCAAGTTTGCATGGTAAATGACTATATTTCTGTCCATGCTTGCCTGGAAAAAAACGAAGAAAGCATTTGGCACTAGCTTTTTAAACTTAAATCCCGGCTTATCTGATTCATGAAGTATTATCTCAGTTGACAGAAGTATAAACATATACAGTTGATACACATGCATTGTACAAATAAGTATAGATGAAAAAATATAAAGTTGACAAAACTATTTCCGGGTAAAAGTGAATAAAACCAGACTGAGGATGGCAGTTTGCCAAGGCATGCATCCTTATTAAAAAAAAAAAAAAAGCACTATTTACCCCATTCTAATCCAATACTTAATCATTTAAATACTGACCAGCGTTAGGAGATTTGACAACAGCTATGCTATCTGCAAGCCTCTAGTTGCCCCATTTGAATTCTGAGGAGGAAATATTCTGATGAAATAATGAATTTTGAAGTGTGAGGAGGAATATTCTAATGGAATTCTATTAGTGAAATAAAAAAGGTAAACTGGATATGGAAATAGTAAAATACACAGTGTGAGGTGTGCATATAATGTGTATATTGCATTACAGCAAAGGTGCCAAACTCAAGGCCTGGGGGCCACATCTGGCCCGTGGGTTGCTTAGATCTGGCCCACAGGCCCAACCTGGAAACAGCAGCGGACTGCCCTGCAAGTGCCTCTGCCAGCGAAAAGGGAGCTTGGGGAGACCATATGCAGGACCTCCTGAGCTCTGTTTTTGCTGGCAGGGGGCTGCAGGAGGCCATTGTGGCCAAACACGGAGCCTGGGCAGGCTGCACGGCCCCCCCAAGCTCTGTTTTCACTTGCAGAGGGCTGCAGGAAGCTGTCGTGGCCAAAAATGGAGCCCAGGAGGGCCGTCATGGCTGAAAATGGAGCCCGGGAGGGCTAACATGGCCGAAAATAGAGCCTTGATGAATGACATCGAGCTGGCTACTCCCAACCTGGCCATGCCCCCCAGCCGCGAAGGTCAAATACAACCCTGATGCGGCTCTCAATGAAATGTGTTATACCCCTGCATTAGAGTGTCTTGGAACTGTTTGGAGCAACAAACAATTATGTAAATATGTGAGAATTAGACAGCCTTCTTCATCACACTTATTCAAAGGCAAATTCTTGAATTCAGTTGGATCTATTTTTGAATAGAATGTCCTGGGATATGTTTTTATTATAATGTACTACTTAATAAGCATGGATAACATTTGACTGTGAGGTTATAAGCCTATAATTGGTACTTAGTTCAGTTCAGTTCAAGCGTCTTTTCCTTCCAGAAGGCTAATAATGATTGTAAGTCTCCACTAGGTCTGCCTCTCCACCATTCTTTCACATTCTTCATAATTTACATCAATATGGATATGTGTATAGCTCTTCCAAGAAACTTTGTTCATAATCCCTGCTTATTTTTTTCTTCCATCATTCTTTCTTGCAAGATCTTTCGTTTAGAGTTCCAAACGAGAATATGACTTCATATTTTGTACTTAAGTCTGGTGGGTTTTTTTTAAAAAAAGTTTCTCTTCTCTTGTGCCTTTCTATGACTTGGTGATCTTGATCTTTTATGATTCCAAAGTATTCTTTTATTTACCTTTAAATCCATATTTCAGAGGTTTTCATACTGTTTTCAGCCTTTTTATATATTGTACACATTTCACAATTATAAAAGAGAGTTGATCAGATGTAACATTTAATCTTAAATTTTAAGTCCACTTCTGTTGAGATCAGAATGTTCATGTTTTAAAAAATTATTCTGCTGATTTGATTGTTTTCTTCATTGTATCAGCTGTTTATCTATATTTCCTGATTAAATTTCCAAGGTAAATTAAATTATTGAGTTTCTAGAGTAGATATCATTAACCATTGTTTTTATTTTTCTACTGTCTCTTCTCCTTGAAATTACCATAGAGGGAGAAGGGAAAGTTATGCACTTTTTCACTTCATCATTCATAGGCATATTTTTTACATATTTGTTCAACTATTTAGGAGTAATTTCTTACCATAAATTACATCTGCTGCCTCTAATCTTAAATAGTTATGGTTGAAGGTTTATCCACTGATTTTTAAATATAGTTCTTTGTTTTTGTTCTTTCTGTTGAGTACATCTTTGTATCTATTTTGGAGCAATGTTTTCTTGGCTGTTTTTCATTGCTTTTTAAGATATTTTATTCTCAGAATTATATTTTTATTTTTCTTCTCTTTTATCATTGCTAGAATTTCTTCTGCCATGCAAGGTTTGTTTTCTTTTTTACTTTAAGTATATTCAATGCTTGGTCAATAACATTGGCTGTTTTTCCTTTGCTAAGAGGTTGGCTGTCATTTTCTTCAGAAAACTGCAGTTACAAACTCAGATTTTGACTGAGATCTTTATTGATCTCAGCACAGGAAGCATTTTAAAGAAATGAAACAGCAGATTTATAATTATAATTTATATAATTATAGATTTATAAGAAGATTAATAATTTAAGATGAAGTTAAGATGACAATTGACTTGAAAGGAATTTAGCTTTCAATGGCTTTTATATGCACAACTAAGAAAAAGACTCAATATAAATAAAAAACAACTAAAATTAACTTAAGATGGAATTTGTAAATGAACTATGTACAAATGATTAATATACAGTTGAATACAATTAATACACTTTTGTTAAGAATTGAAACAAGAAGAGCAAGTTAAGGATTGCAGGATAAAATGGGCTATGAATTGTGATAATAATACCCAGATGGACAAATGGGAAAATAAGGATAAAATTCACATTGTGTTATAATTTAATTTTTGTTGGTTTATTTAAATAATTATTTTCAATGAGTAGTGGATTTCCCAAGGAAGTTCCTGGAGTGAGAGGAATAAGGACCTCTCTTGTGTTAATGAAACTGAGGTGATCTTTAAGTGGTCTCTTCTGTCAAGGAAAGACCTTTAAGAAGTTTTTAGCAGTAGAGATAATTATATCTAGACCAGGGGTCTCAAACTCAATTTACCTGGGGGCCGCTGGAGGCAGAGTCTGGGTGAGGCTGGGCCGCATAAGGGATTCCACAAAAAATGTTGTTAAAAAAATATCCTCAAATGTCATCAACAGTTAATGATTTCTCCAATACATGAACTGTCCTGAACACATGAATGAAACATTGAATGAAGATCATGAACAGTTCCTCAGAACATGGCTTCTCCAGCTTATTCCTTGCTGCCAGAGACTTGACAACGCTTCCTCTCACATATCTGAGCCACATTTGGCTTGAGAGAGGAGGCACTTGAGACCCTCAGTATGGCTCGAAGATGATCATCAGTAAGTCTGGGCCTGTACTTGCACTTGTTAAAGTTCAGGGTGGAGAAGAAGCCACGACGAGGAACGGGGCGGGACTTCCTTCAGAGGTCCATTCCCCCTGCGGGCCGCACTAATATTATACTTTCATATCACGGTGGGGGCCACAGGATATCGTCCTGCGGGCCGCAATTGGCCCGCGGGCCACGAGTTTGAGACCCCTGATCTAGACCTAAGCCAGGTTTTTAAAATTTAAAATGAATTCCTTGTATTTTACCTCAATAATTTTTACATTTAAGTGACTTGAAAGAAAAAAAGTAGCACATGCCAAAAGTTTCTTTTATCAGAAAAAGAAGACATATTTGTGGAAGGCACATCTAGACATTTTAGAATCTCAGCACAGAAATGAAGACTAAGGAAGGTACCATGTATCAGTAATCAGCTCTAGGTGGTCTGTTTACTGCAATTTGGGGGGGGGGTCTTAAGAAGCTAAAGGGAGGTAGCCTGGTGTGCTATTTTATTTTATTTTATTTTAATTGTATAGCCATTGATATATGCAGAAGCCAGTATAATTGAGCCTATACATGGCAGAAGACGGAGGTGAGATTTAAATAATTTAACAACTGGTTCTCTGCCCTAATGACTGGCTGGGTAGGCATGGCCAGGTGGTCGTGTGACTATTAACCCCTTCCTTCCTTCCTTCCTTCCTTCCTTCCTTCCTTCCTTCCTTCCTTCCCTCCTTCTCCTCATTCCCATCTCTTTCCTTCCTTCCTCTCATTATTCCTGAAGCAGTAAACTCTGATTTAATGTCAATTAATGTCCTGTAATGCTATGCCAATATCTTAAATAACATTTAAGCTGCAAACCTGCCTTATTAGGGGCATGATATCTGTACACAGCATTTCCAGAACACTTCTTCCCCAATTAGATTATTTTTAAAATAGTGATGATTGATTTGTTAATTCGTATAAGATCTTGTGAGAGATTATATTACTGTATAGTATTACATTTCAGAAAATATTAACAAGTTCCCATAAGCTTGGGAGTGTACTCAAGGGTTAGGTGAAATCTAACAGAATTTGGTAATCTTGCAACCTAGTCACAAATTTAAAAAAATATTTTCATATCAAAGTTAGCAACATAGCATCATATCAATATTTGACTTCTTGCTCCAGTGTTTAAACATAACCAATTAGTATGTTAGGTCTGGATAGTGGGAGTTTTTGTCTAACATACCCATATAATACCAGCTTTGAGAAAACTGGGCTACAATATTCAATGCCACCCTATTTTTAGGACTACCACCATATGTGTATATAGTTTTCTAAGCAAGGTGCCATTGCCTTCCTCCTAGAGGTGAGGTAAAGCAAGGTCACCCAGCTGGCTTCATGCCTAAGGCGGAACTAGAACTCACAGTCTCCAGTTTCTAACCTGATGCCCTAACCAGGGAAGAAATTATAGTATTGAGAATTGATTTTAATTCAAACTTGTTCTTGTTATAAAGTTTTGCCTGACTATACCAACGGTTTTTTGCATATGCTCAGTGATTTGTGTACTTTTTATACATATTGGAACCTCACAATTTCCGAGTCCTTCAAAATAAATGGCAAGTTGATAAGCCATCGTATGGTTTGCTCAATGAGTCATACTTCTCTTTATACTTTGATACAAAATTGGATTATTGTCAGATGCATGAGGAAAGTCATTTGGGCAGTTGGAAAATGAATTTTCCTAGAACAGCTAATGAGCAAGGATGCCTGTCTCCTATCTTAAAACTTATAAGAAGAGGAAATTTTGTTTGTGTTTGTTGATGGTATGCTTCAGCTGCTGTTCATCTAATCAAGGGAGCAACCAAAGGTGCAGGAGAAAGGAGAAAATGAAATGGAAAGAGGATGAACAATGGACAAACTAGATGCAGAGGTGGTATTCAGCAGATTCTGACCAGTTCTGGAGAACCGGTAGCAGAAATTTTGAGTAGTTCGGAGAACCAGCAAATCCCACCTCTGACTGGAGATTTTACAGTATCCTTCCCCTGCCACACCCACCAAGCCACGCCCACAGGACTGGTAGTAAAAAATTTTGAATCCCACCACTGATTAGATGTAGTAGCACGGTGTGCAGCAAAGATCTACCAGAAGACTAGCTGATGAAGGAACTGGATGATGCAGAGAAAGGAAGCCATGTTGGAAAGACAATCAGAGAGTCTAAGAGAGCGGAGAAGCACAAAGAGGGACTGCTTTTTTAGGAAAGCTCAGATTCTCCCTCCTTCCTCAGAAAAGGCTAGATGGCAGGAAATGAAAGTAAAATTAAGTGGTCTAGAGAGGGGAGGGAAATTAATAAAGCCTTCAGGTTTAGGAATTGCAGGGCTGAGAGAAGGGCAGGAAAGGAGTGAAAGCAGTTTAATAATCTCAAGGAAGCTTTGTAAGTAAATGCAGAGTTTGAAATTAAGAGTAGCAATAGGCATGGAAAAAACACTAGCAGTACAAAATTCTCACTCATTTAGCTTATGTATTATTCAATTTAGTTGGCATCTCAGCTCCATGTATTGTCTGGATCTGTTATTATCCTTTTCCAACTCTCCAACAATTAACTAAAATGGAATGCGCTGAGAATAAATTTACTATTTTAATAGACCTCTCTGTCATCTGTTTTCAGTGAAATCACAGCAATACACTCAATAATAAACAATAAAAGTACAATGGCAATAAAAATTCTAAGGCATATTCTAAAAAGAAAACAGTAAATAAAACAAACACAGCTCTCAAAAGAATAGAAAACTTTCTGTCAGCCATCTAGAAGCAGGCAGCTCAGGCACACAATGTTCTGCAATGTGCATACAGTAACTACAAAGATCCTGATCACAGAGGTCCAAAGAATTGCATTTCTTTCTGACATTAAGAAAATGGCTAGTAAAGGAAGAGGCAATCATCCTGGACCTAAACTGCTTTAGATTTTAAAAAGTAATTGCTAAGAAATTCAATTATAACTTAAATGATAAAGAAAATTACAGCTGCATTTTGAATTACTGCATCTTCCAAAATCTCTTTGAAGGAAGTTAACACCCACTCTTCTGACCAAGACTTCCTGAGACCGTAATTAAGCACATACTTAGTCCAAACAACTCTTGTTTTATTTCAATGTTGAGAATTATGTTAATTCCTAGCTTGTAATGAGTCTTAAATAGTCTCTCAGGAGAAGCACCCTCCCTTATCTCCTTTGAATTGCTGCCAGCAACTAAAATACCAAATTAACTGTAAAAAAAACAAAGTACAAAGTCCACACAGAGCTTCAAGGTTTAATCCGAACAGAGCAAACGATGTTGCTTCCTGCAAAGGTTCATGTCCCTTTGTGTTTCCATTATATCTTATGGGAGGGGCAGTCACCTCCAAGCCTTACTCCTGAGTTGCCCCTTTTGTCTTAACTGCTCTTGCCTTCTGGCAGCTCTGCGCACACGTGCACTGGGAATATATTCCCCTTGTTCCTCTGCCTCACTGCTGTCAGATTATGGAGGCTCCAGAATCAGCACATAACTCCCAGATGGCCCTGGCCCCATCTCTGTATCGGATGCAGGACCATCGTCCAAGTCCTCTCCAGACTCCCAGATTGGCCCATGTTCTTCCCCACTGTCCAATTCTGCTGCTGTTTCCATAGGCTGCCGGCGGACCACAACACCCACTCCTCTCCTAAAACAATGAACTATTCTAGGAAATATTAAAAATCCAGAATATTGTATCTCTCTGGATGAGAAAAGGAGAAACATGCTCTTGGAAAGCAGCCCCCACCTTTGATAATAGCCCCAGAAAGACTGGTCCATCCTATCTACAAGACAAAAGGCTTTCAGCTCCAGGGTGATAGGATTAGCCCTCATTCAAGATCCAAACCAGGATAAAGCAATTAAGCCATAATAGGAATTGCCCAACACCCTTTCAGAACACAACCCTCTTCATTACATCATCACCCAGCAAGATTCAACCAAGCCTGGTACACAGACAGTCTACAAAGTTAGCTGGACCCCTGCATAGCCCCTGGGAGTCTGACAACCAATAGGATACATATCTTGCAAGATCCAAGAGAGGGTATAAATATATTTCACTCTCCACTCCATGTGTTCATCTACCCAGAATCACATGTGCTTGGTGTTTCTGCTTCACCATTAAACCATCCTTCCAATCAGCCTCCTTGTTTCAAATGTCTTTCTTCCCACTTGAAACTGAACCGAGATGGACATTACTTCCAACAATTTGGCACCCAAAGATAGGACTTCAAGCTAATCTGACCAATGGACCTGGCCCAGGTAAGTCTCTCTTGCCAGCAGCAGACCCATTGAGTCTGTGGGTGAGTTTTCCTGGACCCTTGGCCATTTGGAAGAAAGGTCTTAAATGGGTTTTGAGTGTTGAACTCAAAGGCTGCTTGGAAAGAATGTGAGTACCTCTAAATTTTAATTTTATAGCCCAGAAAACCGTGGGAAACACGTGTATGCATTTGTGCGTGTGAGCGAGGGGATCCTTCTCCTAATCATAGCTGGATCTTGCCTCCTCTCTACATTTCCTAACCACAGAAAGGCTCTGGTCTTCCAAAAGAGTCTGGAGAGCATAGGGAGGGTTTGCCAGAGCACAGGACCTTCTGTTAGGGAAAGGAGAGAGTGTGTGTAAAAATGGAATGGAAAAGTGAATGAGAAAGTTAAACTGGAACAACCACTGGGGAAATCACTGAGCAAAAGCCCTGTAAGAGGAAGCGGCCCTTGCCTCTGGAAGCAAGCAGAGATCCTTCAGGACTCTCCTGAGTCTGAAAACTGTGAGCGAGGAAAAAGCTGGTAAGAGGAGGTGTCCATACTCACTGTGGGGAGCAGTGGAGTCCACCCAGACCCCTTCTTTGTCTGAAAACTGCTAGGCAGGAGAATCCCTACAGGAGATGTCCATAGAGAACCAGAGTCATCCTGGACCACTTTTTGGTCCGAAAATTGCTGGTGGTCTCACTAGGAAACTCAGTTTGCCAGGACCCGGCGGAACCAAATTGAATCCCTATGTCGGAGGGGAAACATGGGAAGCTCTAGCTTGAGGGCCACAGTAGGCTCCCCAGTGAAAGACTTGCTTCACGCCTGGAATGAAAAAAGGCAGTTGTTTGTCCAGGTGGTCATGACAAAGAAAAAGAAAGAAAAAGGTTGTGTAAGAAGTGGACTTTGCTCAGGGATAAAGCTGGAAAACCAATTTGGCTAAGTAAAGGTACTTAAAAAGGAAATATATAAATAGGAATACTGGGTTTGTTTGTTTGTTTGTTTGTTTCTCTCTCTTCCTCTCCGTCTTCCATCCAACCACATGGTATGCTTGTTAAGATTTGTGCCTTCAGTAATTTAACTGAGATTTATAGTGGGAATGACCAGTGTGTGTAAACCTGAGAGTTCTGTTTTCCTCTCTTTTTCTCCTTGTTACTGTATATGTGTGTATGTCAAAGTCT